>NC_135664.1:26855273-27161273 GCF_964188315.1 Podarcis muralis | reverse complement strand
CAATATTCAGTTGGGTGTGATGCTTTTCAGTAACATGGGTGCCTTGAAACATAATCCTATGCTGAAATAAAGGATGCTCACATCCTGTGACATTTGTTTGTAAAGCTGACATTATTGCGTTGAATTTAACATATATATTGCTGTCCATAAGGTGGAGCATGGATGCTCTGGGAATACTCCTTTGCTCTCTTCCTCTTTCTCATGGGACTCCATGAAACTGCAACACAGAACAAAAGGATTGCCTCTCAGCCTTCAGCCCAGCCACCCATTTCTTCCAGATAAAATTATTAACAATAGGCTGGGAGGATCTGCAGATCAACAGCCTGTCTGTGCTGATCCCACAGCAGTTAGTCCAGTCCTGAGAGACTGGTTCTTCCAAACCTCAGCGCCTAGAGTACCCAAAAGGAATTTCCCCAGGAGAAATAAAAAAATTGCCTATAGGGCAAGATACAGTGGTACCTCGGGTTACGTATGCTTCAGGTTACATACGCTTCAGGTTACAGACTCCGCTAACCCATAAATAGTACCTTGGGTTAAGAACTTTGCTTCAGGATGAGAACAGAAATCGCGCGGCAGCAGCAGGAGGCCCCATTAGCTAAAGTGGTGCTTCGGGTTAAGAACAGTTTCAGGTTAAGAACGGACTTCCGGAACGAATTAAGTACATAACCAGAGGTACCACTGTATAGCCTATGGGGTACTAAGGCTCTGTACACACTATAGCTCTGAAGCTCATTTGAAGCACATTTTTACCCTCAAAGAATTCTGAATTCTGACTCTGTGAGGGGTAAACTACAGTGCCCATAATTCTTTGGGGGGAAAGAATGGGCTTTGAATAGGCTTTAAAGATATAGTGTGTACACGGCCTTCAAGTCCTTTCACCTGAGGAGCTGGCATGAAGAAGAATTATACTTGAAGACATCCACAGAGATATGCAAATAGATGCACACTGTCTCCCACAGAGTTTGGCCCCATCCCTGTATGATGGTATGAATGATGTTATGTGTTCTGTCTCGTTCTCTTTTCGTTTGTAGCTCTGCAATATTTATGATGTGGTAATGCCCAGAAAATCCCAGCCACGGTACCACTATAAATTAAATAGTATTGAGCAGTATTGACTACATTTCCCATTCTACACTAAGGTTTTAGAACAGAAGGTAATTTGTTGTTGTTTCCCCACCCACCCCTTCCCTACAGAGTCTCCACAGACTCTGGGAATGCTATGCACTCATTCATAATGGGGGCAGGAGACTACTGGTAAGTGGAGTGGCTGTTTGATCAATGCGGTAGTCACTGGTGTGAGCTCTGAAACAATTCTTCCACTGACATTTAGAAACTGCACTATTGAGACGAGGGTTCTTGGGAGCACTTGCTTTTACTCAGCTCCAAATGTGGCATAAAACTCTTAATAGAAGCTCTGCAAGTTCAACTTCTCCAGCCCCGCGTGTACCAAAATATAATCGCGTGTAAATCATGTGTAAAACGTATAGAGTTATGGAATGGGAATCTCCTTCCCCACCAGAGACTGAAACCTTCATGTAGGCTTACTTTGAATGGTTGCTCTCCAGTGTTATGTCTTTTTGCACCATAACCTTAAAAAAAATAAGAGCCACGGGGGTCACTTTTTCCCAGCTTCCACACAATTAATGTCTGAGTCCTACTCCTAATGTTGTGCACCCTAGCAGCCTCAACCCCCCCTCTAATGTCCACACATTGGTGATAATAACTGAAAAGGAGATGATAATGATGATGATGATGATACACTACTCATCTGACTGGATTGTCCCAGCCACTCTGAGTGGCTTCCAACATACAGTGGTGCCTCGCAAGACGAAATTAATCCGTTCCACGAGTCTCTTCGTCTTGCGGTTTTTTCGTCTTGCGAAGCACGGCTATTAGCAGCTTAGCGGCTATTAGCGGCTTAGCGGCTATTAACGGCTTAGCGGTTTTAAGAAAAAGGAAACAAACTCGCAAGAACTCGCAAGACATTTCGTCTTGCGAAGCAAGCCCATAGGGAAATTCGTCTTGCGGAACGACTCAAAAAACGGAAAACCCTTTCGTCTAGCGAGTTTTTCGTCTTGCGAGGCATTCGTCTTGCGGGGCACCACTGTATATAAAAACATAATAAAACATTAAACATTAAAAAGCTTCCCTATACAGGCCTGCCTCCAGGTGTCTTCTAAAGCTTGCATAGTTAATTATCACCTTGGCTTGGGGGTTACATCATTCAACATTTCTCTGATGAAAATAGGGACGTCCTAAGGAAAAGCAGGACATACTGGGTTCAAATCAGAAACCGGAATGGCTTCTGTAAATCCAGGACTGTCCTTGGAAAACAGGGACACCTGGAGGGTCTGTGCTTTGCCCTGAATTCCTTGTCTATTTAAATAAATGGTTTTTCCCGTTGATTTCTGTAGGAGTAAGATTGCACCCTTTACACATTCTTCACTTTGGACAGTGTGCGGGATTATATGTAACATTTTAAATAAAACGGGTATTTATTTTGGGTGGAATATAGGAAGCTGCCTTACACAGAAACCAGGACTGTCCCTGGAAAATAGGGACACTTGGAGGGGGAATCAAGGGTGGATTCGGATTAAACCAGAGCCTTTCTGTTCACAACCAAGGTTATGGATCCATCATAAACAGGTTTATCTGTAACTCCAGACTTGGGCTTCAGTGAAACAGTATCATGCCCCCATTGCCAGGTCAGGCTGTCAAATAAATCCTGCCGCTCCTCCAAAAAAGGAAGCAAAGAAAGCACCGCAGTACAAGGTCCTTCCAAGGAAGAGAAGAATGGGTTAGTCAAGAGCCGAACATCTCACTGCACAGTCAGCAGTGGGTGTAAATTCTAATGCTAGTGGTCGACTTGTTTTTACAGGCTTTGGGTGAAGAAACTGCAGAGCATGTAGCTGTTAATAAGAAGCACTATAATGGATTAATAATTTACGTGCCATGTGAGGTAATAGTCTGAGGGCATCCAGACTAAAAGAAGAGAGGGGACATGCCTTCCACTTGTCTTACGCCACAAGAACTGTGTAACTGCTATTACATAAAATTAGATTGTTCTTCCAATGTAATAGCAATTAAATATATGGTCCCTTGCCATGACAAGTCATTCGACCCCAGAGAAAAGACCTCACTATATAATTTGATATTGTAGTAGTGAGGCCTGAGTAGGCAGTGTGGAGAAGCCCTGGAGAAAACCTCATGAGGGGGAATGTTTTGACAATGTTAGGCCTTCTCTCTGTAGTTTATCACCACAGCAACCATGTAAGTCATATTGCTGCCTTCCACAAATGGAAGCCTCTTCGCAGAAATGCCACATTACTTTCTGTAGCCAGAGCCTCTGAAATTGAGCTCCAAATTGGAAAATGTGATTCTTTAGTGAAGACCAGCTTTCGGGGTGTATCCCATTCTCTAAACCTACCTCCAGTTTTGTCATCTGAGCTTGAGGAAAGTTGGCTGTTGGTGCAAGGGCTTCTGATTCCCTCCACCTGGCTCCTCTATCTAAAACTGTAGTCCTAATACTTGTCTACTCAGATAGTAAGCTCCACGGAGACTCAAATAAGTGTGTGCAGGATTGCAGCCTAAATAAACAGGAGGAGAGAAAAAGATCCCTTGCCTCTCCAGTTGATTCACAGCCATAATGGCCTTGATGTCGGCATTACAAGTATTAATAAGGGTTCAGGGTTTGCCCAAGCTATAGCGAACAATATGCAAGGTATGTAAATATTAATCTATTTTGTTCTATATGGGCAAGACTGCATATTATACACGCACAGCATTGCACTT
This sequence comes from Podarcis muralis, assembly GCF_964188315.1. Taxonomy (NCBI): domain Eukaryota; kingdom Metazoa; phylum Chordata; class Lepidosauria; order Squamata; family Lacertidae; genus Podarcis; species Podarcis muralis. The sequence goes on along the minus strand of NC_135664.1, from coordinate 27,157,481 downwards.
GATCACTTTGAAAACATCATTAAGCCAAGCGGTAGTCCCTCCCGCCCCCCTGCCCCCCCCAGTTTGTGAAATAACTCCCTGAAAAGACTCTGCTTTCTATTCATTGAATTTGGCAGTTCCCACCACATTGTAAATGATCACATTATATGCAGCATCTTAATGCTGTGCAGAATGTAGATGCCAGGGAGGATAATGAATAGGGCAATTGGTGAACCAAATTACATTTCCTACGTAAAGCCCTGATCAGCCCTAGTTAGCATACTCATAAGTAAAGAGTTAGTTATGGGAAGGGTGCTGGTGATTAAACGAAAGGAGAAGCCCATCTGTTTCGGAAAGCGGAAGGCATGGTAATAAATGGCGGCCTTGGACAGAAATCCCAGTGGGCAGAAGTGGGTTCTGTGGAAACTCTGTTGAATGAGAGTCATAATTTTGTTTGTTATTAATAGCTCTTTACTGTTTCAGAGCTGTTTATACATGCAATCCGGCATTTCTTCCCATCTGTTTCCTACTAATCTGCAGCGTCTGGCTGGATCCTGTCAGTTTCTAGATATTGCATAGATTAATGGTTGGCACAGACATTTTAAAGTGGTGAAATGTGGGGTGAGTGGATGTGAGATGAATTTTCCCTTCCTTGGACACATACGGAAATAGCCCTGTGATAGTTTCTCTATGTACCCTGAACTCAATTTTTCATACTACCATAAAGGTGCAGGTCATAAAGTTACTGTAAAGCTGCAGAATGAATAGTTGCCCAGCAGAATGTAGCATCCCAGTAAAAACTGGGACCTGAGTAATCCAGAACACGTGAAGCATTAACACAGTCATTTCCATTTCAGCAGTGGTGCAGTGGAAGGGGAATGGAAGGGAGCACAGCTTGAGGATTTGTGGTTTTTTTCCAGAACAGGAAGAAGAAGAGGAGGAGGAGGAGGGGTTTGGACTTGATACCCCACCTTTCACTCCCCTTAAGGAGTCTCAAAGCAGCTAACAATCTCCTTTCCCTTCCTCCCCCACAATAAACACTCTGTGAGGTGAGTGAGGCTGAGAGACTTCAGAGAAGTGTGACTAGGCCAAGGTCACCCAGCAGCTGCATGTGGAGGAGCGGGGAAGCGAACCTGGTTCACCAGATTACGAGTCCACCGCTCTTAACCACTACACCACACTGATGATGTCATCTGCTGGAGTGCCCAGGTGAAATTGACATTAATGCTCCTTGGCCAGTGAATGAAGTGAAATGGAGGTTTTTCAAGGCCTTTTCTCTTCTTACAGGGTTTCTAACTTACTCTTTGAAAGATTGTCTTGCATTTCTAACTCAAATATGAAAGCTACATTTCGGCTGTCTGGAGTTCTTTTGTTCAAGCTCAATGTGTTTAACCTATGCAGTCAGAGGAAAGTGTGACTGAACTCAATGGAAGTTATTTCTCAGTAACCTTTCTTCGGTTTGTAGTAATGCAACGAAAAAGTTGAGTCTTTAGGACTCAGCAGGACTCCTCCTTGAAAGATTAACTGTTCTTCCTGTTGGAAATCCTGGATTCCAAGACTGGGGCAAGTAATCTTTGGTGAGAGAGCCCCAGCAGAGTTTTAACATGGCAAAATACGTGGCAACGAAAAGTGTGGGAATATAAGTTGCAAAACCTTTATAATGTGCCCTTCCCAAAGTATTCCATTTCCCCAGCACACATATAGACCACATGTTTGGTAAGTTATAAAACTGTATAGGAAAATGCTAATTTCAGACTCCAGTCTTCTTTGAAACAAAAAGGCTAGTTAAAGCCATGCAGCTGGAGGAAGTAGCTCAAAGTTCATCACACACCAAATTAACATTTAGACTGATTACAACAAAAGGCTTGGTTGCTCATTTCCTCCCAAGGTGGGGGGAAGTGACATAGGCTAAGCCTGGCAGGACAACTTACTCTATGGCAGTAATTCCTTTGTGCATTAATTAGACTCAAGAATATTGGTTATATGAGGCAGGTTACCATATACTTCATTTTTGGCGTAGTATTTCTTTACATAGTTGCTGGCAGTTTTGGATTAAGAACATAAGAGCCTGCTGGATCAGACCAATGGCCTATCTAGTCCATCATCCGTCTCTCAAAATGGCCAATCAAATTCCTGTGGGAAACCCACAAGAAGAACTTAAGCACAAAAACACTCTTCCCTTCTGTGGTATCTAGCAACTAGCTCCAACTGTAGGGAGATGGTTATGTGGCTTGGAATGTCACTATGGAGGGTTGTCATGAATAGCTTCTGAACTTCTAAATGTATCACTACACTGCATTTGACCCAAGTGAAATGATTAAAAAAAATCAAACTTGGTTCATTCCTTTTCTTAAAAGCTACTAAATCACTGGGTGACTCCAAATTCTAGTTTAGTGAAATGGAGGAAAACATTATCCATCTACTCTATCTGCACCATTAATTACTCCATAAATCTATATCATGCCCCACTTTTTAGTTATCTTTCCTCTTCTAAAAGCCCCAAATGCTTTACCTTTCCCATGTAGATATCCACTATTATGTAATTGGTTATTCTGAAATCCGCTTGACTCTACATTTATCAGCAATATCAGTTTCTAAAAGATATTTTGAGTAGGGTTTTATAGCTATAATGTAGTCATGAGAAGCAGTTATAAATCCTTCTGTCCAAGGTTAATTGATACTGTTGCTATTGTTACTGCTACTGTTACTTGTCATTAGACGGCAGAATCCCCAAGAGATGACTCTGTTGACTACCGTTACTTATCCCTGAACTGAAATCAGTTGACCACAATGACAATTAATTGACTTCCGTTTGTTGAAGAAGCATGTTTGCAGAAAGAGATCTGCATTGAGTGTTTCTTGAATCAGAATATGTTTAGAAATACACCGCTGATTTTGTGGCATCCCCTCGTTTCCATGGTAATGGGCACATCTGTGGATCTACATTTAACTGAACTGGAATCTGAAGTTGGGTTGCAAGGCAGAATGTTTTTAATCAAATGCAAATATCTAACATTGAGATAGAAGGGTGCTATTTTGCTATTTCTCTCTCTCTCTCTCTCTCTCTCTCTCTCTCTCTCTCTCTGTGTGTGTGTGTGTGTGTGTGTGTGAGAGAGAGAGAGAGAGAGAGAGAGAGAGAGATGACTGTTTAGCCATTCCTAAATGCAGATGCTCCATAGAGACTGAATAGCTTCACTCCTGATGCCAGGATCCTTTCTTGACAGTCTTCAACTTATGTCAGGATCCTTTCTTGAATTACCTAAATATTTAAGAGTCTGATTCTGAACAAATTCAAGCTTTGTCCTTGCTCCCCATTACTGCACTTTTGTAGGAAGGCATCAAAGCCTTCTGCATTTTCTATCCTCATTGGAACACTGGAGTAGCAAACCAATTCGAAAAAGAAGAAGAAGAGGAGTTTGGATTTGATATCCTGCTTTATCACTACCTGAAGGAGTCTCAAAGCAGCTAACATTCTCCTTTCCCTTCCTCCCCCACAACAAACACTCTGTGAGGTGAGTGGGGCTGAGAGACTTCAGGGAAGTGTGACTGGCCCAAGGTCACCCAGCAGCTGCATGTGGAGGAGCGGAGACGCAAACCCGGTTCACCAGATTACGAGACTACGGCTCTTAACCACTACACCACTCTGGTGTGGCACCTTGTTAGCGGTTTTGGAGAGAGAGAAAAAGAATGAGAAGTAGGAAGGGAGTGCTGCTTACTCTCTCCATCAAGACCTTCCAATAATAGTGCCAAACCAGAGGGAGAAATGATGCTCATCAAAGGTAAAAAGAGAGTGGTAGACCACCAAAAATGGCTTGGTGGGCTCGGTTTAGCACCCTGATCTAGTGTCTTATGCATATTTAGCAGCGTTTAGTATGTTCATCATTTGAGGTTAACAAAACGGGACATTTCTCAAAACAATGGGCCAAATAAGGTATGTTTCCATTTATGCAATTGACAACTAAATGTTTTTTAAAAAATGTACACAGTACGTCTAGGGAGTGATACCCTGATGTGCGGGTAAGGGCTTTAACCCTTTGCTTCCCATAGGAGAGGGCCCTGATCTGCATCAAGGTGCCTATTGACTTTTATTTATTTTTCAACAAAAGCGGGTGGGAAATAAATAAATAAATAAATAAATAAATAAATTTAAAATTATTATTATCATTCAAAAAAATGTTATTATGACTAGTTGGGCCCAAAGTTATAATGTTGTTAGGTAAAGTGTAATAGCTAAAATTGAATAGCTATTTGATTAACGGGACAAATACTGAGGTATTTGCAAACACTGGGGTGAAAGGAATTGTCTGACCCAAAAGCTGATAAGTGGAAAGGGAGACAAGAGTTTCAAACTGGTGCTTCAGGAGCTCTAGAAAATAATAGTGCCGGGAACTGGCAGGTCAGCGGGGAGGAGGAAGAGGATTCCTGGTGGGGTGGGGGTAGCCAGGACTGGGACACACCGGGACAAGCTGGGGATGAGAAAGGAAGTTCTCACAGGCTGATGGAGAATGGCAAGGGAATGGAGATCAGTGCACAGGAACCAGAGCAACAGAACCCATCACCAGAGCCAGAGGGGCCCCAGTCTTCACAAACACAACAGGATCTGAGGTATAGGGAGCAGCAGAAAGGGTGCTCCAGGAAGCTGAGGCAGACAAGGACCCTCAAGCCTAGCAAAGTCACTGGCCAGGTGGGTCTCGCTAGCTCAGGGAGGAGGCCTGTGATTGCTCAGTTGGAGTAAGCTTGGAACAGGTGAGGCTCATCTGCCTCATCAAGCCCAGATGCAGCAATTAGCAGGCAAAGTGCAAAAGGGAAGCAGAGCTGAGGTGCTGTTACTGTTCAACTGGCCATGTTGATGGACCTTACCTTAGATGTTCCTGGATTGCCACAGGACTGTGCTTTGGGTTTGACTCTGGACTGTGCCTTGACTGCTGGACTTTGGAATTGGCTACTTGGATTGATGCTGGACCTCATTTCCTGACCTTTGGCCTTTGGCCTTTGCCTGTGTGGATTGATCCCTTGGACTCGGCATACTGACTTGCTGCCAGGTAGGCCAGGGGCTTGGGACAAATAGCAATTTATACAAAATTACCCATGGACTTAAATCATAATTACATTCACAATCAGGAAATTACAGCAAAACAAAAGTAAGGGGCTCATGCACATTTCCTTTTGCTCCACCACTTTCCTCTGGGAAAGCCCATGATTTAGCGCTGAATCCAAACAAAGGGGTTTTCTGCGGAGTGCTGTTTGTTTTGATTTGGTGATAAAAGGCGTGTTTTTCAGAGGAAGGTGGTGGAGCAAAGGTGCAACAGCTCAGAAAGCAGGGGAGAAGCAGAAAGCAAGGGACAAAATGCCTAGGAAGCACAGTACAGGTGGGAAACCACTCAGACCTGTGGTTTCTGGGACAATCGGAAGGGTGGCTGAGCCCTTGGACTTAGTCCACATTACATATAATAATACATAATAAAAATAATTTATTGGTTGTTAACACCACATGTATGTCATCCATATCACAGTGGACTTTTATATATTTGTAGTTAAATTTCCCATACTGCTCAGCTTGTTTGGTGCTGCTCCCTTTTTTGGGTTTTCCTTGGCCAAAGATTGGTCAAGTGGGTAAGAAGAAAACTGAAAGATGCTGAATCTCCAAGACTGTCCTCAGATTTAGCTGTTTCCTGCCTCCCTCTAACCTAGAGCCTGTTTTTGGTGGCTATTGTCAATGTCATGTGTATTGCAAATGCTTCACAGCAAAATGACCAGAACACTCAATGTTAGAAGAAATCAGAGAAGTAGTAGCCACAAGGAAGGTAGAGGGACCGTTGAATGGAAGGAGATGGGGGGCAGAAGGATATCAGGAAGGTGGTCCCTCCTGTTAGTGTTTGGATATGTGAATAAAAATATGAATAGAAGTTCCTCTGTACAATGCTGATTTGGAATTATAGTTCGAATGGCAAGATATATGGGGTAGCTCTCTATTGGCAATTGTGTGAATCTGCCCTAGTGGAAGAAACAGCTTGTTGCTGTATAGTGTGACAATTCAGAGCCTTCATTTGCCTCGGAAACAAATCTTGGTCTATGGAGAAATCTGAAAATTTGTAAGTAGTGTGAAATGAGGCTCACAGGAAGATACGTTTTTCTTTTTTTGTTTGCCATCTTTTGGCAATGTCAATTTCACTGTGTGACTGAGAAATATAGGTTAAATGGCAAGATTCTGGTTCTTTCATTCTCTTTGCTGGGTAGTGAGATATTGGCTGAAGACACTTTCCTTGTGCCCATGAGCTACAGCTACAATAGTGTTTTACAGTAACAAAGAAGACTATGAGGTTAGCAGATATCATAATTATAGCTAAAGGAAGCCAGCAGCCATATAATTAAACTGCCACTTTTAAAATATGCTCTCCATCTACATTTCTTTTCCATTTGAAAGCTTAATTCAGATGCTAAGAATTAATTTAAAATTATGTCTTCTGCATCAGTTTCCTTTTGCTCTTGGAAACTAATTTTGCTAAATAAAATATTGCAAAAGCAATATGGAATCCTAAATGCTCCACTGTGTAGCATGACTTTATGACTTTGTTCTTATGGTTCTGCAAATTCTGCCTTGTGTCTATAGTGTCAGCCTTATTCCTTATTATCCCAGGAAGTCATTTTCTTCGGATCTCACTTATATTAGCTATAGTTTTGCAGGAATAGGTCTATTGAAGATGCCGCAGAGCAAAGCTATTAATAAACTTGGATACATGCACATATTCTGAATTATTGTGGAATAAATATAATATGCAAACTAAAAGGCTACATTTGGAAGAAAAATCCAACAGCTGCTCTTGAAAAGGAAAGACAGTAAACCAAAAAGGGAGGGATTCCTGAAAATAGCCATGCCTTTTAAAGATTTTAATCTTGACAAACCCTTTACTTCTTCAGGGTTGCTTATGACAGAATTTTAAAGAGAGCTGCATTGCTGTAGCTGAGGGCTTCACTCTCAAGACAGGACTATAGCAACAGGCAAATATTATACTTGGCAGATTCAGTCTTACTTTATTATTATATATTTTCTAGATTGTTGGTATTCTAAGTTAATTAATGTCAGCCTTGTTCATTTAAAAAGGAGAGTTGCCTTGCTGGCTTTTGCAAGATTTGGCATCTTATCTAGGTTACTAATACATTTAGTTATTAATACCATAGAACACTTTTAAAAAACACCCCTCCCCCCAATTTGCTGTTAAACATTTATCTTGCTTTTGTCTTGGAGCCGAATTCTTCTTGGGAGAACGAAAATAGGCTTTATTCATTTTAGTTCTGCCTTGCACAGCCTTAGTTACACAAGTGGTCCCCTATGAGATCCTATCCTGATCTTATTGAACTCAACAGAGGGAAATAAAACCACTTGATTTCAGTGAGAGGTCCTCTGGGGCTATTCAGCAAGGTGGGGATTGAAGGATCATCCTCTTACTGTGAACTGTTAATTTCTGGTTACGGTTGTATTTGTACACCAATGGATTTAGTTAAGAATTAAGGCATCATTGCTGTTAATCTTCGCAAAATTTTAGGAATATCAATTTAAATATTTGCTGGATTCAAGCCAATTTGACTGCAGGCACCATTTCCTCCTTGTCTTCAACAAAGATGTGGTCTTATACCCTGATCCATTAGGGAAAATCTGTGCATGGACATAAGCTGCTAGTGGAATTTCCTTTACCAGTTTGTGTGTGTGTGTGTGTGTGTGTGTGTGTGTATGTGTATGTGTATGATGATTGTGGATATGCATCTGTGCCACGACCCACATTCAGATGGGAAGCATCCCATGTCGTCCCCATTAGATCTGCCACATGTGAATAGGGAAGCGGGTACCATCTTGTATTGTAACAGAGATGAGAGTGTGCATCTCCAGCTAGTACTCTTCTGCTACTAGACAGAGAGACCGCTTACTGTGACAGTGGCAACAGTTGTGACTCAGCGCAGCTGCCAGCAAGCCGAGCATGGGAAGTAATTGCCCCTTGCGGCCGGCTGACATTGGCCCTGGTCTTGGCTGGCTGTGGGGGCTGGCAGGATTTCCCGTCAAGAATTTATGATGGAAAGTTTTGCTTCAATGTATATTTATTTCTTTAAAAGCAATTACACACTGGCAGATTACAACAGAATCATTTTTGCCCATGTCCATACCTTTTGCTTTTAAAACCTACAGTGATTAGTGCAGTTGACCTTGATCTCCACTTAGGATCCGCCCCTCAGCTTGCCCCTGATAGGACAATTTTGAACTCCCAACCAGGGAGGCGATTCAACGGTCAGATACCATGCTGGTCATTTTGTCCTTCAGGGGTCTGAGGGGCTGCCGCCCTGGGCCGCAACTGCCACGCATCTTCCCATGGCCATTGTGGTTGCATTCGTGAAAGTTTAAATGGAAGAGGAGATAAAAGTAAGACTGTGTACATAGCATGACGGATCAGATGCAAGTTCTATACAAAAAGAGTTAAAAGAAAATACAATTCAAACCTACCCAAAATATTGTAATGTCAAAAATAGTTTTTATGGTGGTTAGGCAGATTTTGGTAATGTGAAGAAAAATAATCGCTCCCACCTCTAGGGGGAAATAATAATAATAATAATAATAATAATAATAATAATAATAATAATAATATTTATATCCTGCCCATCTGGCTGAGTTTCCCCAGCCACTCTGGGTGGCTTCCAATCGAGTGTTAAAAACAATACAGCATTAAATATTAAAAAACTTCCCTAAACAGGGCTGCCTTCAGATGTCTTTTAAAGATAAGATAGCTACTTATTTCCTTCACATCTGAAGGGAGGGCGTTCCACAGGGCGGGTGCCACTACCGAGAAGGCCCTGTCTGGTTCCCTGTAACCTCACTTCTCGCAATGAGGGAACTGCCAGAAGGCCCTCGGCGCTGAACGATGGGGGTGGAGACGCTCCTTCAGGTATACAGGACCGAGGCCGTTTAGGGCTTTAAAGGTCAGCACCAACACTTTGAATTGTGCTCGGAAACGTACTGGGAGCCAATGCAGATCTCTCAGGACCGGTGTTAAATGGTCCCGGCGGCCACTCCCAGTCACCAGTCTAGCTGCCACATTCTGGATTAATTGCAGTTTCTGGGTCATCTTCAAAGGTAGCCCCACGTAGAGTGTATTGCAGTAGTCCAAGAGGGAGATAACTAGAGCATGCACCACTCTGGCGAGACAGTCCGCAGGCAGGTAGGGTCTCAGCCTGTGTACCAGGTGGAGCTGGTAGACAGCCGCCCTGGACACAGAATTAACCTGTGCCTCCATGGACAGCTGTGAGTCCAAAATGACTCCCAGGCTGCACACCTGGTCCTTCAGGGGCACAGTTACCCCATTCAGGACCAGGGAGTCCCCCACACCCACCCGCCCCCCTGTCCCACCAAAACAGTACTTCTGTCTTGTCAGGATTCAACCTCAATCTGTTGGCCGCCATCCATTCTCCAACCGTCTCCAGGCACTCACACAGGACCGTCACCTTCTTCACTGGTTCTAATTTGAAAGAGAGGTAGAGCTGGGTATCATCTGTATACTGATGAACACCCAGCCCAAACCCCCTGATGATCTCTCCCAGCGGCTTCATATAGATATTAAAAAGCATGGGGGAGAGTACGGAACCCTGAGGCATCCCACAAGTGAGAGCCCAGGGGTCTGAACACTCATCCCCCAACACCACTTTCTGGACACGGCCCAGGAGGAAGGAGCGGAACCAGTGTATAACAGTGCCCCCAGCTCCCAGCCCCAGCATAAAAGAACAGTTTTCAGAACTTACCTATTGCCAAACAAGGCATTTATTGATACGAAAAGTATAGTGATTCACAGGAATTACTATTCCAAAAGTGAAAAGAGCACATTGTGACTTTAGGACTGTAGCCTGTTAATACTTAATGCTGGAAATGTAATTTCAGAGATTACCCCAGGCATAAAATATTATACATTCAGAATAAACACCACTGGGTGATTAGCTCCCATCCTGAAAGCAAATAAGTCATCTTGTCTTTTAATTAGCAATTGATCATATTTATGATTTAATAACTGCTCCTATGAGGGAAAAAAATTAGCTATCCTTACTATAATTCGATCTTTCCTTCCTTCTGGAAATACCCTCCTTAGGAAATTAAAAAGCATAGGTCAGTGCTTCATAAGGATTGCATTGTATTATTTGCTGACACTTCCCTTAGAAAGAAAAAGTGGATAACCCTCTACTCTTCTAGTCTCATTGACCACAATGGCTTTGTCCATAATGGATGACCCTACATAGCCGTAGAAACCTTATTAAAGTATATTTTAACGATTGCACCAGAGATGTGAGTGCCCTGCTAACAAATTGAAATGTCAGGTACGCTGTGACCCTCAAATAATATTAAAGCTCCCATTGAAATGCTTACCTGAGGTATTATGCTGTGACAATACATCAGTTCAGTTCCTGGTACTGTTAAAATTATTATGTGGAATGTTGCAGATTGAATCCTCTCACCAAAGGAGAGGGGTTTTTTGTTGTTTTTGTTTTAAATAGACTGAGTAAAAATGAGATGTTGTCAGAGAACCTTATGATGAACCCACTTCATTAACTCTGAGAACCATTTTGAGAAAGAGAAGGAGTGAAACGTTGATTGATACTCACTCAGGCATGCCATTTTGTAAAGAGAAAGAAGTAACATCCAAATCTGGATGAACAGCCCTTTCTCTTTTTGTTTTAAATGGATGATTTTATTACATAAGCCATAAGCTTCTCATACAAGACGTGGAAGCTTCCACTTTGTTCCCGGGTTGCCACAAAAGACTTTTTTCATCATTACTTTTAAACTGCTCCCCTGATGCTTTTATGTGGAGAGTGGGGCAGTTATTACTTCTCTGGCAATGCTACTTGCAATGAGAAATATCAATGAAAAACTCATAATCATAATCATAGCAGGCCCAAGCCAAAATAACAATGATAAGCAATAATAATAAAAACAAAAAAAATTGCATTTTTCTTCTTTAGCTCTGGCTCGCCAGAGCAGCAATGTCACGCTGGCCACGTGACCCGGAAGTGTCTCCGGACAGCGCTGGCCCCCGGCCTCTTGAGTGAGATGGGCGCACAACCATAGAGTCTGTCAAGACTGGCCCGTACGGGCAGGGGTACCTTTACCTTTACCTTTTTTACTAAACTGAAAACTATGGAGAGACCTGGTCTGAATAGAGATATTGGATTCTTGCCTCATTACATACGCTAAAGTTATTTTTGGTCATCTGCATACTGTAGGACTAATTGCACTCGTTAAGTCGTCAACAGGTTTACCATACCCATTGAGTCAATCACCCATCTCCTCCTACCCTTCTGAGAAAAACCCCACCTCATCCTCCCGCTATATATAAGGGTCTGGTGACTTCTTGGGTGGAGGTGGGAATGACTCTTGGCCATAATCTTGTCATCAGTTGATGCAGACAATCTTGAACTAGACAGACCCAGCATCAGAAAGCTTCCAGTGTGGTGTAGAGCCAGTGTGGTGTAGTGGTTAAGAGTAGTAGTCTCGTAATCTGGGGAACCGGGTTCGCGTCTCCGCTCCTCCACGTGCAGCTGCTGGGTGACCTTGGGCTAGTCACACTTCTCTGAAGTCTCTCAGCCCCACTCACCTCACAGAGTGTTTGTTGTGGGGGAGGAAGGGAAAGGAGAATGTTAGCCGCTTTGAGACTCCTTCGGGTAGTGATAAAGCGGGATATCAAATCCAAACTCTTCTTCTTCTTCTTCTTCTTCTTCTTCTTCTTCCTAGAAGTGCTATGGGTCTTAGACAGAACACTTGCAACACAAATAATGTGCTGACATGAGTAACAGCACCATATGTCTTTGAACTGGGATTAGCCCAGTTAACAAGGATGCCATACTTTGAGGAAGGTCTGTTGCTGAGTGGCAGAACATCTGTCATTGTGAGGTTAAAATGGGGGCAGGGCAAGAGGCAAGCTCTTTGGAGGGAAAATGTGATATAGATTCAATAAATCTATGCATGCCCTTGGTGGTGGTGGGGGGGGGGAGAAAGTGATGCCTTTCATCCTCACCTTTAAAATAAACATGGGGTTCATTTTCAAGGAAATGAAGACAAAAAACAAACAAACAAATAGGAGGTTTATCCCCCCCTCATGCCAACACACACAGCTAAACTATAGTATGACAGGAAAGCTACAGCCAATATATTACCATGAAGTGTGAGATGTGCTTGGATAGGGGAAGAACAGCACTTGAAGAAACAATTGCCCCCACAGGAAATTTTGGCATACCTCAAAATATGTTATGCCTATTTGATGGAGACCATCAGCATATTCAACACGAGGCACCATGGAGTCATAAATCGGCAATTACTGGAGCAAATACTGACTTAGCAAAATTTCCACTGGTGATTTGGAAGTGAAACTTCTTTGTCCAGCTTTGTTCCCTTGAGCTGTTCATTTTCTCGTTTTAATGATAATTATTGAATATCTATACTCATTGGTAGACATTACCTTACAAATGCTGAACGCGCCATGTTATGGCGCATTAAAGTGCTGATTCTCCCACCTCCCCCTCTGCTGAATTTGATATCGTATAATTGTCTTGGCTTGTTAAAACTGATTCAAAATGAAAAATAGAGACAAGCACTTGTTTAGAACACATAAGGATTTTAGCTGAGAAATGTAGTTTTTGGAACTTTGCTATTTGCAGTGTATGTGATTTTTTTATTTTTATTTTAAACTTGGTACTGCAGAATCAGAACAGAGGTGGAAGGCCATTGTCTTTCTTCCTGGCTTGTGGGTTTCCTGAAGAAAAAATGTGGGGAGAAAGGTTGAGGATGCATTAGTTGCCTCTAGCATGCTGCCTCAAGCATCTCTCAGGCTATTGCCTCCTCCGATAGTCCTGCCTACTGGGAACCAACAGGAGATAGCTCCCATTCATTCTTATTATAGTTTACCTCCCTGGATTCTTGGCAAATGTAAAGAGTCCATATCCCTCTCAGTATGTTCTGAGATGTCATGCTTCACTACAAGAAAGTCTTTTTCAGTCTGACTTTGCTGTACCTGATTGGTGGGTTCTCTCCCCTCTGCCCTGAGGACAAGGAATAAGATGAGGCTGTTCCCCTCTTAAATGTGTTGCTTCTTTGGGCATATTTTTTTTGCACAGTGGTACCTCTGGTCACGTACTTAATTCGTTCCGGAGGTCCATTCTAAACCTGAAACTATTCTTAACCTGAAGCACCACTTTAGCTAATGGGGCCTCCCGTTGCTGCTGCGCAATTTCTGTTCTCATCCTGAAGCAAAGTTCTTAACCCAAGGTACTATTTCTGGGTTAGTGGAGTCTGTAACCTGAAGCGTATGTAACCTGAAGCGTATTTAACCTGAGGTACCACTGTATAGCCTAAACCGAGTGAATAGTTTTGCATATTTTGTTACACTACCTTTTCAAATTTCTTTCTTTTCTTTAATCTTGATAAGGTAAAGGTAAAGGGACCCCTGACCATTAGGTCAAGTCGTGACCGACTCTGGGGTTGCGGCACTCATCTCGGTTTATTGGCCGAGGGAGCTGACGTACAGCTTCCAGGGCATGTGACCAGCATGACTAAGCCGCTTCTGGAGAACCAGAGCAGCGCATGGAAATGCTGTTTACCTTCCCGCCGGAGCGGTACCTATTTATCTACTTGCACTTTGACGTACTTTCGAACTGCTAGGTTGGCAGGAGCAGGGAGCTCACTCCGTTGCGGGGATTCGAACCACCAACCTTCCGATCAGCAAGTCCTAGGCTCTGCGGTTTAACCCACAGCGCCACCTGCATCCCTTTAATCTTGATAGAATCTCTTAATTAGGAACTGGGGTCTGAGTGTGTGCTTTAACACCCCAATGTTCACCTCCTACATTCCAGTTCACTTGTCTATCCAGGCTGAATGCTTTAGTCCAGACACCTGTCTCCAACTTGGGGCCCAGATCATCCCTGGACAATGGACATGCTGGTTAGGGCTGAAGGGAGTTGTGGCACACCTGGTTGGGGAAGTCTGTGTTGTATGTGTGGAGGAAAACCTTAAAACGTGTTGGTTTCCAAAAATAGACCGGAGGCATTAGTACTTCATCCAGCAGAGCTTTACTTGTGCTGAAGGCAAATGAGCATAATGGTCATAAATCCAAATGCATTCAGGATTGGCATGGTCCATAAAAATCCAGTTGCAGCACTTACAGAAACTTATAAACTTAACTCATAATAAGACTAAAACTTAACACGAAGCATACTATGTACAGAATGCCATAACAGAAGAAAGAGAAATAGAAAGTAAAGCCCACACTCCTTCTGGCCTCACTATTATAGTCAGCATGACCTTAATTGAGAACTAGTTCAAACCAGCTTCCCAGAAGGTATAACCCAAACAATCATGACCCTTCTGCCTGCTTCTCTCACACAGAGAAGCTTCTAGTAGCTTATAGAATCCTCTTGTATTAATTGGAATAGGAAAGATCAATACTTTCTGCACTAAGAAATGCAAACTGACAGTCTGGTATGGTATCTAGATCACAGTTGTGTCTGTCAGAGTTGCTCCTTCCAAAGTAATGAATGCACAGAGCTTGGGATTCACCCCAGGGTGCACCGAGGGGGTGGCAGTTGGGAAATTGGAGGGAAGCATAGCATGCTGACTCAGGTGAGATTTGATGGTCAGTTAGTCTGATCCAGAAGAGCGCTTCTTAACTCTCCCAAGGCTCCCAAGGGACGGCCCAAACTGAAATGCCTGATGGCTCCTTCTATACATTAAATTCAGGAGACCAATACAGTAGAAAGGTGGCTTAAGTCTCTAATCCCTCTTTGGAAAGTCAACAAAGTCTAAACCCAAGGACTGTATTTAGCTTGACACCCCACCCCACCCCACCCCCATTTTAGAAGGGATTAGGCTTGGAAGTCATTGTTCTGCTTTAATTGCAGGAATAATTATTATGAAGCAAGTCTTGTTGGGATTTCCTCCTTTTAAAGTTTTTATTTTCAGAATAACAAATGCCAATCAATAGGTAAGCAAATCAATAAGAGTTAAAACTTGAAGACGGGGGAAAATAGAGATAGCAGAAGAATGTCTTGAGATAATCCCCCTCCTTATTTCATAGCCAATATAAGCAGAATAATGAAAAGATTCTCCAGAGGGAAGGAAGTGGGTTTTGTTTTGTTTTACTTTCTAGGCCAGTACGGGGCTGTTTATCTCTTTTTAAATCATCTTTCACTATAAAGATATGGAATCAGTTCTGTTGACAAGATTCAGGCTTGGAATTGTCTCGTAGAATATGCATTTATTGCAAGGACCTCACTTTTCTCAGTCTTTGTATGATTTCACCTTGGCATGCAACAAAAATGTCAGTATTTTAATATATGTAAAGCTCAGGCCTTACTAGGTGCGCCATAGCCAAGTTAAGTCATATAGCCTAAATTTTGTGTCTTGGATTCAGCTGCTCATTACAGAGGGAGAAAGAATATTGAGTTTGTCATGGAATGCTTAAAGAGCACACTATTCAATATACAAGACAAGAACTGTATTGTCTCTTTGAAACAAAAATGGAGGAGCAAGAGAAAAGTCCTGACTCCACCCACAGCCTGGTGAAAAGGGGTTTTGGATTCCACCCATTATCTAGTTCCAGCAGGTGACTAAACTATATAATGGCAGTACCCACATAGAGTCCACTTACAATGCAAAGTAATTGCTTGTGGAAAGTGAGAGATTAATGAATGTGTTTGACATGATTAAAGATCATCACATCAGACCAGGAAATTCTGTTGTGATCATACAGGATGGACATACAGGATGGGGCTTACGCAGGGAAGTTTAACCCCAGTACATTGAAAATCATGTAAGTAATGTGCTATACTATTATGTGCTATACTCCTGTATAGTTAGCTTTCTTGAAAATATGCTTACAACAAGTGTTTGGCGTATATAGCTATGCCTATTTGACTAATATAGAGGATTTTATATGACAATTGTATTTGGTTGCCCTGTTTCCCATGGATCAAAGCTGATAGAAAATTGCACCTGTAATGATAAAAAGTCAGTATATATACTTTATTCTAACTATACTCTTTTCCAAATTAGTTATTATCACTATTAATTAATTGCTGGTTAGATAATTAATGTCTCATAATCCCAAACTGCTGGTAATGAATGGTTTCATGGGAATCGGTGCTTAATGAAAGCGACTCTACCTATCCCTTGGTAGTTTGTGTAGGCAACCATTTTACTGTCTATTTCAAAGGCACTAAAACTCAATTATTGTGAATATTAACAAAGCCTTTAAGTGGGGTAAAATGTACAACACTTTTCCTGGTGATATACTGCTCTTCCTTTGGGGAGGGTATTAATTTATAGTTTTGACTGACAACCAGAAGTATACCTTAAAACTGCTAAACAGGCTGAGCCAGAAGATGTAGAGTGTGTGTGTGTGTGTGTGTGTGTGTGTGTGTGTGTCTGCTTTTAGCTCCTCAGGGAGGGGGTTGTTCTTTCAAATTTAGCCACATCCAACACCTGAACTTTACTTATTGATTTATCATCATCATCACTTTTAATTTGTATACCGCCTTTCTATCTTACAATAACTCAAGGTGGTTTACAAGCTGATTTTAGATGGCCTTCAAGAGAAGTGTGAACTATTAGTTAGACCTGATGAGGTTGTTTCCTAGTCCAGTCAAACCTCTTATGTCTGCCTCTACTTGCATCCATTTTGCCCAACGTCCGTGGCAAACCCGGAAGTAACCAGCGGGTTGCACACCATTCGCACATGCGCAGAAGTGGGCAATCGCCACCTGCGCACAACAGTCCTCTCCCAGTGACCTGTTTCGACCTCCGGAACAGATTATGGTCACAGGTAGAGGTTCCACTGTATATAAATCCCAAAGAATCTCCTGTTGTAACTCACTCATTCCATTGCTTAGATGAGCTTTGCAAATTGCCGAACAAACCTGCAAAGAGAACATTCAGCTTTGTTCTTTGTTCTTGCATGCATACACTCCCCCCCCCCCATGTTATAAAAAGCATTGCCAAGTGTACATGGACATTGTGGTATGTTTTGCTGGTGGCACTTCTTCACTAATGTCCAAGGTCACTGTCAAGAGTTCAGCCTACACTTGAGTAGGACCCTGGCAGAGACACATGCCAGACTGGCATGTTCTCTCCCTCCTGGTCAATCGTTCGGGAGCTTCAAAAGCTTTCTTCAGCCCGAACATCGCAGCGACCGATGCCAACTGACACAGGCATACTTAGGGATCTGCAGAGTTTGCACATCATGCGTAACAGACCTCAGCAACTCAGCATTTTGACTAATCTACTTTTACATATAAACACACACGGAGCACTGCAACACGGCTCCCTCTCTCTAGCATCAGACAGCAAAAAGAGAAAAAGAACAAAAAACCATAGTCCACAGAACACAGTAATACAAACATCCTGTCTCCGTCACTTCCCACTCTGTGGAGTCAAAACATATACCGTCATGCGATAGACAAAAATCCCATGACTGCAATCATGGAGCAGGAATTCTAACAGTCACTTCAGGACACACCTCACGGGTAGCAGCCTAGGAGTCACTATGTAGTGGCTGCTTCCACCCATGCCTGGTAACATTAGTAAGCCAAGCATACTTGTATGGGCAGTGTCACCAGCATAGTTGCTTCCATTGCCCATGTTGCTAGTTCTGCCAACAGCAGTTCGTACATGGACTGGGTCTCTGGTGCTGCTGTTGCCAGATCAGTTTACTAATACGCAAGTCTGTGCTTGTTGATATGCCATCCTTTCATGTGTGTTCGTGGGGGTTGGGGAGACAATAATTTTTTTACTAAAAGGGAATGCTTTTAGGACTCCAGTGAGCCACTGTTGCAATACCTCATTAAAATTAATCACCAGTTACTTTCCAGCAAATGAATCCTGCCCTGCTCGTAGGATATTTGTTCTCATGACTGTCCTAGGGAGATTATTCCAAGCTTCTCTTCGGTAATGATAAGCTGCGTCTTCTGATCTCGAGCCTAAATGTATCAATAGACAGCTTATACCCAGATGATCTTTCACCCCTTTCTCTTTTAATCCAAATTGCTTTGTGTGAATAAAAATGTGCACAGTTGCATATTAAGGCCTGCAGAGCTGAACTTGCACTATACCTCCATCCAGAGATGTGCACCTATTTATATTAAGTAAATGGCTCCGTCATTTGTCTTCCAGAGGTGCTTCTCCTTTCATTTACGGTCACTCTTGATTAATTTTGGCTGAATATATCCATCCCGCTGCACTTTTAGCTTCCGCCAAAGAGAAATCTAAAGGCAGTGTTTGAAAAGGAAGCCCTGTGTACAAGCAGATGGTAAAACCTCGGATGAAATTAAAAATCAAAATTAGTAAAATTAAAAACCATTCTTCACTGTCAGAGGAAAATTGTAGGGTCATCACACAGCGGAGCTGGTCTGTGCGTTCCTTTGGGCATTCCTGCTTTCACTCAAACACATTTTGGGCCACCAAAGTATTTTTCTTTAATTTACAATGAAGGTCTACCATCTGTGAACATTTGGACTTCATCTTGCTATATTGGTTGGGCAAATGGTACAAAGTCTGTTTTAATTGTGGCTGGTTTAAGTACCAGAGCAATGAACAGACAGTTCTGTGTGCAATTTCCCATCTAGTTCAACGCAGTACACTTTAACATAGGCTTGTACTTGTACCATTTTATTTGTTCTTATTTTATGTCCAGTAAACTAGTCAGGTTCTGTGGTACTGGCAATCAATTTATTAAGGATTTGGTCAAAAGCACCACATTCAGGCAGCGTTCACGCCTCTTTGCAAAAACAGCCAGCCATACAGAGCCTGCCATCCTGTTTTCCATGTTGGTGGCAGAGGAAACAACAGGTAATTAATCAAAAAAGAGGCTTAACCTGACATGGGTTAAATGTGCCTTATCAGTTAATTTGAATGAAGATCTCCAGAGTTAAAAATGCAAGCACCTCATCATAGCATCCAGTACAATTTGCCGAACAGATGCAGTCGCCCATGACAGCCGGTTAGTCAGCCTCTACTTTAAAATGTCAAATTAAGCACATCACACAATTTACCTAGGCAACTTGTTCCTTCTCGCTTTCTCAAGATGGAAACGGTCTATCACACAGACAAGATAAATCTGCTCTCGTACACGGAAGGCCCATTTGACAATTCACTTCATTAGTGGGTGCAACTCTCGGTTTGAATTGGAGAGTTGAGACTATGAAGTTCTTGGCTCTAGCCCTCTGCCCATGAACTAGACTATGTCACTGCTGCAGGTACCCTCTTCCTTTTTCCTGCTGAAACACGAGGAGGGCAGCTGCCACCACAAGCCACATTACAGAGCAAGAGCACTGAGGAGGCTAAGACCCCTGGGAAATGTACTTGCCCTGGGCCTTGGCCAATGTTCCCCCTGAAGTTGGTGCTGTCTTAGGAGCACTAAAAGAGGATTTCTTTTCATTGGCTCCAGAGTTTGGCGAGGCCTTGGGCAACGTCACTCCCTGCTTTCCTCTCCATCACTGCCCATTTGCTTGATCTCTGTCTCTGGGCCCAGTCTGAAACTGCTGTCTGAAAGGAGAAGGGGAGGGGAGACTGCTATATATTTTCCATGCACTTGTCACTTCTTTCAGGCTTGAAGAAGGCAGGGGAACAGACAGAGGAATAGCATAGCTAAGAACTTTGCAGTTCCAGGTGTGCCCAGAGCTGCAAACCCAACCCATGTTGCCACTAATAGATTAGGGCAATGCTTTTTTCCCCTGGGGGTATGCAGGGGTACGCATACCCCCCAAACATTTTGTGAATCTTTGTACTTTTGTCCATTTGAACTTATCTGGGATAGGAAGGTCTAATCTGAGCTAAGTCCAAGAATCTAATCTCGGCAAGTCCTAGGCTCTATGGTTTAACCCACAGAGCCATCCGCGTCCCTTAATACTTACCGCTATACAAACGAGGAGGACCTTGCATACCAGAGTTCAAATCCCTGCTCAGCCATAAAGCTCATGCCTCATCTTACTGTCTAGCGTACCTCACAGTGTTGTTGTGAGCTGCGAGAACCATGTACTCTCCCTTGCTCTCCTCAGAAGAAAGCTGGAGTAGAAACGCAACAGTAAATTAAATATTTCTACTTACACTTAGGAAAAACCCAAAGTAACTCCAAAATCTATCCACCCCCTCCCCCCCTTCCAATATCAAACCAATTATCTTAATGCGCTTCGTGTAAAAGGTAGTGCTCAGCTCATTTTAATGCAATACTAAACATATTTTGAATCCATCTTGGTGAAATGCTTTAATTAACTAAACCATTTCTTTCTGGACCCCTGTGTACTTGGTGCAAATTAATGGCACTCAGCATGCCCATTCTCTCAGCCTTACTGAAGCTCGCAGCCGCTGAATCCTATCTCCCATTCCACACACCTTCCATTTGCACAAATGATTAACTACCTTAAGAACTCCTTCTGCCCCTCCCCCAATGGATTTGAATGCTCTTATGTACTATAAAGCAAAAGGCGGTCGGAATGCAGCAGCGCACACGATTTCCAATTGATTCAGTGATTCCATTCCAATCATGCTAGTTCTAAGTATTCGTGCCATATTGGCCACGGACAAAAGGCATATTTATTTGTCATACCAAAAAAGTAGGAGATAAGAGAACAAGTGTATCTGTAGCTGCACTACCAAATAAATTAGAGTCGCTGTGAAATCTTGTCTAGTTTTGCAGTTCAAGGGGAAATCCTCATATTTGGGCTCCTTGTTTTGATAGGACGTGTTAAGAAGCGATCTGCAGAATACTGTGGAGCGCATCCTTCTGAATATTAATGAGGAACAGAAAGTGAAACGGAGACATTATTTTTTTTAAAAAAAAAAATTGAATGTATATTCTAGCCGGTGGAGATTTTGTCTGAAGATTTTGCTTGGGGAGTTAAAAACAAAACAAAAGCCTAATTGTCCTGCTTTTGTTTCACCATATTCAGGTGCTTTCCCATAATGGAATAGAGATTTGGTTATTTTTCAGCAAAGTAATTCTGTTCATCATTTCTTTTCCTTTTCCTTTTTGCAAGATGGAAGCATGTAAAAAAGAGCAAAAGAAATGAAATTACACTTTAAGATGATCTTCTTATATATTTCTATTTCAAACCATCATTCACTCCCATCCAACTTCCCCAATACTCCACTTAACAAGTTCAGGTGGTGGTAAGAAGGGCTCCCAAACTCCGTCATTGCAGTCAACCTCCTGCACTGAGCATGGAAACATCCAGAGTTGCCAAGAACCATGGGAAATGAAACCTCCATGGTTACCATTATCCACAACACTGCCCTGAGCATGCTTCTAAGCAGCTAGGGATGGACATATCTGCCAATTTCAGTTTCTCTCAAAAAATTTCCTATCTTCAGGTCAGTATAGACTCAGCTACATTAGCAAAGAAAATGTGTTTTATATGCATTATAACACCATGATACCAGGTGGTGCTGTGGAGTTCCATCTTTCGCCAACGTGATTTTCCACTTCGAGGTTTACAACATGTTTTCCTGAAATGCTTTTTTAAAATGCGTCTAGATCCTGCCTTTGTACTCCATCAGCTTGTGGGTGTTTCTGCACCCACAAAAAAATGTCAGTATTTTAATGCACTTTTATAAACTTTTATCATCTAAACCTCTTACTTGCCTTTTCTCTAAACTGAAAAGTCCCAAAGGTTCCAGAGAAAAGGCGAGGAAGGCATGAAAGGCAGCTATAAAATTATACATTGCATGGAGAAAGTGCAGAGAGTAGGGGTGACACGTGAGGGGACATTCGGATCGGGGTCGGCTCTTGTGCTCACACACCCTCTAGACTCAGCCTCACACAATCTTGTGAATGCCTGAATAGAACTCATTAACGAAGGTGACTGGCTGAATGGCATTTGTACTTCTTTGGTTGATAATATGATATAAAAACAGACAACTTATAAACCAGAGTGCTTTTCCTTTTTCAAGCAACTGAAAGCTAAGACTGAAAAACTTGTCACTGTGGTGTGCCGGGGGAAAATCTGAAGAGCTTTCAGAATGAATGGCAGAGTTAAAAACAAATAACAAGCAAGGTCTTCTAATATGTTGCCTAAAATTTTAAAGGCTCATCCCCAATATTCACGTGAGGTTGATTAAACAAGAAGCCTTGAAACTCCCCTTGGTTCTCATTAATGTCATTGACACAGAGTTGATTGGGCTCAACGGTAGTTTCATTTATGTAGACAAAAGCACAGTTGTAATTAGCTTGGGGGTTTTCCATGGCCAATTCATATTCAGTGCAGTGGTACCTTGGGTTAAGAACTTAATTCATTCTGGAGGTCCGTTCTTAACCTGAAACTGTTCTTAACCTGAGGTACCACTTTAGCTAATGGTGCCTCCCGCTGCCACCGCACCACCACCACGCGATTTCTGTTCTCATCCTGAAGCAAAGTTCTTAAGCCGAGGTACTATTTCTGGGTTAGTGGAGTCTGTAACCTGAAGCACCTGCAACCTGAAGGTACCACTGTACTGGCTTCAGGCTCTAGATGTTACCATGAACAAGTTCCTAGCAGTGTCTAGGTATGTTGGGAACCATGGGGGCCACATTTCCTGTAAGTTCCGGGGGCCCTGGCCACTGTAGAACACAGAGGAGCCTGGGAACACACAGACAACCATGCCTTCCCCATTATTCAGCAGTTCTTATGGGTGGTGGCAGTGAAAACCCATGCTTGCATTGGATGTAGTTTTCACTTAACTAACTATACTGTGTAGCAGCAGTACTTTGCTGCCTGAACAAGTGGCCGGCCTGGCGGGAACATGCCTCAGAGCCTCCTGCCCAACCCCGGGGTTGCTACTACTTACCTGGATGGTGTGGGGCAAGGCAGGGTGGCACTCAGGATCGGGCTGAATGGCTACACTGACAAAGCCAATCTGGTGTTTCTGCCTGTGCACCCACACAGCCCTGACCTCACCACTGCCTAGCCGTAACCCTGCACCATCCCAGAAACCAGCAACAGTGGTGTCAAAAGGGTGGCTCCATTGCGCTGCCCCACCGCTCTGGCTGCTACTCCTTCCTACCTACCGATCTTTTTTGCTCTATAAGACGCACCAGACCACAAGACACACCTAGTTTTTGGAGGAGAAAAACAAGAGGAAAAAAATATTCTGAATCTCAGAAGCCAGAACAGCAAGAGGGATCGCTGCACAGTGAAAGCAGCAATCCCTCTTGCTATTCTGGCTTCTGGGATAGCTGCGCAGCCTGCATTCACTCCATAAGATGCACACACATTTCCCCTTGCTTTTTAGGAGGGAAAAGGTGAGTCTTATAGAGCAAAAAATATGGTATGTTTCTTGTTCCTTCCAGTGCTGACTGATCTTCCCTCCCCAGACTTATGGATAGGTCTCTTCCTCAGCTGCTCTGGAAGAATGAAGGAACCTAGCAGGGACACAGCAAAGTGCTGCTCAGTACAGTTTGCTTCTTTAAATGAGTGTATGGCAGTGAGGATGTTCTTGCTAGGAGTTCTGGATAACCCAAAGTGAAAATGGGCACTTGGAAAGACGTTAGTAGCTGCTGCATGCATTGGCAGCTGTTGGGGAGGATGGAAGCATGATTACAGACTGCTGGTAATCTTCATCGCTCATGCTCCCTTTAATAATGTGTGAATTGGCCCTTACAGATCCACTTTGAGTGCCAAAATGCCGAAGCCAGTAGCGTGTAGAAAATCGCCACGCAGATGAACTCGGTTAAAGCTCAGGGGTATGAAGATACATGGTTGTAGAAAACAGAAAAGTCAGCTGAGGGCAAAAGCATAGGTCAGGTTATTTTATTTGCTGCAGCACTGCCCTTAAAGAAAAATTAAGGAACGTAGTCTTCCTTTCAAGCGACACATAACACATTCCTCTTTCCCTTTTATGAAAAAAATATCTGGCAAAGGTATAACTTTCAAGTGACAATTGTAGCCTGACCTGATTGATTTGGATAATAGACTTTAGAAGTCTTTCTGTGATAGATGATTCCTTAAATCTTTATCCCTTTCCTTGACAAGAAATGCCAGACGGTTGCCAATCAATAATCAGTCACTTTGAATATAGCCATTCACTGAACCGGTAGCAGCACTGCCATTCCTTTACTAATAGCTATGGCTATTGAGGTTTCAGTTCTGAAGTCTCCAAAGCTTTATGAAGCCAGTGTTAGTACTGTGAATGACTTCCGCAATGAACACCAGGCTAGCCCACATTTTATGCATGACCCGAAGAAACGATGATGGCGAGAAGACAAAGATTGCTTTGCAACACTCAACCCTTTTTACATTATTATTTATTATTATTATTATTATTATTATTATTATTATTATTATTATTTATTATTATTATTATTTATTATTTATTATTTATTATTATTATTATTATTATTATTATTATTATTATTATTACTGCTATGAATTAATATGGATTTCCTTTTGGAACATGATGCCTGCAGTACTATTTGGGAGAGAAATCTTTTTGATGCTTGTTATATATTAACCACCTTCCATCTATGTCCCAAGGCTTTGTACAAAATATAACAACTAAAACACTGTTACAGAACTAAGAAAATATGAGTTTTAAAGCAATAAAGAATGGACACCTGTGTCCATCCAGTTGGTAAATAATAATAATAATTAATATTTATTTATACCAGCCACTCTGGGTGGCTCCCAACAGAATTAAAAGCACAATAAAACAACAAACATTAAAAACTTCCCTAAACAGGGCTGCCTTCAGATGTCTTCTCAAAGTCAGATAGTTGTTTATTTCTTTGACAACTGATGGGAGGACGTTCCACGGGGAGGATACCACTGCTGAGAAGGCCCTCTGCCTGGTTCCCTGTAAGCCCACTTCTTGCAGGTAGGGAACCGCCAGAAGGCCCTCAGAGCTGGACCTCAATGTCCAGGCTGAAAGATGGAGGTGGAGACACTCCTTCAGGGAAAACTTGATGGAACAAAAATGTCTTCAATTGTTTCCTGAAAGTGCAGATAGTGAGTGTCCTTTTTGTATCTCAACAGTGATGCTGTTCCACAGAACAAGGACAGCCATACCGATATATTTGAAATTCTAAGGAGAAACTCACTTGAGGAACACAGTGACCACTTGAGGAACACAGTGACCACAGTGACCAATAAGGGGATCCACTCCTGGCCCCTGCACTTTGGCAGAATATGCAAAAATGTGCCCCGCCCCCTGTTCTACCCTCTTCTGGGTCAAAAAGGACTCATGTGTCGCTAGACACACATCAGTTGGACGTGCCTAAAATGGTTGCCGACTGTATTACACTCCACGATGCTGAATGTGGCATGTCATGGGACCATAGAAAAGGGATAGGAATAAATATTTTCATCTCTTTCTCTGACCATGCTCTAGGAGATAATAAGGACATAAATTGAAGTTAACCAACACGGAGCCCTTTGTCATTTGACATAAAGCCCCTTCCTTTTTTTCTTTTTTCTTGAAAAAAAAAGGCATCCTAATAATACTCAGAGTCCCTTCCCCGTGAGCAAGTCCCTGGCAGATGCTTTATTGTTGTCTGTTGTTTCTCCTCTGGGGCTGTACATTAGGTTAAAATATCACAAATAGCTGCTATTAAAGTGTGAATCACAGCAGCTGTAATTTTTCATGACAGCCAAAGGAAATGTGACATGTTGAGGAAGCCCCTGCCACTGATACTAATGCTCAGATCTTCAGGCAAGTGTTTAATGACATACTCAGTATGCTGTGCAAACTTCCCTATCTACCCAACAAAAGGTTACTGCTAGAGTGCTATAAATATTTGGAAATGTCACTACACAATGGTGAAGGAGGGCTCTTTATTGCTTGATGAGTAAAGACAAGGTGACAACTGGATTCCTTCCCTGTTGCCATCCCGTCCTTTTCAGCTTAGTTTTATATATCATATAATTTTATTGATCGATTTAACATTTATTGGTCACCCATAAATCAGTGCTCTTTGGGTGATGAAAAAATTAAAACAATTGAAAACACAAATTGAATAAGACGCTAAACAAATAACAATAGATAAGGGGGTGCGAATCATACAAAACAAAACAGCTGTATCTTGCCAACAAAGGTCCGTATAGTTAAAGCTATGGTTTTCCCAGCAGTGATGTATGGAAGTGAGAGCTGGACAATAAAGAAGGCTGATCGCCGAAGAATTGATGCTTTTGAATTATGGTGCTGGAGGAGACTCTTGAGAGTCCCATGGACTGCAAGAAGATCAAACCTATCCATTCTTAAGGAAATCAGCCCTGAGTGCTCACTGGAAGGACAGATCGTGAAGCTGAGGCTCCAATACTTTGGCCACCTCATGAGAAGAGAAGACTCCCTGGAAAAGACCCTGATGTTGGGAAAGATGGAGGGCACAAGGAGAAGGGGACGACAGAGGACGAGATGGTTGGACAGTGTTCTTGAAGCGACTAACATAAGTTTGACCAAACTGCAGTGGAAGACAGAAGTGCCTGGCGTGCTCTGGTCCATGGGGTCACGAAGAGTCAGACACAACTAAACGACTAAACAACAACAACATCAGAGAAGAGATTAACAGTCAAGTAATCTAGTGTTAAGAGTTTGGTGGAGGGGCAGGCTCACCAAAGATATTGTAAAGATCTAGAATTTGAGTGCCAATTTATATTACTTAAATGGGCAACAGCAACGTGCCAGCTAACAGAATATTTGGAGGCATTCAAAGCAAAGTGGCTTATACCAAAATGCACTTCTGACATTATGAGCCAAATATATCTTCATTTGTCACAAAACGCAATCTAACAATGAAATAGATGACACACTTTATAATTATTGTGTGTACATTTGCACAAAAGACAGAATCCAGTGAACTATTATAGCATTATTAAGTAAAACTGAGCCATACTATGCAGAAGGAAGCAGTAGTGTCCTTTGAAAAAGAACACAAAAAAACCAGACAACTCCCAACAGGATGATGCTCTACTTTCAACTAAGCTCAAGAGACAAGGATTGGCAGACATTTGAGAATTACTGTCTGAAATAACTTCATTGGATTCTGCAATGCAAGGACCTTGCCTGGGAACCGTAATAAAAGATAATGACTGAAGCTGAAGCAGCTTTAAACAAACATTCAAAAGGTACTTACTGAAGCAGACAAGAGTCTTCAGGTGTTTGAAGACAAGGAACTAAAAAATGGATGATCTAAAGAACATAGAAAGAAATCCTAACACAAGACTGAAACACCCCTGGAAATGACAGATAGGAGACCGATATACTAAGGCTTTGCTTTGAGGCAAAGAAAGAACCGGCAATATATATATAGAGAAAATGCATTAACAGTTTGTGTTGCTTAGACTGTGAAATATTTGTGCTTCTATAGTTGTCCTAACTTATTTTGGATAGCTGCTGCTCTGATGAAAATGGCACAGTTTATGTAAGCTGTGTCACAACCCTACACAGGATTTAGGCTAGAAGGTTGCAAACTGATGTGTGGGGTGGGTGTGATGAACTCCATATTAGTCCAACTCAGTGAGAAGACTCCAGCGTTGATGATTTGAGGTCCGTGCCTTAGTCAATGTCACATTAAGACACAATTTTATGACTATGTATTGTCCATCAAAAAGAGAGAACTTATTAAGCTGCTCCCACTAGTTGTCAAGAGAACACAAGACGGCATGGCAGAAGCATCCTTGCATTTCCACATTTCTTTTGTTCCATTGCTGCCTGTGGTCAAACAAGTTTTGTAGGCTTTTGAAGCACAACTAAATCAGAAGTGATGGTGGGATGTTTGCACACCATAAGCAATGATGTCTCTATGATGCCGACAACAATCTGAAAAACGACCCTCTGTCTCCAGCTGTAGTTGGTTTCAGGATTAAGTGGGCAGTTAGCTCCACAGTTTATCCGTTGTCTCTAGCAACCCTAGAATGGAACGAATGGAAGTTGCAAACATCAGAAATGTGTGTATGTTTGTATGAGACTCTTTTCCTAGTTCTGGTGAGGGTGGTTTTACAGGAAGAAATTTTGCTTTTACTTGTGCTAAGAATTACTGAAATTTCTGGAGAATGCGTCTTGTTGCATGCATAGGTGTTCATCTTGTACATAAGCAGGTCATTGTCAAGACACAATTTATCTTTAGATGGCTCTGCTTTCCCATCCAAAGGAAACTAACTAGCCTGGACCAGGGTTGATCACCGAGGTGAGCACTTAAATTGAGAGGCGATAAACCAACAGAAGATGATCTGGGGTAACAATAGCAACATCCTCAACCAGCTGGAAGCTTCATGGAAAAAACTGACCTCAGCACAGAGAGAAGACATTGGAAGGGAAAGAAGAACAAAGATGTTGCTGCTTAAAGGAATAATCAGTTCCCAAGCTCCCAGTTTCACGTCTAATACTAAAATCAATGGCAGCTCATATTTCATTGATTTTAAACCCAACAAAGATAGATTTGATCATGTATGTCCCTGTGGATTACAGTTACTGCTATGTTTGCCAATATGTTTCTTTATAGGCCACTCTCTCTGTTGCCACAGTTCATTAGTGTTGGCTAGCTATGATTTATTCAAGGCTGCCAATTAGCAGCTATTTTGCAGAGTTTCAAGAAAGAAGGCTGGCTCTCAACAGAGGGTATAGCTGCAGTATTCGTGTCCTCTGGTATACAGAAAATGTATCTTAGGCTGAAATGAATGACATCAAAGGAGTGTTTGAGAATGGACTCAGAAATGGAAAATCCCTTTTATGAATGTTGTATTGTTAGAGATTAATGGTGACTTTGAATGGCCTGTTAAGCAAAGAAGAGGATTTGCAATAGCCATGAAATGATGTCTCATAGGAACACAGAAATCTGCCTTATATCAGGTCAGACAATTTGTCCATCCAGCTCAGGATTGTCTTTTTCTTAAACATGGTCTCTGGCCAGAGTTCTTTTCTGTCACCTGCTCCCTGATCTCTTTTAACCGGACATTCCAAGGATTTGAAACTGGGAGCTTGTGCCAAACATGTGCTGTACCATTGAGTTATGATTCTTTCCTTTGCTTGCAGTAGGACATAATGCCATTTCTCTGCTTTAGGTGTAGCTGGATGATTCAACCAGTTCTTTTTAGGGATTGATCTGTCAATTCCAGTTCTGTTTCTATTTTTTCCAACTAGTTCTCCATATTTCAACAGCAATTTGCAGTTTCTAAAAAATCCTCATAAAAATTCTTAGTATTTTTTCCTAATAGACACTTTCTGTATGCAATTTTGACTAATGTGTACATTTTTGCAAGCAATGTCTCCTAACGCAACACATTATTCTATGTTATTTAAAGAATTATATTCATTTTTATGCACATTCCCTTTCTAATGTATGCATTTTTATACACATTATTGGATTGCAAAATTCAGATAAGTGCAAATTTTGAAAGATGACTGTTGTTTTTTTTTGTTTCTCATAATTGTTTCAGAAGCTGTGAATTTAATAGATTCAGATTTAAATGTGGAACTGAATCAAATTTCTCTCCCACTCCCATTACAAATATTACCTGCCATCTGCACAAGTCAAGGAGCATGGCCAGAAAACTGACACACACAGAAATATAGGGAACTGGCACCTTTGAAAGTGGGAAATACCTTACATATTCAAAAAGCAAACGTTTTCCAGATGCAAGAATGAATTGTGTTTTTGACTTTTAAGTCAGAAAAAATGTGCACTCACTATCAGAAATTTTTTTTTGGGGGGGGACTCATGATAGTCTTTAAATTGGAAACTGAGTTTGGGGTGGGTTTCATTGGGAAATGATAGAATGTGATTGTGTCATATATTCAGCAGGCATCTGCATTAGCTTAAAGTAAACGCCTATGAAAAAGTTATATTGTCCTACATTTTATTTTATCCCAAATCTATAAGGTAATCAGCATTGCCAGCCCAACCCTGAGCAGTAATTAAAGTGCTCCCCCGAGATGATGGTGTTTTTTTTAAAAAAAAACACAACAAATTGGACAAGCAAACCCGTGAATGTTCAGTGAAAAGGCAATGAATAATGTACTTCCCCAGTATATGTAAGAGAGTAATATTGAAGTATAGGTAATTAAATAAAAAATGTTTCAGGCCCCTGAGGAATGATGGTAAGAAGATACCACTTATGCCAAGTGTGACAAAAAGTGATTACAGAGTCTAAATGAGCTCCAAGTACTAAAAATGTGTAATTTCCAAACTATGGCATAAACCTCTTTAATTTAATATGGAAGACCAATGTAATTACTTCTACAAATGGGCAATTTCTTTGGCTTTCTCAGTCCATTATGTTGACACTAGGTTTCTCAATCTCTTTTTTTAGTTTTCTACACATGAATAAAATAACACTCCAGAATCACATTGCTATTCCATGCTGATACAATGTGGGGAGTGCTGGTCTATTCTTTTGAGGCAGGGATGAGGAACCCATGGTCCTCCAGGTATCATCACATTCTTATCTCCCATCTACCACAGCTAGCACTACCAATGATCAGGGGTGATATGAGTTATAGTCTGGAAGCCCATATTTGACCCATCTCTACTCAAAGGACTGTCTTGTACATTCCAATCATGCAGTACAATCTTGAGGGTGAATAGGGAAAGGGCATAAATGTCCTTGGACTCCTTTTTCACCAAAATAGTCCACTCAGATATTAAAGAAGCTCATCACTCACTAGTCCATAACTCAGGTCCTCAGGCCAACACAAGTGCCTTCATTGTTAAAATACAGTGAAGAGCTTCTCCATAATTTTACTATTCAACTATAGAACGCTTTTTGGAATGCTCTCCAAAGCGACGCCCAAATTGCCATTAAATACTTAGACCTTCCGGCGCCTGGCCGCTTTACAAAACCAAAAATGGCTCCCCCTTTCTGTTATTATTTTAATAAGAAAAACTTCCACTAATAAAACGCAAGTGATAAAAAACTCAATCAGTTTTATATATACACACTGTAACCTCAAATAAAATGTAGATCAAATGGAGATAATTGAGTTCACGTAGGTCCTGAGACATATAAAGGCTGTGAGTTGCTCAGTGCTTTTATGTTAATTAAATTATTAACTCATTAGAGAAGCTTGACACATAAAAAGGATCATTATTGTACAGATACACTCACTCATACAGATAGCCAGTCGACACATGGCAAGTACTTTCTGAAACTGCTTTACCAATAGTTCAGTGTCTTTGATCTCAACACTGTACATAGTATTTGAAAATACAGTACAAGAGAAAAAGGACTCAGAAGAGTCATTTTGTCCTTTGTTAATAGATTTTCTGGGCAATTAAGGTGTTATCCTCTGCCTCATACGCTTTGTAGTCCCTTTGTTTTCTTTCGTAGTCTCTTTGTATTTCATTCCGATAAATAGTCTTTGATTATTATTTTTGAGTCTATTCTAGGTTAAATTGTTAGAATAAGTTGCTATATAAGACTTGGGTGACAAGAATAATGAACTGAGCATTTCCCAGTATATCTTCTCTGTGTTAAATGTGTTGTTTAGTCATTTAATCGTCTCCACTCTTCGTGACCCCATGGACCAGAGCATGCCAGGCACTCCTGTCTTCCACTGCCTCCCGCAGTTTGGTCAAACTCATGCTGGTAGCTTCGAGAACACTGTCCAACCATCTTGTCCTTCTGGTGGTTCCCTCATTGCAAGAAGTGAGGTTACAGGGAACCAGGCAGAGGGCCTTCTCGGTAGTGGCGCCCACCCTGTGGAACACCCTCCCTTCAGATGTGAAGGAAATAAGCAGCTATCCTATCTTTAAAAGACATCTGAAGGCAGCCCTGTTCAGGGAAGTTTTTAATATTTATTGCTGTACTGTTTTTAACACTTGATTGGGAGCCGCCCAGAGTGGCTGGGGAAACTCAGCCAGATGGGCGGGGTATAAATAAATTATTATTATTATGTACATGGGTTCAGAAAACAACTCAATTCATT
The DNA here is from genome assembly GCF_964188315.1 of Podarcis muralis. NCBI lineage: Eukaryota > Metazoa > Chordata > Lepidosauria > Squamata > Lacertidae > Podarcis > Podarcis muralis. Next base: position 27,125,599 of record NC_135664.1, on the reverse strand, counting down.
TAAACTGAAGTAAGGAACTGATATCAATGTAACGCTAAAACCCGAACTCTACAAAACAAACCCATTTTTTGAAGTCACAAGAGCAGGTTAATTACTGTTTTGGTAAGCATGGGCGAAGTTGTTAGAGGCATGCTAAGTTTTCTGGAGAGTTAGGGTTAAGGGAGGAATTCTCAATGGCCGTGGCAACAGCCCTGGGAAACTGTGAAGCAGCTACCCTGGGAGATTCAAAGGAACTCTCAATTGTAAAACCACTGACTTGCAACTTAGCTAGAAGTTCAGTCCCAACAACTGTAGCATTACCAAGATGGTGGTGGGTTTCTTTGTTTTTATCCCACTACAGGTGGGATACCAGGATGCATGTGTTATCATTATCAAGACTCATTTGTGGATGGTTAATGGGTTTATTGCACTTTTTGTTTTGTTTTGTTTTTTTTTTGCCAGGGACAGTTTTTTTTTTTTTTACAAAAACGAAAAAAAACAAAAAAGAATACACTTTTCCAAATCTTTTTTTCATCATCAACTGGACTTCCCCACATCCTCCATCCCTGCATTCTTTACAATAAAAATCAACAGCAAATTAATACCTTGTTTCATGTGTTTTTGTATTTTCATCTAAATATTTACTCTAAAAGTTAAGCTTTTCTCAGTCATAACTTAGTTTCATTCATTTCCGAATCTCAATACTGAAGCATGTTTTTCTCAAGACTTAGCAAATTCTCAACATTCATATAACTTAAAATGTTTTTGTAAATAGTCCTTAAATTTTTTCCAGTCCTCTTCCACTGCCTCTTCTCCCAGGTCTCGGATTCTGCCAGTCATTTCAGCCAATTCCATGTAGTCCATCAGTTGCGTGTGCCACTCTTCCAGTGTGGGTAACTCCTGTGTCTTCCAGTATTTGGCTATAAGGATTCTTGCTGCTGTAGTTGCATATAAAAAGAAAGTTCTATCTTTCTTTAGCACTCTCTGGCCCACAATGCCCAGGAGGAAGGCTTCTGGTTTCTTATGAAAGGTATACTTAAATACCTTTTTCAACTCATTATAAATCATTTCCCAAAAAGCCTTCACCCTCGGGCCTGTCCACCAAAGGTGAAAGAATGTTCCTTCAGCCTCCTTACATTTCCAACATTTATTGTCAGACAAATGATATATCTTTGCAAGTTTGACTGGGGTCATGTACCACCTGTACATCATTTTCATAATGTTTTCTTTCAAGGCACTACATGCCGTAAATTTCATACCAGTGGTCCATAACCTTTCCCAGTCTTCAAACATAATGTTGTACCCAATATCTTGCGCCCATTTTATCATGGCTGATTTAACTGTCTCGTCTTGAGTATTCCATTTAAGCAACAAGTTATACATTCTTGAAAGCACTTTCATCTTAGGTTCAAGTAGTTCTGACTCTAATTTTGATTTTTCCACCTGGAAACCAATTTTTTTGTCCTTTTTGAAGGTCTCTAAAATTTGAGCGTAATGAAACCAGTCTCGCACCTTTCCTTTCAATTTTTCAAAACTCTGCAACCTCCAGGTGTCCCCCACTTTTTCTATTATTTCACAATATTTTGCCCAGCCACCCCCCATATTAAGTATTTTTGTGGCCTTAGCCTCCATCGGTGACAACCACCTCGGAGTCTTATTTTCGAGTAAGTCCTTGTATTTAATCCAGACAGCAAACAAAGATTTCCTGACAATATGGTTTTTAAATAACTTATGAGACTTTACCTTGTCGTACCACAAATATGCATGCCATCCAAAAGCATTGTTAAACCCTTCCAGATCTAGGACATCAGTGTTTTCTAGCAAGAACCAATCTTTCATCCAGCAGAAGGATGCAGCTTCATAATACAGCCTTAAGTCCGGCAGGGCAAATCCCCCTCTTTCCTTCGCATCTGTTAGTATTTTAAATTTTATTCGGGGCTTTTTGCCCTGCCAGACAAACTTCATAATGTCCCTCTGCCACTTTCCAAAACACTCCACCCTGTCCACGATCTGCAGGGCCTGAAACAGAAACAACATTCTTGGCAATACATTCATCTTAACTGCTGCAATTCTTCCCAACAAGGAAAGTTTCAGTCTTGACCAGATTTCTAAGTCCTTTTTAATTTCAGACCAACATTTTTCATAATTATCTTTAAACAAATTCAAATTTTTCCCAGTCAAATTAACCCCCAGGTATTTCACTTTTTTAACCACATTTAGTTCCGTTTCCTTCTGGAACCCCTCTATTTCTAAAGGTGTCAAGTTTTTCGCCAGGACCTTAGTTTTTTGTTTATTTAACTTGAATCCCGCCACCCGACCAAACTCATGGATTAGTTCTAAAGCTCTTTTTGTACTGGGTTCTGGCTCCTGTAGTGTCAAAACCAAATCATCTGCAAAGGCCTTCAGTTTATATTGTTTTCCTCCGACCTGTATTCCTTCCACCCGCTGGTCCTTCCTAATCAAGTTCAGCAAAACCTCCAGAACAGAAATAAATAGCAAGGGTGATAGGGGGCACCCCTGTCGTGTTCCTTTTTCAATTCTAAACTCCTCTGTCACCACATTGTTTACTATCAATTTAGCTTTTTGTGCTGAATAGATTGCTTCAATACCGTTTTGGAACGCCCTTCCCACTCCCATCCCTTCCAAATTTTTCTTCATAAATTTCCAAGATATGTTGTCAAAGGCCTTCTCCGCATCTATAAATATGAAAACTGCTTTCGTATTCAAGTTTGTCTGTAGTAGTTCCAGGACATCCACAATGTTCCTAGTGTTGTCAGACAAATGCCTGCCAGGGAGGAAGCCTGCTTGGTCTTTATGAATTACTTCGTTTAAAACTTTTTTCAATCTGTTTGCCAAAATATCAGCAAAAATCTTGTAATCCACGTTTAGGAGTGAGATAGGACGATAATTCTTAAGTTGAGTCTTTTCAGATTCCAATTTTGGTATCAAAGTAATGAATGCCTCTTTCCACGATTCTGGTGCCCCCTTCCCCTCCATAATTTGGTTGCATACCTCCATCAATGGTTGAGTCAAATATTCCTTCAATGTCTTATAATACTTGGAGGTAAGTCCATCTGGGCCCGGGGATTTGCCTAATTGCATGTTCTGAATGGAACTTTCAATTTCCTGTTGTGTTATTTTATAATTCAGGGCTGTTTGTTTATCTTGTGTTAGTTTTTCCAGGCCGTAGCTTTTTAAAAATTTATTTATCTCAGTCTCCACTTGGGGTCCTTGAGTGAACAATTTTTTGAAATATCTCTGGAAACACTTTCTAATTTCTTCTGGTTTCTGAATACATTCTCCTTCAACCTCTAGATTGGTAACAAAGTTCAATTTTTGTCTCCTTTTCAGCTGCCATGAAAGCAGCTTCCCACATTTATTTGCCGATTCAAATGATCTTTGTCTCATCTGTTTAGTTTTCCATTCAACTTCTTGATTTATCAGTTTCGCATATTGTGCTTGATGGAATTTTATTTCTCTTAAAACTTCTTTTGATTTTGGATTAAGTCTCAACCTTCTCTCTCCGTCCTTTATCTTTTCCAAAATCTTGTCCTTTTTACCATTCCAGAGTTTTTTCCTAATAGTATTCTGTTGTATCAGGAACCCTCTCATAACAGCTTTACTTGCGTCCCAGATTGTTTTCTTTTCCAGGTTTATTGCACTTTTTGTACTTCATTTTCTTCTGCCTTCACCGTTTACACCCCCCCCCCCCGCACTTGTGTATATATACCTGCCAACATAGGATAACACTTCATTTATCTGATGAAATGAACTGTAGTCTATGACAGCTTATGTTAATCTTTGTTATCATTACTCCCCCACCCCAGGTCTAGCTGCTCTATGTTTGATCAAAGATCAGATTGTGGGGGGGAGACACATCATAAAATGGTTCTAGACCATGTTCTGCCTCTACTGAGGAAGTCGCTTGATTTTAAAGGAGGGGAGGGAAGGAATCAGATCAAAGTGCCACCTGACTCTTGAATATCTAAGTTCTTTCATCCTTAAAGTAATTGTGCGAAAGCGCTAAAGCCACAATGTGCTGTTCTGTCTTGTAAGAAAATTACTCCAAGTGCCTATAGCATATATTATTTCCTTCCAACTAAATGAAATGAAAGAAATACTGGCAGAAATGGTCTGATGTCTTTGAAAATTCATTTTGTCCATTAACTACTAGCAAGACTTGCATTTCTATAACTGACTTCTTATAAGGGAGCTCAACTGTGAAAAACGTCTTCAGTCCTTGGGTTACAGTCTGATTCCCCCCCCCCTTCCTTTTTTAAAAGGCAGTGTGTGTCTTTTTGAAGCTTTGAAGACAGAATGGTTCAGACATCCACTCGGAACTAGGTTTTCGGGAGCTAGTCTTGAAAGAGCTTGCTAACAGTAGCTACGCTCTGAAAGCTAGTAACATTGATGGCATGTCCTGATAAAGAATTCCAGCCCAGACTCACCATTATTTGACTAGGCATGAATTTCTGCACTATTCAGGTTCCCCATGCTACAAACTAGCATTGGTATTGGAGAATATGGAGGTGGAAGGGTAGAGAGAGGCAGAAAGAAAAGAAGCAGCAGGAGGGGGGGGGGACTCAGTAAAAGGAATAGCTTTAGCCATAAATGTGATGAATGGCTTGCTAGAAACTACATTAAATAGCAGCAATATCAGTTCCAAGATGAGATCTGCAACATTCTTATTGCCAGGCTATGTGGCTGGATGATTCACTGTATGCTCACTTTTCATGGTCATCTTTTAATGGTATGTCCTGTGTCACTAGTCATTTGCACTTGTACTGCAGAAGACTCATGTGCTACTGCCTACCATTCCATCACACATTTCTCATTTGCCAGAGTATTATTAAGGGATGGGAAAGAAAATTAGGAATCTGACTGGTTGGGCCTCCTGTTCCTTCCACTAACAGTGGATTTATTCTCCGCCTTTTATCTAGCCTGGCATTGAGCTCTCAAGTCCTTCTGCCAATGAAATTACTTTTCTCAATTTTCCTTCTGCACATTACAATCTCACTGTATCACGAGTTTTCGGTTGGCAGAGGCAGGCATTTACAACACAGCAAACCAGAAACATCACCCTGCGGGTGTAATTTCTGCTGTCTTAATAGGGGTAATGCTTACAGTTTTGAGCTTAGTGACTTCAGAAATCAGCTTCCTAAGCTAGCTACACATTTTGGTTCAGCCATATTGGGAATACTGCGGGTTGCTCTGATCACGGAAAGGATATTGTTGAGCTGGAAAAGATACAAAACCCCCCTAAAATGACCCTAGGAAATGCCTTTGTGACCAGGAAAGGTTAAAGAGGTTGGGGCTTTTTAGTTTTGAGGAAAATAATTATTAAGGGGGAGGTGACAAAACTGTTCAGTGTGGAAAAAGTGATAGATTTATTTTTTCCTTTATCACTTATAATATTAGAACTTGGGATCATCAGTACTGAGAGCTGCCCTGTGAAATCAGTGCAGAAATCAGATTTCAATGACACTGGGATTGGACACACATGTCCCCCCCCCCCCCCCGTAAAAATGGAGGCGGAAGAACAGAAGCCAATAAGAACTGAACATGCTCAGTGGGCATGGAATGAATTTAGGAGGTGAAGGAGGCGGAAAATCAGAAGTATGGGAGTGGAATAGTTGGAATTCTGACCTGAAGCACTGCATCTGTTTTGATATATATTTCAAACTATCTCATCTAGTTCTGTTCCTACCTAGTTCTTCGACCTTGACAATGCTTTATTGTTTCAAAGTACTGTTAGGTCTTCACTTTAATTAAAAGTCACTAGGGGACATACAACCCAGAAAGGTCCTGGTTAACTTTCATATGAAATTATATTTAAGGCCACCTCCATTCATTCCTACATGTTTAAATAAAATGCATTTGCATCTCATGGCTCTGCTAACAGCTACTGAATAGAGTGAATAATTATATCAAGGCATTTTTGATTGCTTGCGTTGTTGACGATTGCTCAGTAAATCAGCCGACTCTTCCTCCGCCCTCCCCTGATTGCAAGCTATATGGGTATTGTTTGGCCTCCAAGTTTTATTTTTGAAACTTAACTTGGCTGCAGTTACTTGGAATTCAGTGCATTTAGCCACCTTCTCTAAAGCCAAACATTGCTCGCAAAACAAAGCAAATTGAAAGTTTCCCATAAGGGCTGTGAAATTTCTAGCCTGATTCACTGGAACCCGGACACTTAAAATTAGTACTCTGTTAACACTAAGCTCTTTTAAAAATTCATCTTGATTTACAGCTTTAAGCCAAATCTCTTCTTTCTTCTGCTTAGGAAAGCTCTCCAGTATATTAAGCAGAGATTTGCCATAGTCCTCTTATCTGTGCTGTGATCCTGGAAACCAAAGTTGTTCTATGTAAAGGGCCTGCATTTTGTTTAATAATATACTGTTACAGCTTGAACTATTTTTTCTTACCATGGGAACCTATTAAAGGAAATAGCTAGCCATTTTCAGACATTCTAATTTTATCAGCCTTGTATAGGGAAGCTTTTTCAAGTGTAATGTTTTATTGTGTTTTTATATATGTTGGAGGGACGTGGGTGGTGCTGTGGGTTAAACCACAGAGCCTAGGACTTGCCGATCAGAAGGTTTGAATCCCCACAACGGGGTGATCTCCCATTGCTCGGTCCCTGCCAACCTAGCAGTTCGAAAGCACATCAAATGCAAGTAGATAAATAGGTACGCTCCAGTGGGAAGGTAAACGGCGTTTCCGTGCGCTGCACTGGTTCACCAGAAGCGGCTTAGTCATGCTGGCCACATGACCCGGAAGCTGTATGCTGACTCCCTCGGCCAATAAAGCGAGATGAGCGCCGCAACCCCAGAGTCGGCCACGACTGGACCTAACGTTCAGGGGTCCCTTTACCTTTATATATGTTGGAAGCAGTCCAGAGTGGCTGGGGCAACCCAGTCAGATGGGTGGGGTGCAATTATAATCAACATGTTCACCAAATTATCCAGGTTTTTTTCAGGGGAGGCATGGTCAATTTGTATGACTGGTAGTAGTAGTAGCAGTAGTAGTAGCAGTAATAATAATAATAATAATAATAATAATAATAATAATTAATTAATTAATAATTAATAGTAAAATTTCTTACTTATACACTGCCCATCTGGCCGGGCCTCCCTAGCCACTCTGGGCGGCTTCCAACAGGATATTAAAAACACAATAAAATAAAATAAGGCAAGGCAAGTCAATCACATTTTAAAGGAGGACATGATCCAGGCAAAGTGAAACATTTTTGATGTGTGTGTTTGTGTTTAATCTCTCCTGATTGATCAACAATACTTTAAAAGGATTGTGCTTCAAATGTATAGACTGAATTTCAACCTTTCCCATTGGTCAGGGTCTAAATTCACCACCACCTTACAATTTGCCATAAACAATTGTGGGTAATTCACTAAATAGCAGAACAATAATGCATAATGAATAATGACTGTGTTTTAACAAATTCTTTGGCATAGAAAAATGAGGGAACTCTACTGAAATTTATTTTTAAAATATTAGCAGCACAGAGAGGAACAAAACTGACTCTCAGGAAGAAGGCAAAAATCTGCAATTGGCTAATGAAAGTGATAGGTAGCAATTTAACATTGTACAAAATGAAGCGCTAACTTCTATCTACACCTTCTGGGACACATTGCAACTGGGGCAAATAGCATAACTAGGTTTATACAAGGATCCTCTAACTACAGGATAGAATTATTGGTAAGTCTCCAGCAGCTACCCCTCTTCTTAGAAACATACCTTTGAATACCACCTCTGAATACCAGATATAGTCTGGGGCATCTTGCCTTGTTGAAGCAACCGATTGGCCATTGTTGGCAGACAAAATGTTGAATCAAGTAAACCATCGGTTAAACCCATCCTAGGAATCCTGCTTAAAATTTAAAAAATCTATTAGATCCACACACTGCAAGGTTATATAGAAATGAAAGACTGTCCAGGAATTGATAAAAAGCATTTGATTGGATTTTAATAACAAAAACTCAGACAGCCCAAGCCTAAGATGTAAAGAATAAGCACAGGAGCCAACTCCTAAGGGCCATGGTGGCTTTGGCACCAATAAAATATTTGAGACCCCCCCCCCCCATTGATTGGCACCAGTGTGTTGCACTGTGTCATGTGATCAGTTATGTGGGGCAGGGCTTACCTGGGTCCCCACAATATTTTATTCAAGCTGGCACTCCTCAGAATACGGAACACTTCTGCAAGGTCCAGTAAACTAGAATGCATGCTTTTTCTTTAAGCACTTGACTCAAAAGGCTGCAGTTCTTTGATGATGAACTGTACCGCACCCACTAAAGAAACCTGTCAGTGGTTACCTCTCCTTGTGTGATGGATAAGTTGTCTGTTGTTCTGATAAAATATTTTGACACCTGAAATTTAGAAGCTTGTCAGAACTCTGTGTGTTGGCACAGAGGTTTCTTCTTAACTGCAAATGCCACAAAACACTGTGGAAATCTCCTATATATTTGTGTAGCATTGGGCAGCCTTTAAAAAAAGCACCACCTAGTTAAGGAAATTTACCTCTCTCATGTGAGACCTTCTGTGAGATTGTTGCACTGCAATGGCCTATGATACATCAGGGGGTCTAACATGATCTGCCAGTGATGACAGGCCAGTAAATGATTAGGAATCCTCTATCTCCGTAAACCATATGGCAGATGATAGGAAAGCACTTTAAAAAACACACAACTGTTTCTTGAAGATGTTCTTTTCCTGGTGCTCCTCTCTAATCTTTGACCTGATCTGCAAGAAACGATCATTCTGGTTGCCTTCCTGAGAGGTTTCTGTGAGTCACACTAAGGTGCTTGCAATCCATCAAATGCCTACACAATAGTGTCTGTACAATATTTAGCTTGCAGATCTGCATATATCTGAAATAGTTAAAAAGTTATAGAATTTAGGAGAAGAGGGTAGTACTCTCATTTCCTAGGATTCAACAGCACCAGAATCATATATCCAAAAGTTTATTCAAAAGCATACAAGAATAAGAGAGGGAATAACACACTATTTATTTATTTTTTGCAACACTTTTATTAAAAACACACAATCTGCACTGGAAAATGTACCACTATTAAAATAGTTGGACTGATTATTAACATAAACAATAGCAACTTATAACTGTGTGCATATCCATTTGCTAATCCGGTTATCTATCGTATTATTGCTAGATAATCTTTGAAGAAAATAAATTGTTAACCTAACACAGCTCAAAAGATTGCTGGATTTTTCCGATCCTTTGTTTCTATGTCTGTCTGTCTTACTTTGTATTCCAATAGCACAATCTCAGGAATATCCATGACACATTGTTCTGATAATTAAAAGCTATTTCTTGTCCCCAACCGATCCATTTCACTGTGAGTGTGTTAACATGAAACATTACCCAGCTCTGAGGTCTGGATATTGATTACTTCCAACTGTACATCTGCTAATATGTTGGGTTTTTTTGTGTTTTTTTTTTTTTGGTAGAATAGATAAATGTGTTTACCCCGACACAAAGAAACATAGATAGATAGATAGATAGATAGATAGATAGATAGATGATAGATAGATAGATAGATAGATAGATATCCTACTTTCATAGCCAAGAGATATGAGAGAGAAAGAGAAAGAGATCTACAGGAGGTTTAATTGTCCCATTCCACTTATTTCTTTACCTCCTCCTTTGAATCAACAAGTTCCAAGCCAAAATCCTTTGCAATTGTTTTTATGAAGGGCAAATTGTTGTTTGGAAGTAAAACAAAGAAACAGCAACACTTTTTTTTATAAAAAAAACCCAAACTTTTAAAACAACAATGCAACAACAACTGAAAGTTAATAATCAGATGGAGAAGTTGATACGGCTATTTTGCTGGTTGTTAAAAAGAGTTTATAATACATTAAACTGACTCCAAGGAGTTTAATTTTCCAGTGCTTTTACAACCACCAACCTTTCTTATTGAGAAGGTCAATAGGCACAATATGAAGTCTTGTAAATCATAGCCTCACTATGCCTGTAATATCTAATGTGACCCTATTCACACATCTTAAAAATTATAAAGCCCAGCAAATGCTGTATATCAAACAAATAAATCAGGTGCCATAAATATAGGCTTCCTTTTAGTTCTAGACAGAATAATTCGCCCACATTTCCCATGTTTGAAATTGTTTTTCAGCTTCTCCAGCAAGTCCCCTTCTTGGTATTCAGAAAGCAGACCTCCTGCATTTAATCTTTTAAAACACTTAATAGGACCAAAGCTGCCTGAAAGCAGTTTCTTTTAAAGAAATGACCTCACTTAAGTCCTTAATGAGTACAAACATGAAAGAAATGAAACAATTACATTGCAATCATTCTTAATATTTGATTTTAAATGTTATCATTTAAAACTGTGGTATCCATCGAAAGGAAAAGAGTAATGGCAATTAAAGTACAAGGGTGACCTAATTTTCTATTCCACTGTCTCAGGTATAATATTTTATGTCTTACATTTATAAGAGATTCTTTGTATGCAGACGCCAAGCGATACAAGAACACCGGCCTTTTTATGTGGATCGGTTCAGGGAATTAACTCCCCCCCTCTGCCATTTGTTTGAGCCACAGCTGCTGCCACTTGTGTTGTAAATCTTCTGTTATAGTATTCAGAGTAAACTTCATACTTGGCTGAAGGAAATCAGACAATATAAGAGCTTGCTAACATTCTAAAAAATACATTGGTGAGGGACCTAGTACAAGGCCACACATCCCCGTGTTTTTTTTTTTGTGTGGTGGTACAGAATCTGCTAGAAGGCCTGTGGCCATTTTATAGCGCTAATGATGTGTTTCATGGAATATATTTCCCCTTCTCTCAGCCAAGCTTTAGTGCCTTACAGTAGAGAACCAGAACAAACCATACTGAAATAAATGAGGTTTGACTTTCTAATATAGCTTAAGGATGAGTTTGATAGTTCTACGACTGTTTTAGGAGAAATTAATCCACTGAGGTACGATATTTGTTTTATATGCCTAAAGTTCCCAGATTAAAACTTTGTTACCCTCTATTAAGGACTGGTTCCTTCCATTTCCCACTCCTTATCAGTTCCATCCACCCGTTTTTCTGTTCCCCTGACCTACTGGCCTCTCTGCAAACAAGTATTATCCTCTCTCAAATATTACCCTCTTTCTCCATTTTCCTATCCCAAATAGTTTCTTCCTTTGTTATTCCTTTGGCCGCAGGTGGCGATGAAAAGGACCACATTCTTCTGACACTAAAACTACACACCTCTGAATGCAGCATTGGCGAAGCAATGGGATGTAATAGAGGGTATTTCCCCATCTCTTCCTCCAATATTGGTTATCTTCAAAAGAGCTCAGGACTCCAGCCCCTGTGTGGAAGGGGAAATTTCAGTAAGTGTAGCTTGCATGACTATTTATTTATTTCATAAATTTATCTACCTTTAGATTGCTTAACCTCACCCTGCCCCTCCCTGCCAGCAACGCCTCCTAAATTCCACACTTCTACACAACTTATTAAAGACTCAGGAGCCATGTGCTCTTTTATTTCAAGCCATCATATGTAGAAAGTCATACTCCAGTCTGTTCATAAGGGACAGGGCTGAGAAACTTCCATCAGCCCCAGCTAACCATTGCCATGGGTCAAAAATCATGGGAACAGCAGTCCAGCAACATCTGAAGAACCACAGGTTCCTCAACTCTGTTTTATGGCATGTGCTCTGCAGTCAAAAACAGATGTGAGTTACGAACTAGCAGTAGCACAGTTAGATTCAGGCTCCATTCAGAAGGCACTTTATTCAGTCTTCCTGTTTCCCTACCTGTTGATTTCCACACTATGTGATCTTTCACATGACATAAACACCACTTCTGGAAGTCTAGTGGAACCCAGCAGAAGTTCAGTGCTAATTTCCATGTTACTTGTTTCCAGAAAAGAGATCTGTTTGCAACTCTGTGAACTTGGTTTCCATACAATCTCACATCTCAGCACTGACCAGACCCAGTGGACCCTTAAGGCCCTTAACTTTCTTAGCTGTGGACAGGCTGTTAGTCTTCAAGTTTTAACATGTAACAAACAAACAAACAAACAAACAAACACCCTCCTGGCTGTGATGTCTGCTGGAGGCATAGCCAGCTTTTATGCCTGACTGGCAGGCCCCATGGAAGACTGGCTCTGCCAGGTCTACTACCAGAGCATTACTCACCCAACAGTGCCTTAATTGGCACAGATAAATGTTAAATTTTGGAGGGCGATTCTGCCAGTCCCTGCGGCTGTCCGGCACCAATGCTGACATTGGCCAACCACGAGGCCTGATAGCTCTCCTCATTCATTCCCCGGAAACCACACTGGGAAATCGCCACCACTTTCTGAGTTATGGTAAGCAGTCTTAACATGTCAAAAAAATAAATTGTAACTATAGCATCCCGCTTTGCTTTGCTTAACTGTACAGTAAAGGATGAACCCATAGCTAAATTTTGGAACAAATTATTACTTTATTACAATAGCAACCTAAGCCTAATGGATCACACAATATCTTTGAATGCTTTCATATGAAAAGTAATAAATAAGCTTATAGAATTCTATTTATCTCATCTGACTATATGAACTATGAAGGTAACTTCCAAAACGCTTCTCTTTTCAAATCCTTAGGAGCGTGTTTTCCTTTGCTGCATTTTTGCATAGATATACTTCATAAATATGATTACAATTTTCTCTCTGATACACTTTCAATTTACTATTTATATTGGCCATATATTGAATATCAGTGTCACATCAACTACAGAGTGACTGGATAAAGAAGGTCGTAGAAGTAGCCATTATTTTCATTTTTTAATTTGCTTTCCACTGCCATGAAATTTTATAAGCTTAATATTCTTTTAAATTATCCTTTCTGCACCCAATCACGAGGGATATGTATGTGACTTTGAATGACATTTGCAGTTTAGAAACACACAGGTTGGTATCTAAAATTCCCAGCTCCTGAGGGAACCCAGAGAAAAAGCAATATTCCCACAATGGGAAAGGAACACATATAGTAAGGTTAATTAGATAATTCCAAAAAATGCTTACCTGCCTGGGCTGACCTGCCATCTCTCCCATCTCAAAGCAATGACTAGAAGGATAATAAGTTAAAATAATTTTGTTGCTTAGAAAATGCTGTATTGGCTGACCGTAATTGTCTTTAGGAGCAATCCTCAGAAGTTTAATCAAAGTGTCAGATACCAAAGGATTATTGGTACACTCACAAATATACTACAGCATAAGCTTTCATGGACCACAGTCTGCTTAATTAAAAGCATGAAGTGTTTTCTTGCGTTGCAACTGGGAGTGGGAATTGTAAACTGGGAGGTCAATTTAAAGGAAAACGGAATGCTGAATTTCTGTATTTCATTTCCCTCTGACTTCCCCATTTAAATAAGCAGCTAGTAAATACTGGGAGAATAACCACAATATTAATGACCACCCAGCATTTATAAAACAAAGCCATACACCAGAGGCAGATTTAGGACAGTACGATTGGTTCCGCCGCACTGGGTGCTGAGTGTAGGGAGCACTGCATGGTGTCGCAACTATGACATAGTGAATTAAGCAGAATGGAGGGCAAGAGGTGGGTTCGTATTTTGGCCTTGAACAGGGTGCTGCTGAAATTTTAAAGACCAAAATCTGCCCCTGCATACCCATCTGCTTGTAAGTACAATGGTACCCCTAGTTAAGAACTTAATTCGTTCTGGAGGTCCATTCTTAACCTGAAACTGTTCTTAACCTGAGGTACCACTTTAGCTAATGGGGCCTCCCGCTGCTGCCGCACCGCCACCACACGATTTCTGTTCTCATCCTGAAGCAAAGTTCTTTACCCTAGGTACTATTTCTGGGTTAGCGGAGTCTGTAACCTGAAGCATCTGTAACCTGAAGTGTTTGTAACCCAAGGTACCACTGTATCCCCAATGAGTTCAATAGGACAGAATTCTAAGTAGAACTGCAGCCTTATTTTACTGAGCTGAGGTGTAGCACCACATTTTAAAATCACCTCATGAGGAGATGTAAAAATGAGAGACTGTTCAAACATGAAGCTGGTGCTTCTCTACATAACCACCAGAAGGAGAAGGCAGCCTTAAGCCCACAAATAGGCTGAGGGAGGAAAGTTGGCAATGAGGGTGCAGGTGAAAGAGAAGCTTTTCTGAAGCCTCCTCAATCATTTTCACAAGGGACAAAATTTGTAATTACACATTTGCCGTATGCAAATTGAATGGAGGGAAATGGGAAGCGAAATATCAATTTTTAAAATGCATTTTTTTTTGGGGGGGGGGTGTTAATTCTCTAGACTAGATTAAAACACTCAGAAGTAATACACCCCAGTATGCCCATAGTGTCATTTTGTGAGATTGTATTCAGTCTTACCCAGAATCTTAGCAAAAAAAGAGAGAGAAGGAACGGTGTCAGGTTATTCGTTATGCTTCAAAATCCCTTGGGATAGAAAGATTGGGAGGGAGATAAAAGTGTGCTGAGGATACCACTGAAGGCCTACTTCAGACACTTACTGGCTCATCAATCCTTTTGTGTGGTGGAGGAAACAAGTGCCTCTTTCTACCACATACCTAAATTACATGTCATACAGACCCTTCATAAAGCAACTTATCAGTATGAAGCCCTAATTTGCACAAAAGAAGAAGAGAGGGAGATCATGACAGGGAACACATACACACAGAGCCTTTTTTCTAGCTAAAGGGGGGGGGTGATTTGTAATTATTTCAAACAAGTAGATTCCAATAAGGCATTGAAATGTGGCTGGCATATATGAAAGAAATAGCCAATTATCTCAAAGGTATGTGGTACGAGGGAACAAAAGCTGTGAAATTTGCATCTTTCAGGCTCCTTGTTTATACAGCTGTAAGCAAAAGACAGATGTGCAAAGGAAAGGTTGTTTTCTCTGAGGATCAGAAAATATAACATGGTAAACCTCACCTGTGTTTTATGGCTGACTTTCTGGGGAAACAGGCAAAGGGGTCTTTAAAAATGTAGGCCACAGATCTTAAAGGTGCTGAAAATCATTATATTTTAGTAGGACCAAATATGCTGTGGAATTTAAGGTTCCCAGCCGTCCTTCATTCTACAGGGATGTCCCTTTTTGCCAAGTCATGACATCTCTACAGAATATAACAAATGTCCCTTATTACCACACTCCCAAGTTCCAGGGCAGCTTATTAAAATTTTGTCACCCTGAAACTCAAGCTGGCTCCCTTATGTGAAAAAAGCGCTAGCAGCTCAGACGTGAAATGGATTGCCTCATATTTTGCTAGCAAAGTTAGATCTCTGAGCGACTTGAACCCAACTGAACAGCATCTTGCATTTTGCAGCTGAAGAGACCTTACTTTTTTTCCTAAGGAGTTAAGCAGCTCTTCTCCTGATATTTCAATGTGCAGATATACAAAAAACATAATACACACCCTGCTGAGGTGGCCTGGATTGGACCAAAACTCATCAATGGGATGAGCTCTTAGCCATCAACAGCTGGAGCCAATCTGAAAAATCATGGAAGTTGATGTGAATGCTTAGGCTTGACATACATCAGGAAAATTCCTGACGTGTTCTGGTTTTGGGGTGTAAAAATTGGTTTCTTTTTTTTAAAATTGGTGGGTTTCTTTAAAAAAAAGCTCAACAACTTTGCAGGTCTCAGGAATTTTACTTTTTGAAATGTGGCAACCCTATGAATGCTTAGCTTTGGCTGCTTCGAATGATGATATGTGCCTGCAGCCACCTTACATCTCCTTGCTTTCTCTTGGCCTTCAGGCCTAGGTAAAATCAGGTCTGAGCTAATGGTCTCAAGCTGAGGACGCTCAGCCAATGTCTTCCCTTTTTTGTGCAGCCTGTTTAGATGCCCTTATGAAGAGAATGCAGAGGCCAATTTAATCAAAGCTCCCAAAATGAAACATCCAACCCAAACCAAAGTAGTTTGTGCTACTATATGTCAGCTGACTTCTTCTGAAACAACTTCCTTAAATGGCCAAGTGCTTTCTTTTTCACCCTTGTCTGGAACTCAAGCTGCAAAACAAGGGTAGACTGTACATTGATGTCAGTATTGTGGGTAAAGGTAAAGGTAAAGGTACCCCTGCCCGTACGGGCCAGTCTTGACAGACTCTAGGGTTGTGCGCCCATCTCACTCAAGAGGCCGAGGGCCAGCGCTGTCCGCAGACACTTCCGGGTCACGTGGCCAGCGTGACAAAGCTGCATCTGGCAAGCCAGAGCCACACACGGAAACGCCGTTTACCTTCCCACCAGTAAGCGGTCCCTATTTATCTACTTGCACCCGGGGGTGCTTTCGAACTGCTAGGTTGGCAGGCGCTGGGACCGAGCAGCGGGAGCGCACCCCGCCACGGGGATTCGAACCGCCGACCTTTCAATCGGCAAGCCCTAGGCGCTGAGGCTTTTTACCCACAGCGCCACCCGCGTCCCCTAGTATTGTGGGTAGTAGAGGCAAAATCACCCATCCCATTGGTATGATGCCATTACTTTAAGAGGTAGTCTTTGTGGGTTGGTTTAAGCTAATTCATATCTCCAGAAAGTTGCCCTACTCCCATTTTGACTGCCGCTTCTATTGTTTCTGACTCCTGCTTTAACATCTGCTTCACTTTTTAGCCTGAGATAGGGCCTTCCTCCAGACAGCATCAAGCCTTTGAACTTAAGGAGAAAAACACTGGGACACTGAAACAGATAAGCCAAACTGGTTCACTGAGCAGGGAGGCATCAGGAAAGATATGTTCTGTCTCTTTTCTAATACTACACACAAAAACGCCCACTGTGAAGAGGCGGGGGAAGGACTAAAATTACGGCATACGGGATTTCCCCCCTCTTAAATCATTCTAAAATCACAGAGTACACTTTTCAGAACCCATCAATTAGGTATTAACTTTCAGGGGGCAATTTAGGATCAGGGGAATGTATTTTATTATAGTGTTATGAGTTTGTGGGTGCTAGAAGCTTCTAAATTCCTGGAACCAGTAAGTGTTAGAATTTAATCAAGGCTTGGGGTGTTAAAACTGGCTGCCAGATCCGTGTTTATCAAGCTGTGTACTAGACATTTCTAATTCCCTAGAATAGCAAGTGTCAAAAGACAATTGAGCCAGGCTAGCCTCCTGTATTGAGGTGATAGCCTGGGTGATGAGCCATTAAGACAACAAAGGCTGAAGAGAACTTGGTGTGATATGTAAAATGAATGTGGCCCCTCCCTCAACAGATAAAGCCTGACTGTGAGAGAAGCAAGACCCTCTTGGAGTGTTAATGCCACGAACTCCTCCCTTGCGAGCTGAGGCTTTATGTATGTGTAAATAAACCATAAATCTTAGATACCATGGTCGTCACCGTACCTCATTTCCAAAAGGAACACTAACCCTGGGTAAAGTGCACCTGGAACCGCTAAAATCTTGCACCACTTGGAGAATGGAGTAGCGTGCAACAATATGTATTTAAGTCATATACATATATATAATCAGATGGCATTTCTATCTCACGCATTTCCACTGACTTTTACTGTACATCAACAAACATGGGATGTATGTGGGTAATGCTGCAGAAGCAAAAATGGTGCTCTGTATTTGCCAAATGGTGTCAATATCCCTCCTTTCTCTCACTTGCTGCATTTTAATTGAAACTATAAGGTCAAGTCAACAAGACTGAAACTGGTGCATATTTCTTGTGCCCAAGATGCTCAGATTCATCTTCTTTTTCTTAAGAAAAAACAAGAATACTTTTTCACCCCTTCTGAACTATGCATGCCAATATATGGACATATTTAGCAAAGTGCCCTTGGGAAATAAAAGAACATGTGAAACTCATTTTTTATTTTCCAGTAAACTTCACAACACTCTCTGTGATTCCATCCTTTCGATGGATTTCTAGTTTATCTTATGTGTGAGAAATGACCTTCTAACCTATGTGTGACAGTTGTTTGGCTTTTATTAAGTGCCTTGTTCACTAGCAACGTTGGGGCATTACTCATATATATTTGTGTGTGCTACCTCAGTAAGCTATGGAGAATTATTTTTATATTGTTAAATGCAGTCTCTGGCTGCATGCCGCTTAAACATGGCTGGTGTCAGGGAGAAAGCTTGCCAATTTAGTTTTCAGATGTGTCTGAAAGACAGCTTGGATTTTCCCTCTATATGTGAATTTGTGAACATCTTCAATTTCTTTCTTTGGAAGTACAGCACTATAGAAAACACACACACACACACACACACACACACACACACACACAGCAATACAATTCACTGAAAACCACCCTGTGAGTGTAACACTCAATAGCCCTTTCACATCCTCCAACATCTATCTGATGGAAATAGGGATGTCCCATTCCATGATAATTTTGCTATTTATACTCCACACATCTTATTGGGTTGTCCTAGCACTCTGGGCAGCTTCTAACAGACATAAAAGCATAATAAAACATTAAACATTTTAAAAAACCTTCCATATGCAGAATTGTCTTCAGGCGGCTTGGGGGTTGGATAACTCCATACCCCCCAACATTTCTCCAATGAAAATAGGGACATCCTAAGAAAAAGCAGGACATTCCAGGAACAAAACATAAACTGGGACAGCTTCTGTAAATCACGGACATCCCTGGAATATAGGGACACTTGAAGGGTCTGCCCTTTGATGCTGTCAACCATTCTTTGGCATTAGAAGAGAAGTAAACTCTGTGTGGTTTATAATGAAAGCCAATATTAGCCTGTAGTCCTGTACTGTCACTGGGGTTTGCTTCTGGGTAGGCATGCATAAGATGGAACTGTTGAAGTTGTTTTGAAGTAAATGTTACTACCATCTCACTTTACTGATTTAACTAAGGAAAACATTTCTAAAAAGCATCCAGTATTAGCAATATTCCAGACAATGCAAGCTGTAAATTTATAATTTTGTTCTTCAAAAATAGTAGCTCAAAAAAAAAGCTGACAGGTTACTCTAATTTGCATATCAATTTATTTTCCAAATGAGGCTTATATAGTATTTTCCAGTTTTGTTTCACAGTTGTGCACAAATCGCACTAGACGTTGTGTGCCTGACTGAGAGCATCCTTCTGGCCATTCAGCATGTGAATCAGTATTCTGATCCATGGTTCCATTTATGTTCTCATGTTCAGATGGAGTTACTGCACAAAAAGAATTCTGAATTCAGTTCAGTGGAAGAAGGAACCTTGCATGCAGCTCTTTACGGACACAGAGACAGCCCTACAGAAAGGAGAGGTAGGTGTGCATGTTGGAGCCACCACACATAGAATGAAAATAGTTCAGCAGCCTCATACACCAGCCTCATACCCAGCACTGCCCTTCCCACGTTGAGCATATTTAACTGAATGTGCTTTGAAGCCCCCTGATGATTGGGAACCCAATTACAAGGAGGCTGTTGAGTCAAATACACATAGAAATCCCCTTCAGACCTTCTTGCCCAGCGTGGGAAAGCTGGGGTGGTACAGTCAGGTCAAGTGAGTGAAGAGATATTGGGAGCAAAGCTGACACTCACAGCCGAGTGAGAACCTGAACAGGACTCGCAGATCTAGGTGACAACGGTCTGTTTATTAGCGAGGTTCTGTTCAGCTCCTTAGCACAGTATTTTCCTAGGCCAAGGTAAGACCGAGGAGTCTAGAGGCTGGACTGTTAAGGACAGCACAAGCGACCCCCCTCACTTACGTGGAGGCTATGTTGTGAGGCCCGTGAGCATAAGTAAAATCGCATAAGGTGGGGAGCATCCTCCAAGCACCCTTTCAACGTCCTCTCCACTGCTCTCTCTTCAATCCACACCAAAAATACCGTATCCAAAAATATCCACAGCTAGAACTTGAAACTCTGGAGCTGGCAGGAGGCTGGAAGACATGTGGGAAATTGGCTATTGCTGCTGCGCTTCCCTGCACTTCAGCTGTTAGGCGGGGAGGCTGAGCAGCGTAAACAAAGCCCCACTGCACCTCTGGTCTCTTTGGGGCTTCCTCTGCCCTCATTGACGTACTCTTTGGACTCCATGGAGGGTCTACTTATGAGCCATGAGGACTCTTCAGCTCTCTCCTGCCATTTCTGACTTTGAGTGGAATTATTTAATTATTTCCCAGCGCTGCGTACATAAAAGTCAATTCCACGTAAGTGTGGGGATGTCTGTACATCGTTAAGTCAATGTGCCTGAAAACAATACACCCACTTAACATGTAGTAAGTTCCATTAAACCTAGTGAGACTTTCCTTCTGACTAAATGTGCTCATGATTGAACTATTTGCCTTTTGCTTCCTGTATTTGACTACTGGGAGAAGGGAGCCCTAATAGCGCCAGTACTAAATGAATGCAGCGTAATCTCTTCTTCACTTATTATGTTTTAATTTCAAGAAATAAGATAAATGTGTGCTAATTCAAGTTCCTCTACGGGAGCGGGAAAAAGAGCATGTGGAAATCTCCATTAAAGACTCCCAGCTAACTGCTTCCCACACCTGCAAGAGATTTCAAAGACATAAATTAGATTGAGCCCAGCATCAGCTTTGTAATATTCAGCTCTTTGTGCATCTGATAGGAAATCAGATTGCAAGTCCTTCCAGGAGAGTGCATTAAAGGTGACAGAACAAAGCTCTTGCGGAGGCCTCATGAAACAAAGACAATACCGAGTATTAATTCAGTGTCCATTTTGATTCCTTGCACTCAGAGGGGAAATGAGGATTGAGTGACAGCTTTATTTAGTAAGTCATAGGCTGCTGAAAATTTCATGAAAAGATGCAACTTGCATGCAAAACAGGAAGGCTTGTTATTAGCAGCCCCTGATAAGGTACAGTAAAAAAAGAGAGAGAAGTGAATAATTCTCATTAGATGTCACCTGTTAAACAGCATGAAATATAAATTAGCTGCAAATCTGATCTACATAAAACGGGCTTTGTGTTTGTGGTAGGAACCTTATCAGACCATCTTTCATTGACATGAGGACTTTTTATTGTATTTTTTTGCCCTTAGTTTGGAATAATAATAGTTGCAGTGTTTGTTGTGCTCCCGTTTGGTCACAAAGATTGCACTATAAATTTTGAGGGGGGGTTTTGGGGGGGGAGGCATATTTGCTTCTTATGTGTTCCTTTACATTTTTGTACCTTCCCTTTAAAAATCTGAGAAGTGACTACTAAAGTCTCATGTAGGGTTGGTCAAATAGGTGTCCAAGAAATTCATTCTGGGTAGGGTTGCCATATGTCTGGATATTCCAATGATGGGGGGATTTCAGGAAATTGGCAGAATGTCCAGGCTTTTTATTTTTTACTTCTTGAAATATGGCAACCCTATTTTTGACTTTAAGGCTACATGCACCATATATTTAAAGCACATGACTTCCCCCAAAGAGTAATGAGAACTCTAGTTTACCCAGGGACGCGGGTGGCGCTGTGGGTTAAACCACAGAGCCTAGGACTTGCTGATCAGAAGGTCGGCGGTTCAAATTCCCGCGACGGGGTGAGCTCCTGTTGCTCGGTCCCTGCTCCTGCCAACCTAGCAGTTCGAAAGCACGTCAAAGTGCAAGTAGATAAATAGTTAACTGTCCGGCGGGAAGGTAAATGGCGTTTCCGTGCGCTGCTCTGGTTCACCAAAAGAGGCTTAGTCATGCTGGCCACATGACCCGGAAGCTGTACGCCAGCTCCCTCGGCCAACAAAGCGAGATGGGCGCCGCAACCCCAGAGTCAGTCACGACTGGACCTAATGGTCAGGGGTCCCTTTACCTTTACCTTACCATATATTCAAAGCACATGACTTCCCCCAAAGAATAATGAGAACTCTAGTTTACCCCCCACACAGCTACATTTCCCAGCACCCTTAACAAACTACAGTTCCTGAGGGAAGTCATGTGCTTTAAATGTATGGTGGGTAGGCAGCTGAGATGTGGGACAACAGCTATCTAAGCCAAACTGACCTGATTTATTTAGTGCTCTGTGGTTGTAAGATGTGTGATTGTCACAAAGGATGAGAGTCTCCATATGATACCCATAAATGAGAATTTTATGTCATGCTGAAACATTGTGCCTGGTTTGTGCCTTGCACTGGGGATAGAGTACAAACATATGGACCACTGAGGTCATCAGTGACCAAAAGATCAGCTCATTCTGAAAATGATCCAGTGTTATTTGCAGAGTGACGATCAGCATCAATTGCATTAAGAGCCTTCTGTGCCGTTGGATTCCTGTAGTGAGATGGCCTGATAAATTTCTGAGATGGTGATCTTTGTGATCTACCACAGCTTGACACATTTGCAACAAATACTTATTTTGTCTGCTCATTGAGGATATTGTCGGGGAGAGGCAGGGCTAAAACCAGAGTTTCCCCATCAGAAGCTTACTCATCATTTTTGCTGGGCGGGCATCCATTTGTTGAGTGTGTACCTATGCCTTCATGTAAGTGCAAGCAGTGTGCAGCAGTTTAGGGAGGAGCAAATTTGAATCCCTAGAAATTATGTTCCTGGGGCATCCTTGAAATATCTGAGCTTGTGTCTCGCTGTCAATATTTGAATTCACAGGAAGCAGCTAGGCTTCTCAAACGTGCATGAAACTCATCCATGCGTTCCTCCAGCTTCTGCCTGGCCTGGTGGAACTTATAACCTCAAAATCAATATTTTTCTTTGGAGAAAAATGCTTTGTCAGTGCCTCCTTTGCACTGATAATCATAATCACCTCCTGCAGTTGGTAAACCTATCAAACACTTGTTCTCCAGCTTAGTGCAGAAAAAGTGCACACTTAGCACAGAAGAAAAGTTCCAGTCATTCATTTACCCCCACAGTTGTATGGGAATCATTAGCAACAAATGAGGGAAGGTTGGGAGAGCAGCCATAGTAGGTCTAGTTTTCTCTTTTCAGTTTTAAACATAGCAGGAAAGTGAAGTAACAACACTTACACTATCAACAGGCACGCAGAGGTTTTTGTCTGTGAAATAGTCCTCAGCCAGTGTCCAGAAGTCTCTCATCACAATTGTAAGATGTACTCTTGGCACAAAGGATGGTGACCGAAATATTTTATTTATAAACTGAAGCAAATATTGGGCATGATGAAAAGCCACCAGAAATCTATGTTCTCAGTTCCATTTTGACCTGCTCTCCAGAGCTTGTGTGTTAGATCTGGACTGGAACTGCTCCTGACCCTGGTGAACTAGAACACACAAACACAAAACATGGACTAGGCCCCTCCACATTACAGTGGTCAGGAATACAATGGTACCTCCAGTTGTGGACGGGATCCGTTCCGGAGGCCCGCTCGGATCCCAAGGTTTCCGCAACCTGAGGACCGCTTCTGCGCATGTGCAGAAGCAGTCTACTGCTCAGTTCTGGCACCTCTCGGGTGGGGACCATTGCCATTCTAAGAGAACAAGGAAGGCATTCATAATGAGTTCCGACACCTCTTTTTCTAGAAAAATAGCACTGGCTATATCACATATTTGTATGCATCACAGTATTGGCAGTTTTCTTTTCACCCCCCCAGTGCAGAATTTGCTTTCCCCCCTCAGCTTCACACGCAGTGTTTCTCAACCTTGGGTCCCCAGATGTTGTTGGACTACAACTCCCATCATCCCAGAGCTCTGGCCTTGCTAGCTAGGGATGATAGGAGTTGTAGTTCAAAAACATCTGGGGACCCAAGGTTGAGAAAGTCTGATAAGATTTTCACAGAGCTGTCCGTCACAACCCGAAGTGCTCTTCAATTCTGTTAGGATTTTTTCCTAAAATAGTATGATATGCTGACAGTAACAGGTGGCTCTCGTAATCTCAGTTCTGTATTTCACATGGTAGAATTTAGAGATGCAAATAGCCCAGGGTTGATGTTCAATTCTTTATAAATCTGCAGTCCACTGTCCCTCACAACACAGAGCAGTGTGGCCCTTCTGCACCTTATGGCTCAACTCATTCTGCACCCGTGATCTAAAACATGTGGCTTTCTGTAGTCTGGCCTCAGTAACTGCAGGCATCCTATCGACACAGTCTGCTGCCTGCTTAGGATCAACATAGGACACCTATCAACCATGGAGCTATACTCAGGTTCAACTCAGAAAAAAGTGAACAGAATGATAATACCATCAAAAACATGGAATGGGCATGGTTCTTTACTAACCAGGAAGTCTAACTTGGATGCCATCATTTCAAGGTTGACCAAAAAATAAATAAAAAAATCCTTGCATAGCATATGCCTTTAATACTAGGGTTTGTTTGTTTTTTACAAAAATGTGGGACTTTTATATTCATAGTATCAAAATTAGGGTCACTGCACATGATGTGTCATTGCACGAATCCTTATGAGTGCCTGGATGTGCCCATAACCCTGTGGCTGCACATGCAGGTGTATCTGTGATCTGCTTCCATCTGTTTTCCCTGTCATCCTTTTCTTGGGGAAGAATAAAAAGCCCTCTTCTTTTTGCAGTTGGGTGTTTTTGTTAAGGTGAAAAACCAATGGATCATCATTCACCAAAAGGCTTAAATATCTGCTGAGTTTTCTTTCCTGGACATGTTTATTGTCCGTAAGGTTGGGTTGCAGCTATTGTGCATGTTAGAAGGAGGCGGTTATGTTAAAAATATATATCAATAAACGAGCGACATGAGCAAAAAGATAAATGCTGCATTATTTAATGCTTTTATTTAATATTGATTTTCTTTATAGTGATCATAGCTGGAGCTTATGGTTATAACTGCTTTTTACAACGTGGGCATCTTGTATGAAATAAAAATATTTGATGACACAAGGCTTATCACTGGATAGTGTACACGAGGGGCTTTGTTAACCACCCTGAGTTTTTGCCTCAAGCTGTGTAACTTCTTCAAAGATATTAATTTCATATGTTAATGTCTGTATAATCAAAGGGTCTTATTTACAGACTGGGACTCGCTTAATTTGCACTCTGTGCTTACCAGCAAAATTTTTACATGTTTCAGGCATTAAATATACAACTTTGTCACTTGATCACAAAGCTTTTTCTCTACAATAATGGTCAACTGGTGAGCTATGGGAATACGAACACACTAATCATAAAACAGCTAATGTTGGAAAACTATTCAGGAAAAGGATACAGAAGTTAGCCTTCTGTTGCTCGATACGTATATGCATACTGTAAATTAATACAATGAATTCTCATTCAAAAGTAATTATATATCAGTGAAGTACATACACGCTCTTCAGGCATTTTAGTCATGCATAAAAGCAATGTATCGAGGAGGGAGAGGTATGCTAAGCTCTGAAATCAGTCCACACAAATTTGAGTGTGAACTTGCAAGCCAAGGCTTCATCTGACCCCAACCCACCTAGTAGAATAAGGACACCATACAGTGACTTTGGATCTCCTGAGATGGGAAACCTGTGCTTGTGAAGGCTCTCCACTTCAGAGGTTCACACTCCAACTCATGGAAAGTAATAGGGACAACAGCTTAGGACACTCATATCCACTCTCCCTGTTTGTGTGTTGCTTTTACAAGTGAATAGAATGCCTGAAGACTTGAATCTTTGCAATAAAAGGGATGTGCAGTGACTACAACATTCACTTTGTATCTGTAGCGTTTGGAAGCAGTCAGATCTATTTTGGATCTGCTCAGTGTCCAATATTTGTTATGTGTGTTTTGATCTGATCTGTTAAATCTGAAGGTCTCTCTCTCTCTCTCTCTCTCTCTCTCTCTCTCTCATACACACCTCAGTGATTACAATGGGGAACCTAAGAATGACTATATAGCCTTTCTTTCCTGTGGGTGGTTTTAGCAAGCAAAGGAGCTTCTCCAGAGTATACTTTTGATTTTACATTAATAAAAAACTTTAAAAATATGTATTAGGCAGATCCAGTCAAAGGCTTTCATGCAGGAAACTTTAAAGTCACCACTTTCATATTTCTGGACTTTATTAGCAAAACCAGAAGGAGCACAAGCAGTGAGATGAGCTAATCTTGCCACTGGTCAATGACAGTATAAGGCTGCAGGCTTGCGATGCTCACTTCTTTTTCATGTTCAGGGGCCAACAATTTGCCTGGAATATTTCTCAGTAGATATGTATCTGTCTGTTAAGCTTTGTAATTTCTGCAAAGCCAACCCTTCTGATGGGATGAAGCTTGCCAAATTTCAGAAAGATGGGTACAGTGGTTCTCCACAAGGGCAGACTTTACAATTGGGGTGGGGGTTAGTAAGCACATTCCCTCCCCTAGTTTTTTTGTGGGCAATTGGTGTGAAAAATGGTAACATGAGGAAAGCGCCCCCTGGATATTAAACTTGTCAAAGTTCAGACAAATAGATTCAGAAGCTATTGTGCTAGGTTATTTTACCCTCATTATAAATTGGAATAGTCAGGTTTTCCCCCCTCACTGACCCCACTTCTCTGACACAACCATGGTTTGCCGCCATGACTCAATTGAAGCCAGTTATATGTAAGGCTACACAGGTGTTTTTGTCACCTATGATGTCTTATCAACCTTGAACCTATAATTTCAAATACTAAGTTACAACCAAACCATGGCTATTATTGATGCAGACGTATAATGACAAACCTGGTTAATGCTATGAAGCAAAAGGGGTATGTATAGGAATTTACAAGTGAGATAATTCAGAAATCCATTTTTTATTCATATTGGACAATAGATCCCAAGCTAGCTAAATATTCCGGTTTTTGAACACGGATTAAGTGTATAAGCAAATCCATAGTTACAATGAGGGGTGAGTATATAAATATTTAGCTCTGTCAGCAGCTGAAATAGGAACTGCTCACATTTTAGTTTTGTGAAATAATGCATATTCAACCTAAAAATGCAAACCTAAAAAAGGATGCTCTGGCTAGCAATGTAAGAAATACAACTTTGTCCTATCACGGTAACTAAAGAGTTTCTGAAAAATAATGGAATGAAGTGGCTTTATTTTTATTATTTTTTTAAGAGGAAAGAAGTCTTTCCTTGGGCTATTATAATGAAGAAAAAGTGTTCCAAATGTGAACTAATGAAGTACTAAGTAATGAATATTTAATTTGTATAATTTACTGAAGTGTGCCACAGAATCAGAGCTCCATTCTTCACAAACATAACGTTCATTAGGCCCATAGTGTAGCCTGCCTGCAATTATTACTATTTTTTCCTCCTGGACTATTGCAATAAATAAAAGCCGCAAACTGAGAAGGAGGGGGCAGAAATCCTGGAAAGTACAGGAGGCAAATAGCAACGAAGGACTGTGGTGTCCACCAAAAAGAAGTAAACTACCTGTTTTCACTCATAATAGAAAAGGGATAAGCAGGCAAAAGAGCACGAAGAAAAATAGAAAAGGTAATAGAGGCTTAGCTTAGCAGGCTTTTTGCCCGTCAGTGAAAACATTATTAAATTAGCTTCGCTGATGGAAGGAATCTCACAAAAACAGAACAGTATGATGACTTGGTGTGAGACTGTAGCAGTATTGATGGCGGGGAGATAAGTGCTACCAAAACTGTGCAGAATAAACACATCAGACTGAGGCGATCATATTTTTCATGTGATGTGATGTGAATTTTAATATAAGCATGGAGGAAAATGAACATCTAAATAGCACAAGATGCCCATGAACAAAGGGGCAAGCTCCCATAGGCTGCAGCTGGAATGGTAAATATCAAGCATTCTTCTTCTTTTTCTTATATTGAAAAGAATTGGGTTCTGTCGTGCAAGAAATGCCTTGCTTCCCAAGCACAGATCCATGTTGTATATTTGCATGAGGGAAGCTCGCATATTTTAAGCAGAATCGAGACAAGAGGGATAAGCTGATGAAAGCCAACTCTTCATAAATTCATTTCACATGATAGGAGAGACAGTAGTAGGAAGTAGTTAGGTGTCCCCAGTTTAACAACCTAAGTTCAAACACCCTCCAACACAGCCATGAAGTTCATTGGGCAAATCCTAGGATAATCACTTCCTGTCAGCTTCACCTACCTCACAGGGTTATTGTCAGGATTCAGATGGGCTGGGAGGGAAGGTGGGATTTACATCTAACAAAATAAAAATGAAATGTCTGTTCCTGGTGAGGCATTTCCCCCCCCTTTATTTAGTTAATTGCAATGTTTATAAGCCATAGCTTATATACCATATAAGCCTCCATAGCCTCCAACATTTCTCCAGTGAAAATAGGGACACCCTATTCCAACATATATAAAAGCAAAATAAAACATTAAACATTTTAAAACTTTCCTATACCGTACAAGGCTGCCTTCAGATGTCTTCTAAAGGTTGTGTAGTTACTTATATCCTTGGCTTGGTGTGTTTTTTGCATAACTCTATACCCTCCAATACCTTTCCTATGAAAACGAGACGTCCTAAGGAAAAGAAGGACATTCGGGATCAAAACTGAAACAGGGATGACTCCTGTAAATTCAGAAATGTCCCTGGAAAATACAGGTAGAGACATTTGGAGGGTCTGCTCTACATTCAGAGAGTGCCCAAGCAGTGCATACTTTCCTTTGCCTGCAAAGGTGCGCCCAGGTTATCTGAAGTTGCAGCCTCACCAAGCTAATAACTCGCATTTCTTAGCAAAATATTGTGCCAGTGACCTGTTCTCTGAATACCTGATGCAATGTGACCTGGGAGGGAAAACAGCAGGCAGGCTTGTCCTTGCTTTTCAATCGATTTATCCAGCTTGGGCTTTGCATTTTCCCCTTCCCTCATGCAAATCTCCCTATCTTCTTTATTATTTCCATAACTCACTGTTTGAGTTATTAGAAATGATTAATATGCACAGGTAGAGGGGGTTGCTCTAGGCAATTATGATCTGTCAAAAGATGATGCCAGGCAGTATTTTAGCATAGTTTCCAAAAGGGAGTGAGAAAATAAAGAACAATTGTCAGGAAATCTGGGTGTTTTATGTGGGTTGTGTCCCCCCCCCCCCCCCCCGCTGTCTGTAGTTGAAAATGAGGAACCGTAATGTTGGAACTCTGACACTGGGAGGCCTCAATTACCATAAGAACTACTGATGCCTAAGGCTGGCACAGTAATCTAATAAGGTATTAAGAAGAACATGATTTTGACAAATTATATATTCTAGGGGTGTAAATAGGCATCACACTGTGTGCTGCGTTTCGTCTCCCGTGTCCCTGAATGAAAGGGTAAAATTGCCCTTGCTATGGGTCACACTCATCAATTTGCATTCCTTTTCTCAGTGCCGTAAGTTAGCAAAAGTGCTCCGTCTGGAACCATTTTTGGACAGCTGGCAAGCACAGTCTATGGAGAGGCCCCCTGCCTGTCTGCTGTAACTCCTGCCCATTTCAAGACAGAATGGGCAGCTAGTTGTACATCATCCACAAGGATCGGCCTTGGCAGCTTCAGGTATCAACATATAAAGAGCCTGGCAGGGTTCTGAACCGAAAGTCACTCCGTTTAACAAGCCATTTGCTGGAAGCAGCAGGAGGCAGGTTATTTTCTGAGCAGGAAAGGAGGCTGTGAGTTCTTTAGTGCATTATCTCAACTGTTCTGGAGAATCTATTTAGGTTGCAGGATGCAAAAACATGAGAGCTGAGAAACCACTGGCGGAAACACAGATCAACTGTAATAGCAAGCCGCTGATTCTAAGCCTCTTCACATGGAAGTTAGTCCTGTCAATGCAAACGTATTAGGAAACACTTTCAGGAAATGTCAACTGGTCACACATTTACAGAGCATCTTAGTGTCAAAATCGGTATTGCTACAAAAGTTGGGCGCTGCCCCCAAACACTGCTGAGCTAAGGCAAGATTCCAGGGGGGTTCCAAGCACTCACCCAAGGTCTGTGTTCCTTTGAGAATCAAGGCACGGTGGAGGCTATTGTAGCTTTACAAAATCTGATCAATTCACATATTTACACCTGACTTTGAATGGAAGGAGTCCAGATCTTACAGCGTGGTCATCTCAAGAGGGGGTTGTTTCCCACAGCAGTGCAGCCCTGGAGTCCAAGTCATCTTTCCCAGCCTGCCTTCAGCCAGCCTGCCCAAGATGGATCTCTCTTTGATCTACCTTCTTGTTCCCAGCACACCTTGTCAAAGGAACTCTTTTCCTGTCATCTCTCTCTCTCTCTCTCTCTCTCACTCACTCACACACACACACACACACACACACACACAATCAACTTGGCAACCTTCTGTTCTTTCCCAGGTGAGGCCCTGGCTTGGAAAGGAACCTTAGCCTGTAATTTTCCACTGCCCAGGAATCTTCCCATCAGTACTCCAAATATTAACTAGATTCTGACATTCATTAATTTCTTGGGTTTAGCCTCCCTTTCATAACAATATGTTTCATGATTTAACATATCATAGGATGTATGCAAGCAACCATGCATGTTCTTTCTGTTCCGAGTAAGATATCATTTACTCATGTATGTTTTGTTATAAGGGAACTCAGTGCTTCCAGTTTAGCACCTAAGTAAAAATGCTATTCAATTAACAACAATAACCACCACCCTTTGGGTTTAACATACTGTGTTAACGGCTTTCCATATTTACTCAAGCTCCAAAAATGCCACAACACTTACAGCTATAAAGGGCTTAACAAGTACATTATTTAGTTAATGTTTGTATGATATGATAAAGAGCCAGTGTGGTGTAGTGGTTAAGAGCGGTAGACTCGTAATCTGGGGAACCGGGTTTGCGTCTCCGCTCCTCCACATGCAGCTGCTGGGTGACCTTGGGCCAGTCACACTTCTTTGAAGTCTCTCAGCCCCACTCACCTCACAGAGTGTTTGTTGTGGGGGAGGAAGGGAAAGGAGAATGTTAGCCACTTTGAGACTCCTTCGGGTAGTGATAAAGCGGGATATCAAATCCAACACTCTTCTTCTTTTCTATCCTATGATTAGTTCCAGTTTCACTACTACCTTGGGTCTGGATGACTGTCAGTAGCAAAGTGAATGACCAAAGTCCAGGTTTTGTATGTTCACTAGGATCGACATATAGACAATCCCTGTGAAGTGGGATCAATTGGAAAATTGGAGCCCTGGGAAGAGGAATAAGGGTCTTCTAACAACTCTCAGCACCCTTAACAAACTACAGCTCCCAGAATTATTTGGGAATAGCCGTGACGGCTCAAAGTGGTATCATAGTACTTTAAATGTGTGGCATGAATGTGGCCTCCACCACTTATTGAAATGACCAATACATCTGCCCTTTGTTTCCTACTCTCTCTTCCATTTCCCTGCCTTTCCTTTCTCTTTCTGTTCCCTGTAGACATGACTGTCCTATGGGCATTTCCTAATTCTTCTTATGGGCTTCGTTCCAAGTCTGATCTCCACTGGATAAGCATGATCAGTTGCTGCAGTTAATGATACATGTAAATTATCATTAGCAGCTTTTAGAGTTGATGCTTGGGTGAGAACAACAGGGACCTCTCCGTTGAGCCACTCAGAATGCTACAAGGCATGTGCCCTGCATGCATTTTGAGCTTGAAATACATTCTTCAACAGGAGAAATCAGAAGCTTTATATGAAAAAAATGAATTCTTGTAAACTCCTGCAATGGATCATGAGATACTAACACAAATGAGCAAGTAGTTCCCTGCAAGGGGTAACTCGAACTGTATCCTAGGTGCCCTTTATTATTCCTGAAGCTGGTAATACAACAAAACAAACTGACTGATTTCTGTTAGGCATGCATTCAACCTTTTCAGCATAGTGTAAGAAAGAATATGGTGTCTGCAGTCCATGTCAAAGATGTAGAATCAGCATGAAATGAAGACCAGCCCAGACATCTCTGCTGGTGCATGGAAGCACGGGAAACACTTTCCAAAGGAGGATTTCTGTACTTCTTGCTCAGCGTCCATGTAGACATGCAGAGAGAAAATGTTCTTCTGCATTGCTACAAACCTCCATCTTAAAATGCAGTGCTCATTTTCAAACATTTAAAAACATATGGCTATTGCCCTAGCCCACAACCACAGTTAAGATATACTGGAAGAGCAAGAAATGAGGTAGAATGTTTCTCGAAAGGATTGTTATCCTAGACACAACCATCCTTTCAAATTCACATTTCCCCCAATGTTTCACTGCAGTTCTCTAACCAAATAATGTGTACAAAAATCTACGAAGGAAGGTTAATAAAAATGCATATATTCGCATGAAAATATCATGCAAAAATGCATTGTATTAAGTAAATTTGCTTTTAAAAAATGGGTATATGAGCCAAAATTGCTCACAGTGTATATTAGGATAAGTTTGTAGAAAAATGCCGATGACTTTTCCAGAGAATACGTTTTTTTAAAAACAAAAAAGTTGCAAACTCATAGACCTGGAGTGAAAAACTGAGAAACTCAGATTGACAGATTCTCCCATCCCCACCAGTGTGAGAGCGTAACAATGAAATAACAGAGCAAGTAGAAGGAAGGCGTATTGGAAAGGAAACAGCATGACTAGACTTGAGGCAGAAAAGCTACAGATTCTATCTACTGACACTATCTACTGTTGATATTCACATGAGAATGAAGTGCAGTCTGTAGATCCTCTTTTTTATTTATTTGAGACAATTTCAGTTGCTGCACTGCATGTTTGAAACAGTCCATGAACGTAGTTGAACCGCTAAACAATCGGGTGTTGGTGTTTATAGGCACAGAAAGGTTTTCTCTCAAGGGAAGGATAGTATCAAA
Source organism: Podarcis muralis (assembly GCF_964188315.1). Classification (NCBI taxonomy): domain Eukaryota; kingdom Metazoa; phylum Chordata; class Lepidosauria; order Squamata; family Lacertidae; genus Podarcis; species Podarcis muralis. Next base: position 27,093,089 of record NC_135664.1, on the reverse strand, counting down.
TGATATGTTTTTGGCAAGATGACAACCACCAGCATCTGAAATGATAACATAAGAACAACAACATTAAAAATGTCTTGGTACTTGTATGTTCCGTATATTCCATCCAGCATCTCTCTTTCCCCCTCCACACTGTCCTATCTATTAATGCTTCTCGTTTGCTATGGTGTCATGTTACTCATATGTAGCTTAGAACTACCTATTCCAATGATAAATTATTAACTTTGATACAAGTTAATCCTTTCAATGTCACTTCTTGCTGCATTATTAGAAAATTCTGTCTTGTCAATTTCGAATCCAGGGGGTTGGGGGGGGGAAATAACCATAGATTTTGAGTAAAACTGCCATCAATGCAGAATATCCCAAGAGTAATTTCCATAGGAATAACAAAGTGTTTTTAATCTTCCTATCAATATTAGACTTCTTCAACTTATTCTTATCATTTTTATGCATATTCCCTCTTCCTGGGAGAATTTTTCTCCCTTCCAATCTAGCCTTTTCATTTGATGGAATTATCATTCCTTCTGCACCTCCCCTGCTGTTTCATATCAGCACTGAATATTTGTTAAGTACAGTCAAATTAATGCATTTTTTAACCTGGCTTATGAAAAATGTTTGCTTATTCAGCAAATGGAGCTAAAGATGTAAATTATGAAATGATAAAGCATAAGGCTGCCACAACTTTAGGCCCCAATTCTGTATGGAGATGACTGCTGCAAACTGCTGCCCAAGAATAAGGAACAATAAAACATGTTTGTTACCTGTAAGAAACACTCAGCATCACACAAGATGGAAGCCTAGCTGGTTGGTAATTTTTAGAGAGCTCTGATTTTTGTTTCAGATGTTCCCAAAACAATGCATTAAAAATCGAGACATTTATAATTTGCTGGTGTATTTGCTTGAAATGCTTCCCTGTGTCCATTTGCACTTCACACTGTCTCTCATTTCCCCTATTCACACACATAAATACGCTTACTAATCAGAAAAAACATTCACATGCAAGTTCTCTCACATAACACTTGCACCTCTTTTTATCAAATACCCTCTTTCACAACATTTGACAAAAAAGGAGATTGTTCCCTTTTCTGTTCAATCAGCACACATTCCCATCTGTAACTAGGCTTTATATACTGAGTTTTTAAAGTTCAGAGTGCCAATCATAAACATTTAATAACACCTTAACTAGGAAGTGTGTCAAAGCACAACAAACTAAAATGGTAGGTCTTATTTGCAAATATGTACAGAGGTTCCAAACACCTGTATTTTCCTTGGCCTGTATTCACAGTGGTTTTCTTTTCTTTTGCTGAGTTTATCAGGGGGACAAGAGGGGTATAAATGACAAAGTTCATATATGTATTCAGTGCTTTAACTTGATATCGCAGCAACTTCTCTATAGATATAGGAACTGCTGTACAATATTATTCAAAGATGGCTTTGGCATCTCATTTAGATGATAGATAGATATAGATGATAGATAGATAGATAGATAGGTAGGTAGGTAGATGATAGGTAGATGATAGATAGATAGATGATAGGTAGACAGACAGACAGACAGACAGACAGACAGACAGACAGAGGGGGTTGTAGATAATCTGCCCCTGAAAATCAGCAGAACTCTCACTTCCAGGGTAAAGCAACCCCATCTGTTTTTACTGTGCCACATGCCATAGCTGGTTAATTTTATATGCCAAGTTTAGGACTTCAAAAACATTAGCTGGAGCGAACAAAAAGATAGTTGAAACTATGAGCTCCATTAGGGACCTAGCTGGAGGCTTCATGTATACCTCCATGCCAGAAACCGAGCTCCCATGTAGCTGTCCTGTTGCTGCCTCAGACAGTTTGTGTGACATCTCCATCCTCTAAAGTTCCAAGATGAACAGATGGATATAAATCTCATAAACTCTTGTTGAGGCTAAAATTTAAAATATGCAGCAAAAATGATAAACAAGCAAGCCATCTCCTTTGTATGCAAGTATATAAAGATGGATATTGTGATGATTTCCACAAATGGGGGGCACACACACGCTTTCTCTCTCTCGGGACTACAACACCCATAAATATCCAGCTATTTTCTCTGAATGTGTGAAAGGAACGGTGTTTCTCCTTCACTATTTTATTGTTTTAAACGCAGAAAGCTAAAAAGCTGCTATTGTTGTCATGCCGTGGTGACAATGCTTTATCAAGAGCAACTGAAAGGCAGAGCTGTTTGCATGTCAGTAAAGGATGCTGCGTGATTACAGCTGGCACGGTTGTAAATACTGCCAATAGACGTTTGCCCTAAGTTCGCATATGTAATGGAGCAGCATCATAGTTCATGAGGCCAGAGGAGAGACCTGAGAATGAATGCTCATAATACAGTTCTTGAGGCTAAGCATTAGTTTAGCTTTGTAATAGGCAGCTAGCTACGTTATACTGAGCCAGATCAGGAATTCATCTAGTTTAGTACTGTCTACGCTGATTGACAGCTGCTCTCCTGGGTCTCAGGTGCCAATCTTTCCCAGCCCTGCTACTTTCAACGTGAAATGCCTGGAATTGCACAAAGTGTGTACTCTATTACTGAGCTGCGGCCCTCCTTCTAAAAAGAAGATGCAAACACTATCGTACTCCTCCAAATGCCAACCCTGAAGCATGGAAAGAACTCAGGTTCCATGAGCTGTTAGTTACCATAGGTCTTCCCTCTGCTGGTCGTAGGCTGGCAATGCTACCTTCAGTATAGGGCCAGGTGGTGATATTTCAGGCAGAGGGGATCAAAAGTGATTTAAGAATTACAGCAATTCTTTTCAGATGATTGTGCTTGGATAAATTCTGGATTTTGAAAGCAAGTACCGTATTGATTTGTTGCAGATTATTTATTAATACTTCATAATACCTGCATTTTCCCCCTTTTTCATTTATAAGCAAAAATGATTTGAAACCCATGAAGCTCACTTGGGCTATGTTTACATTAGTGGCTAAAACAGAGCAAGGTCATTTCCCCATGTAAAGTCCCATTTACATACCAACGAGGAGGCAGGGATTACTTAATTTGTTTTCCTGTGCCTGTAAGCCACTTGCGTGGCGAGGCCCCGGGCCCCGTGGTTCCCTTAGATAATAAACACACGGACACGAATGTTTAGGTTCATGGGATAAAATAGGCTATAACTTTATTGGTTATAGATGTGAGCAGTTTGGCTTAGGCGTTGGGTGAAACTGGACTATATCCTGACTCCTGCCCGTCTGCAGGGGGTCTCATAAGGGTAAACCACTGGTAGGGGGAGCCCTATGATATACATCATATTGAGGCACCCCCAGGGTCACTGATGGGGTTGTGGCATGGCCCTAGCCCCTGCCCAGGGTTTGGGTAGAATCCACACCCCTGGATCCCTTTAACGGGATCCCCTTAACGAGGAGCGGCAGGCGGAAGCTACAACCTCCCCTCCCATAAACAAGGCTTACCCAGTGCCTAACCTTACAAAGTTGTGACGATTGCTACAAGGTAGACGAAAACCAAATAGCTGGTGCCAATTTGCCAAGTGGAAAAATTCCTACGTGGCCCCAACAATATGGCGGCTGACATTAGTCCATAGCAAGGCCGTTGTCAAGCAAGGCATAAATAGAGGGTGTGTAGGCTGGAAGATCCAGTGAGGTGGCGAAAGAAGAAGAAGAAAAAGAGTTTGGATTTGATATCCCGCTTTATCACTACCCGAAGGAGTCTCAAAGCGGCTAACAATCTCCTTTCCCTTCCTCCTCCACAACAAACACTCTGAGGTGAGTGAGGCTGAGAGACTTCAAAGAAGTGTGACTAGCCCAAGGTCACCCAGCAGCTGCATGTGGAGCAGCAGGGAATCGAACCCAGTTCACCAGATTACAAATCCACCGCTCTTAACCACTACACCACATTGGTCTCCCCCCAGCCGCGCTGCCATTTAAATAGCGTTGTTGTTGTTGTTGTTGTTGTTGTTGTTGTTGTTGTTGTTGTTGTTGTTGTTGTTGTTGTTGTTGTTGTTATCCTGGAGTTTTGATGCAGTAAAAAAAAAGTAAAATGCTACATGGGGAGATAGGAGCAGTGTTTCACCAATATAGCAGCATAAAACGATTAAAAATTAAGCAATAAAAAAGACAAGGTAATAAATCATTACAAATGTAAAAAGTAGGATGTCATGTGTCCATCTACATTATCAAAACCTTTCCTTAATGTTAAAAACCATGACTGTAGATCTGCCCATTAACTACTACAAAAAATGGCCCTTAATGACTTTAAAATTAAAACATGCAACAGTCAATCTATACCCTTCATCCATACAGATAACTAGGGTGTCAATATTTCGGGTGTCTATACAGATACCAGGGAGATAACTTATATATACAGTAGAATGCTGCCTCGTCCTTCATCTCATTCAACAAAGAAAAGTAAAAAGTATGGCTTCCTTATCTTAGTCCCACCCCTCTCTTCAGAGTATGCTTTTTCACATTCTAGACCTCCTGCACATAATACTTCTCTTCACTGTCAGTTTCAGGCCTTTCTTCCTTTCTCAACCTGTGACCACCATCACAGGATATTTGCGTCACCTGTTTGGCTTCAGCTGAGTTGAAATACAAAATAGAGAGTAAGAAACTTAAAGCTGAGATGACACAAAGGCAGAGCAGAGAATGTAGCTTGATGTCCTGAGGTAAATGTAAAGCATAATTGATTTAATTCACACAGAAATGAAAATGCATGTGTATCAATGAAGGTTTAAAATATGAATGCCTAAATATCTATTGGTGAAAAGGTTTAACATGGAGCTTTTCTATGGGGCTATATTAAAGCAAAGGAGAGCACTCTGAGCTCTTGCTGAGATAATGATTAATTTACTGATTGTTGCTCTCTGGTAACGTGAGTGTTGTAACCTTAGATGATGAAGGTATTGAGTTGCAAGTATCCATTTTGAAGGGTGTTGCCTTTGAGTCTTTGTCTCCCAAACTTCATGGACTGAAGATGTAAATGAAGCTCTCCTAAAGGGAGGGTAAGGCAATAAAGCCTGGAATGTAAGCTGTGGAGAGAGAGCTTTGCTTATAGGTCTGTTTGGATTATTTCATATTTTCTAAGATGCTGAGCCTGTGCTGGACAGTACAAGACATATTATGGATATTTTTGATGCACATTAGCTGTTTTAATTCTGTGAGAAAGTTAGTTCAGCCAGTAAAAGTTTGAATAATATTTTTATTTTTATATTTTTATGAGTCTGGATAATTCTTCAGTTCCAAAAGGAGTCAGTTTCCATGCCTGGTGAAATATTAATAACAGGAAATGCATATGGGAACTTCAGTATAACTTGAACCTGTCCAAGTACAGTGAACTTACCTAGCAAGGAGAAATATGCTAATGTGAGAGAAGCTGAAAGCTTCTGTGTGCATTATATAAAAAAATAAAGTTTCTTTCTTTCTGATTTCACAAGTCTATGGACAAAAATGGATCAAAGGACTGCCTTACACTAAATACATTGCCCTGTGAATCTTACATTGAAGGCTGGTGTCTCAAGTACATTTAAAAATATATGCAGTCAGTGGCAAAATGCTAGTCCCAGCTAATTCTTTTGTGATATCTGCAAAGGCAGTGTTGAGGGGGTCAGATATGATTTTCTAGATGTCTGACTTTATATGGAGATGACTATCATCATACATCCCCATTTGTATTTCTTTATCTGCCCCGTCCAGTTATGATGTGATGGCTGGATGAATTAAGATGTTATTGATTTCTTGCTAATCTCACTTGCTCCTCAAAATTGTATCACTTCCATTTTGACATTTCTTCAGAGTATGCACACATCCCATTCTGTGCTTCTTCAATTTACTACTACATATTACTATCCTTTTCGTAGCTTTGCTATTACTTTCCTGTCGTGTGATGATCATTTTTCCAAGAGAGTTGGTTTTATGCAGTTTTTAATTTCCACATGTGGATCTGTATTAGCATGTTTGCCTGTTTTAATTTTCAGACATTCTTAGCCAATATCAGCCACAAGCAGCATGGTCAGTGGTCAGGATTTATGGGAGTTCAGTAGCATCACACCGGGTATCCACGATTTTGGCCAATATAGAAAAGTGGTCAACATTTTATACAATTGCAGTGGATAAAATGGCTGCCACAGTAGGATTAGGGATTTGGCAAGGTGTCTTAGAAACCTTGCTGAGTACATTGTGATTTGCTCAAGCCAGACACCAACTGTGTTTGTTCTAGTCAGTGCTTCAACACATGCCCAAAAGAGTAGGTACACATCGTCTTGCTTAGTCACATCTGAATGTTTTCATGTTTTATGTCTGTGGTGCATATAGACTTTCCAAGGCTTGACTCAAAGTAAGTAAAGGTAAAGGGACCCCTGACCATTAGGTCCAGTCATGGACGGCTCTGGGGTTGCAGCACTCATCTGGCTTTACTGGCCGAGGGAGCCGGCGTACATGTGGCCAGCATGACTAAGCTGCTTCTGGTGAACCAGAGCAGCGTATGGAAATGCTGTTTACCTTCTCGCCGGAGTGGTACCTATTTATCTACTTTTCAAATGAATCAATGGCTTGTTTAGAGCATTTTATAAAGCCAAAAGAAAAGGTCATACTTTTCCGGAGTAGCACAGTCCAAATTAGAAATATCTGTCAGAGGTACCAAAGTTTTCTCTTGTCAGCGAAGTTTGGGACAAGTGTTGGAAGTAGGGATGCAAAACATCTATGTTCATTTTTTCCCTCATATTATGTTCCTGATCAGTTCCCCCCAGTAAAGTATTATCAGTTTCCTATCTCTCTGATCTCTATCTGCATTATTCAAATGACTCTGCTAACAAGTTCATTTTAACTTGAAAAAGGGGAATGGTTTTTGTCCCAGGAGCTGATTCCTTAGGGCCAAATACGTGGAAGGCATCTTTTTCCAAACAGGGATGAAGATGCTGTGATGATGCCATAAGCTGGCGGAGTATGTTTTTGGCTCCAGATAGAGCAGGCAGTGCTGTCATTGTTATATCAGTTTCCAGAGATAGGACGTTGTTATGTTTCTGTGTAACAGGATGCCAGCCTGCGTGACATGGGCTATTTCTGAACAGATTTTGATGCGACCCCTTTTCAGATTATTGAGCATGTGGCATTTCTAAAAATGTTCAGCTAGGTTGTAAAAATGAAAATAACAGCAGTCCAGGGTGTGGCCATTTTGGCATTTCCTAGAGGAACATAGAACCCAAATAAACATAGCTCAAATAAATTAAGCACATTAAAAAAAAACAAAGCATACTAATTCTGCTTGTGGTGTTTTGTCTGTCAAAAATTCTACACTGCCAATATTAAGGAAAAAAGCTGTCTATTTATTTATTTGTCACCTGATAGCTTCTAGGCAACTTACATTCAGGGTAAAAAAGTTAAAAACATAATGTCCATCAATAATGAACAAGGAAAAAACAGCAACCTCAGAATATCAAATGATAATTAAAAAGTAACATGATGGGAGAAAACACACATATTTGTGTTTTTAATGAACTACTTGCTAAGCATTCAATACTCTTCAGAACAAAGTGGGGTGGGGGGAGGAAAGCTGGAATGGCAAGAAGGCAACCAAACCAAGTGACAGATCGCAATCCCAGTGAATCAAACAATATGTAAATGGAGATAATCAAGAAGGATAACAGGAATGTGTGATCAAAGCGAAACACTCCCACCTATGCTCTTATACGAGTACATTAGCGCCATGCAACTGCAATAAAAGAGCCCAACAAATGTAACTTAGAATCAAAGAATATGACACCAAAGGAAAGCATGCATAATGAAGTCAGAAATCAGCTTGAAGTGCAATGACTAAGGCACCAATAATTACAAATTTCCAAAATCCAAGGACTTATTAAAATATATTGAGATAAACAATAAACAATATTTTATTAAGCACATTTAATAAGACGCATTTGGGTTTGTAGCAAGCACAGGACAAGTATAATTTAGTTAGCTCTTAAATAACATGGAGGGTTACATTTAGCATGAACCATATATGTATGTTACAAACAATAAACCACTAAAACCATCTGAGCTCTTCTGATTACCAAACAATGACAAAAAGGGCTACCTTTCCAATAATATACTCGTCCTCTCCCTTCATACGCAATTATAGGCACCCATCCATTTACCAAGTGCAGTAAATGCTTGAGAAGTAGAAGCATAGAAACTTTCCTAACTCCACCTTTATATTTACAATAAAACACATCCTAACAAAGAAATTCTTTGCATCCTCAGTCACGAAATTAAAAGACTCCTGCTTATTGGGACAAAGGTGATGACAAACCTAGACAGCACCTTAAAAAGCAGAGACATCACCTTGCTGACAAAGGTCCGTATAGTTAAAGCTATAGTTTTCCCAATAGTGATGTATGGAAGTAAGAGGTGGACCATAAAGAAAGATGATCACCGAAGAATTGATGCTTTTGAATTATGGTGCTGGAGGAGACTCTTGAGAGTCCCATGGACTGCAAGAAGATCAAGTCTATCCATTCTGAAGGAAATCAGCCCTGAGTGCTCACTGGAAGGACAGATCCTGAAGCTGAGGCTCCAATACTTTGGCCACCTCATGAGAAGAGAAGACTCCCTGGAAAAGACCCTGATGCTGGGAAAGATTGAGGGCACAAGGAGAAGGGGATGACAGAGGACGAGATGGTTGGATAGTGTTCTCAAAGTGACTAACATGAGTTTGACCAAACTGTAGTGGAAGACAGGAGTGCCTGACGTGGTCTGGTCCATGTGGTCACGGAGAGTTGGACATGACTAAACAACAACAACACAGGAATATGGAGGGTGGAAAATATCAGTAGTATATATTTAAGATAGGATGTAGTTAATAGGATGTGGAAATGCAATGGCTGAACTGGAAAGTCCCAGTGGGGAAAAAATAGATCTCTGGTACTCTTGCTGTGATTCCTTTAAGGAGGCTTTCAAGGGAGGCCTTGGAAGAAATGTGCTGTGGGAAGGCTTACTAATGTATAGCACACCAATGTAATTTATTAACTAACAGAGGATGTTTACAGTAAATCAATTAGCAGTGAATGGGAAACTGACACCTTTGCTTAAAACCACAGTGAGAGTGAGAAATGGATGTAATTTGGCACCTGACCCATCTCTCCTTAGAAGCAGTAATGACAAAGGCATTAGAGTCAATGAATGCTGAAGTTAATAGAAGTCAGTGGTTTGTAATTTAAGCCATGCAGATGATATAGGATTAATGGTCAAGCCTAGTCTACAGCTGCAAGACCTTCACAAGTAAGTGCAAACTATAAATTTGGACTTGGAATAAATATATAAAGCTGACTAACCAGACTCTGGGATGCGGGTGGCACTGTGGGTTAAACCACGGAGCCTAGGGCTTGCCGATCAGAAGGTCGGCGGTTCAAATCCCCGCGACGGGATGAGCTCCCGTTGTTCGGTCCCAGCTCCTGCCAACCTAGCAGTTCGAAAGCACGTCAAAGTGCAAGTAGATAAATAGGTACTGCTCCCGCAGGAAGGTAAATGGCATTTCTGTGCACTGCTCTGGTTCGCCAGAAGTGGCTTAGTCATGCTGGCCACATGACCCGGAAGCTGTACGCCGGCTCCCTTGGCCAATAAAGCGAGATGAGCGCTGCAACCCCAGAGTCGGTCACGACTGGACCTAATGGTCAGGGGCCCCTTTACCTTAACCAGACTCTGCCTATGGATACTCCTCAGTAGCTGGCAGAATAGCTCAATGGTAGATAGAGCATTGCATGCAGAAGACCATCTCCTCAGATAGGGCTGGGAATGCCTCCTGTGGAAAACCCTGGAGACCTGCTGTTGATCAGTGTAGACAAAACTAGCTGGCTTGACCAGTGGTCTGACTTAGTACAGTATAAGTATTCCAACTAGAAGATGTTAGGATATTTCCGTTCCACCTTAAAAGGGGGACAGGCTGTTGTGAGTCACAGCCTACGTATTTCCTGCTCACAGGAAGTTTATGTTTTTGTATATAGCTTTTGCCTCTCTCTGCACCTGGACATCGAAGCAGGCAGTCATGTTTTCTTTGTTCTGACCAACGCTGAATAAAGTTGTAAATAATGCTCTCCTGAGTGCATCTTCCGCTGTGCGAACTCTGCTGAAAGAGCGTGCACCAGCCTTGGAATGTGGCGTGTTATTTCTGAGGCTCGTGTCACTAATTGACTGATACTGTATCTACGGGAGATCGATGGATCGTCCGGAGACGGCATGGGGGCATGATGGCTTTTGTCTCCCTGGCAGTATCCCAACAGAAAACACCATATTGCATACCCTTCAACATTCCTCAGATGAAAATAAGGACATTCTATTCTACATCACTATCCTGGTCAAGGAACCACACAAAACTGCAGTATTTTAAGCTTAGAAAAATTTGATTTTATGTATTGCATATAGGGAAGCCTAGGGGGAAAAGAAAACCCCAAATCAATAAATACAACAAACTCACTCTGTGTGTGTGTGTCTGGAGACTATGTGGCGCCTATATGATTTTCAATAGTAAATAAATATTGCAAAATCAGAAAGACAAGGACTACCTATCCAGGCATTTGGATAGATAACTATTTTTTGCACCACACATCCATCCGTTCCTTTGCTTTTGCCAGCCAAAAAATGATGCGAGCTACTTTTATTTGTTTATTGTTGTTGTTGTTGTTGTTATGTATAAATGTAATAAATGCAAAACTGGGGAACAGAGCTATGTGAATTGCAAACTGAAGATTTAAGAGTGAGCAGGATTATTCTTAATCATTGCCAGTAGAGCTCTTGGTGTTGCTGGACCCTGAAAGGCCAAGTTTTGTAAAAATTATCTATATCTATCTATATCTATCTATATCTATCTATCTATCTATCTATCTATCTATCTATCTATCTATCTATCTATCATCTATCTATCATCTATCTATCATCTATCTATCTATCATCTATCTATCTATCTATCTATCTATCTATCTATCTATCTATCTATCATCTATCTATCATCTATCTATCTATCTATCTATCTATCTATCTATCTATCTATCATCTATCTATCTATCATCTATATCTATCATCTATCTATCTATCTATCATCTATCTATCTATCTATATCTATCTATCTATCATCTATCTATCTATCTAATCTATCTATCTATCATCTATCTATCTATCTGGTGTATGAACTGGGCTGTCTCACTCAGTGCTTCTCCTGCAATGCAATATTTAAACTAGAAAAGACCAGACAAAGCTGGAGGAGGTGGTGGAATAGAGAGCAAACAAACAGCAATGTGAAATTCTGCACATATTGGCTTTCAGCTGAGACAGACTTGTAAATCTCCTTCTGACATACCTGGAACCGTTGCCGCATGAACTGGAGTCTGGGATGCAGCTGTGGCAATGTGTAGGCTCTGTACCAGATGGGGACTTGGCTAAGGGCTTTATATCTCGCCACCACTTGGCAGGTACAGTTGCATCTCTGAGGTCACCATGCCCAAACCATTGATTCTGGAGAAGTGCTGGAAAGGTCTCATGGACATCAGAGGAGCTTTGAAACAATTCCAAATTGTTATGCTTTCCAAAGTATAAAGTCTTAAAAAAAATAAAAAGTGCTAAGAGTGAAATAAAGCATGCCGCATGAAAAGGCACATTTTCTGCACTGCTGAATGTCACATTCCTATGTAGATTTTATATGGGGTCTCTTGGACAATTGCCATAGAAGGTCAGAAGATGGAAATAGACTATCATCTTACCTGCACACAACACTATTCTCCTGACCTCTAGGATGAGAGACAGCACCCTGAGATAGTTGGCTGTTGATTGGCTTATACAATTGGCTTACCGAGGAGTTGTCCCCACATATGGTAAATTTAAATTACCACTTAGCAAATGGTAGTCTGCATCCTGCCAGGAAGTCAATAAAGGATGGCTTACTCCCAGTGATTCTTGATATAAATGAGGTATCTGATATTTGAACCTTTAAAATACTGCATTAAAAGAAATTTCCCGGTTTCTTGAGTTCTCTGGAGTAAAGTTTTTTTTTTAATGGCCTTGATAATATTTCCACATATCATTGTATCATAGTTATTTATTTGAACATGGCCTTCACTCACACAGATTTATGATGCAAAAAAATGTAGTTTAAAGTGGTTCTCCACTGCATGGATTTCAGTGGTTCTGCCATCACCCCTGGCCATTGACTGATGAGAATTGGGGTCCAACATCTGCAAAACCTCGGGTTCCTCGCCCTGCTTTGCACACAGTGCACTCCATTGAAGTTAATGGGGTTACACAGTGTATAGAATTGTGTTGTTAATTCGCTGAATACTCAGTCCAGTGCCTCAGGCAAAATTCAACTGTTACTTTAATTCATTTTTTATCATTTAAAATAATAATAATTCTTGAAACTAGATGTGGTATAGTTTTACAGTTTAATCATTTTATTACTTACAAAAGGGATTTTAAAAGCAATTCAATCCAAAATGGAATACATTTGCCTGAAAAGAAAAACAGAGCCAGATGAATAACTGAAACCCTCTATAAAGGAAATTAGGGGCTGTTACTGATAACTGGATGAGATTTATAAGCTGGGAGGAAACTATCAGGAGGGAGAGAGAGATAAATAATCCTCAGGTGGAACCATTAAGTAAAGATCAATTGTGACAATTGCAGAACAGCTTCCCAAAGCCCTGGCGCTATATTGCCTTTCTCCATATTAATTAAAGATAGTCAACAATTACAGCATTCAGTTGTTTGAAAAGAATCTTTATACTTCCATTCCTGCAAATACGGCTGCTCTGAATACATTGGGGGTTTTCTTTCTTTCTTGTCCTCCCCCCCTTCAACATCAGTTACATTGGGAACTTTCTTTGCACAAAATTATGTGGCTCCCTCTGATTCTGAATTATCTTCTCCACCCCCCAGGGATACCTGCCATGAACATTGTTCACAAGGGGCTATCTCCAGAGATGCTCTTTTGGTTCAGGCAGCGGCAGAGATGAGAAAGGGATGGGAAACTTTCCAGCCTTGAACTTCCACTCATTTAAGGTAAGATCCAAACCAATGTGATTTGCCTCCTATATTCCCAACCTGTCCCCTTCTCTCTGAAACTGAGAGCCATTCACTTATCTTCAGATCTAAAGCAAAGTTCTTAGATTAGAGCACTCACATGTAAAACTGATTTCATCTCTTTGGTATCAGTGGGAATAACCCATTTAAAATGCCTTCCCACACGCTGACTCTCAGGAACACATCTATTGCTGCTGTAAGGTGCATTGCCACAGAAGAGCATTGACATTAGATGCTGAGGAGGTTCTGTTTGCAGCAATTAATCTGTTGCTTCATTTACATCTTGGAAGTCATTCAACAAGCAATGAGCATGCATGTGAAAACTGGCTCTGAGGGGTCACTGGTTTCAAAGCCTTCAGCAGTTTCTGAACATACCGTGCCTGCATTAGAGAAAGGCTGGCCTGATCTTCATATGCCAAAGAGTCTATAAGTCTAGAAATGGGTGCCTATGACTTGCAGTTTTACTACACATGTGTGCAACCCTTTTCATACCTTTGGGCTTATGCGAAAAGGTCAAAAGATAGAGCTAGCAGGACATGCTATGTTGGAGAGGATGCCAGCAGTGCATCCCCTCCACAAAAGGGTTTGATTGCCTGCAGGATCAAAGGGGAGAGGTGGTCATTGAGATGATGTCTGGCTCCAATTCCCAGCAGCCCTAGCTAGCATTGCCAATGGTCAAGGATGATGGGAGTTAACAGTCCAACAGCTTCTGGAGGGGAACAGATTCCCCACCCATGGTGCATAGAGTTGCTATAATATTCTAATTAGAAGGGGAAATTTTGTATTTTGTGGTATTGACACAGCAACCAATAGACCCTACCATTTGCTAACAGATCAAGTCTTAGGTTCAAGGTAGAAGAAATTCAGTCTTAGACTATTGTTGCTGCTAAGATTATATCTAGAGAAGCCAGAGTGTACATCTTTAAAAGCCTCAATAACAGATTTCCAAGTCTTGAAATGCAAAAATGCAACCCTTTTCCTTTCCTGTCTGCCTGTCGTTTTTTGGGGTTTTTTTGAACAATCAAGTTAAACCTCTTATGAGCTGAAATCCCTTTCATAAAGCATTAGATGTTTGCTCTGAAGTTTGGATTAATGTGATTGTTACCATATTGTTTTTTTAAAAAATCATTTGCATTCTTATTTTTATCCCCAAATGCTTCCTTGCACATTTCAGCATCTCACGTGGATGATATATTTACTATGTTTGGCAGATGTTAAAATGTTTGTTATGGTCTGATGCAGATTAGCAGGTTTCATTTTACTGTCATGTTCCTTTTCTACGTTGGAATACAACAGTTTTTATTTTCCATTACAAGAAAAAGTCAATCATACCAGGAAGAAGTTTCCCCACATCATGCATAAATTTCCATATAGCACTTAGAAATGAATTTTAATGCATATGTTATTTCCATTTCATGTTCCATTTAAGAGCATGGAAACTATAATCACAGAGTTGTCTTGATTAATTTTTACTGAAATACGTATAAATTGTCATAAATACCAATTTGTACTTTGTTGTGCATTCTAATGCATCCCCCCCAGCTCCATTTGCATCAGTAAATATTTCCTGCCTTTAAAAGCCTGTCTTCTGTATAAGTGAAAAAAAGAAATTTCACTCATCCAAGTGCTTTCATGTATTGCCTTCTGCTCTGCTCATGGAAGAAAACAACGGGAGACACTTGCATTCATTATAATAGAGGGCAGTGACTAGACAGCACTGGCTGATAGTTGGATGTTACAGCCTTTCTATGTCCTGCATGTATCCCTCTTAAAATTAAACTTTCTGAAGGCTGAATAAGTGCTAACCAGGGATGGCTGGTGCTCACTGGGACTGGTGGGGTGGAAGCCTGGGAGACCAGCCTAGCCTCCCTCACATGGTTGTTGTGAGGATTAAATGAGGAGGGCAAGAACCATGTATGCCAGCTTGACCTCCTTGGAGGAAAAAGGGGAGATCTAAAGGCAGTAAATAAATAGACCTGGGAAAGGAGGAGGTGGAAGAGGACTGGAAGAAATTTAAAGATTATTTACAAAGATTTTATAAACTGTTTGAATGTTGAGAAAGTGCATGAAAGGAAAAAATCTGGCATCAGTAATCTAGATGAGAAATATATGAGAATAAGTTGAATCATAAAGATGAGATTTGAAGTAAGGTTATATCTAAACTAAGTAGTTAAATATTTGATGGAAATATTTAAAGTTAGAGGAATAACATATGAGAATTAGAACATGAGATCTGGAATAAGGTAATAAATTGCGGAACATAATTTTTGTTCGGGGAACGCAAGAAAGGGAGACGTGAGGAAGTCCAGAAGATTTTGAAAAAATACATGAAAGGATGTGATTTGTTATTTCTTTTTCTTTTTCTTTTCCTATAATATCTGTGTTTATTATATATTTGGTGTTATATACTTGGTGATTTTCTTTTCTCAAAAAATTGCAATAAAATATTTAAAAAAATAATAATAAAGGCAGTAAATAAATCAAGCAATGGGGAAATAGTACCTGCCATAGAACATAGTCAGGCACCTGTTCACCTGAATGTTGGCTCTCTGTATGATCACCTTGGCTCAAAAGTTTCCATTTTGCCCAGAAAGAATCTAAAATAGGGGATGCGGAGGTGGTGCCTGCTAGATGTTGTGTGCTACAACTCCCATCACCCCTGACCATTGGTCATGCTGCCAGGGCTGATGGGAGTTCTAGCAAATAAGAGCAGGATTCTTTTGCAGTTCCTATGGACTCCTGGTGTTTGAAATGGAAAATGGATCCCTCCGTGCTTGTGTGGGAAGCCTTGAATTCACAAATGCATGGTCTCCTCCATCTCCCAAGTCAATATATAGGAGTTGGGTTGAACGTATGTGCTGGAAGCAAGTTTGTGCATGTGCTTACAACTGGGAACCAAGCACAGAAAGGCTTCTGTTCACGTTGTAGCAGAATATAGTAGGAATTTCACTTCAGACCTTTGTGCTCCACACACAAGTGTCATAAGAGGAGCTGGACATGGGGAGTAGGGCTGGTGTACATGCCCAACCCACCTCCTCACTTTAAGTCAAAATGTGTTCATTCAGATGCCTGCCTAGGGCTCAAAATGATGCTGTATTCCTAGTAATCGGCTATTCAGACCCCTGCGGTCTTGAGAGCCCTCTTGAATACTGCAATATACACAATTAGAATCAAACATGTGCCCCCACCTTTGTCAACAAGGACAATCACCTTTCTTTTGTTCATCTTTAAAGCATCCTTCCCCAAACCACTCTCCATAGCTGGTGCATGGTTTCAATGCCCGTTTAGCGCACGTGATATAGCTCAGCATAGGCGCCGACTCCATGGGGCTTGAGGGGGCCCGAGCCCCCTCAAAAATTCGTTTGGGGGGCTCCGCCCCCCCAATAATCTCCGGCGCCCCTCCAGCAGAGCGCCATCGCCGCCCCTCCCCCAGCCCAAAATGCACAGGGAGGGGCGGGCTGCATGCCTCCTGCCCTCCTTCCCGAGCAAAAGCTCCACCCAATTTCCTTTGGAGCTGATTAATAGGCGCAGCACGCTCTCCCCTATTCGCTCACGAGGAGGCGGCGCCACTTTATTTGCATATTCATGAGCTTATTTATTATTCATGAGCTTTCCCGGGCCCCCCCAATATTTTTTATAAGTCCGCGTCCCTGTAGCTCAGTTGTATACAATGACATGTTTGAATGCTAAGATCTGATCACAATAATGCGCTCTCTCTCTCTCTCTCTCTCTCTCTCTCTCTCTCATACACACAATTCATTGAAGGACATACCTTTTTTCTGGCACATAATCTTAAAAATGCTCATTACCTAAATACTGGACATTCATGCCAGTGTAGCCAGGTTTGCAAGTAAAGATGAACTGTTTGCACTATGCGTGTTGGTTGAGTAGACAGCCCACAAGTGCATCAGGAGACTAATGCCCACCCACCCTGGCCACCGCCACCAAATCCTCATGCCCCAGGGTATCCTGACCCTAAATCTCGGATACATATCTGTTCCATTGCAATTTAAGACTAGTTCAGAATCATTCACAGCTGTAGTTACTGTTAAGCATAATTGGTTAATTTGACACTGAAATGGGAATGTGTGTGCATTGATGAAAAGGTTTAATGTGAAGAGATTCCATTGAAGCCAAAGCACAGGAAGAAGAGCTCTCTCTGAGCTCTTGCTGAGTCGATAACTAATTGTTTTTTTCCTGCTAGCTAACATGTGAGTGTTGTAACTTTAGATCAGGTGCCAAAGGTATTGAAATGCAAAATTGTCATCTTGAAATGGTGGTGGCTTTAGTCTTTCTCTGAACGCCACAGAGAACTAAAGGATGTAAATGGCTCTCCAAGAGAGACTGGAATGGTGGAAAGACATAGTCTAGATTTTTTGAATTATCATTTATTTCTGAGAAAATCCTGACCCAGTGTTGGACAGCACAAGACATTATAGAGATGTTTTAGATGCATCATTTGATGCTTTTGTTACGTTTTCAGGAGTCCTGCAAGTAAAGTTTGAATAATATTTTAATGTGTCTGGACAATGTTTTATTTCCAAAAGGAGGTAGTTCTTCTGTATCCAGTTGCTTCAAACTGCTGGATATTAATATCTGCAATAGTTACTGTGTGATGAACTTCTGTGGCTGTATTGTGATAGTTCACAGGTGGCTCTTGCAGTGTATGGTCTTGCCTTAAATGGAAGGGAGAACAGGATAGCCATTTTGTGCGTTCCAGTGCTATAATTCTCTGACTGAATAGTTCCAAGTTGCATTTCACAAATTAGCAGCAATTCCAGATTATTCTTATTTTTTACTAAGGCTGAAAACAGGAAATGGAAGCCAATTCTACCTCATTGACGGGTGTTCCTGTATGAAAAGCTATGGCTGTTGTGTTTACACTAAATGTTTAAATGTACATCTGAAAATGTATCCTACAGTGTGGAGCAAAATCCACATCAAGTCTAAGGAGATATTCTAATTCCAAGGGGTGAAGGGGAGAAACACATTACCAATTTAGTTGCTACTATTCTGAGCCCTGGAGGCTTAATGTATTCCACCGTAATGGTGCATTTTCACTATATTAGTTAAGATTGGCAGCACTTTCATCATGTTCTCCTTATTTTCCGAAGGTGGCAGATTTTGTGTATCATAACATTGCCATAAAAATATGCTTTTGGCTCCAATCTGAATAAGGATTGCCCTTAGAGCATAATAATTTTATAAAATTACAGGTGAAGGTAGTCCACTGGTTTCAAGTAATTTCCATGCAAAAATATGAATGGCTTTGGTGCATTTGGGGATCATTTTCCCCAGATATATATGGGAACATAGGCGACAGACAAAGAAGGAGTAGTTTATGTCTAGGTTTATACATAGCAAAGGGAAAGGGGTTGTAAGTAGGGTGCCAATGATGATGAGCTTGAAATTAACAAAAAATAAAAATAAAAACCCAGCAGAGCTGAGATGTTCAATATGAAAGTGACTTAATGACATTCTTCAATCAGATTTGTTTGCATGGATCCCTGTGGCTGATAGATTTTAAAGTATGTCATGGGTTTGCATTTCCCCTGTTTTCACAGCTTGGGCCACAAATGTAATGCTGCTTTAACCCGAGGGGAAAACAAGACCCTTCTGATTAGATTAACGGTGTCCAGCATTAACTGGAGATATGTCAGCATTTGGAAAAGATACAGAAAACTCTGAGGGTATGCAGAGGTTAGGAAATAAGCCCTGGATAGGTCCGTGAAAACTCTGCACTCGACATACTGAAAGGAAGTATAGCCTTATTTAGGCATCCTAATTCTTCTCGTGATGAAAGGGCACTATTGAGATAGCTTTCTTTCTTTTTCTAAGAAACATTTTGGCAATCTGTATCCTGCTTAATTGCAGTAGTCTCTAATCAGTTGCTAGTCAAAGCAATGAAGATAAAAATCAGTTAAAACTGTGAAATCAGTTAAAATGCCTACGGATATAAAAGAGGCTTCAGCAGGTGATGGAAATTCAACGGGGAAGAGGCCTGTCTGACCTCAGCTAGACCGAAATTCCATAAAATAGGGCCCATGCGACTGAATATGCAGCTGCTGGTGTCTACGATCCATGTATTTGAGCCCCAGGATACTATTAACAGTGTCTTCTCTGAGTATCTCCCTGATCAGACAGGGATACAGTGAGTCAGATAGCACTTAAGGTATCCTGGACCCAAGTTGTTTAGGGCCTTCTAAACTACTACAAGAAACCTGACCTAGTCACATATGAGCAGCCAGTGCAAGCTTTTTAGCACTGGGGTTATGTATTGGCAAGAGCCCACCCTCCTAAACAGTCTGTTCTGTTGCTGGCATCCGTTTGTATGAACAGAGAATGGAGGAGTGCGCCTTCGGGGGTCGTCAAACCATTGGGAGGTTACAGCGTCTGCTGAGTTTGATATAGGAGAGACATGTTTTATGGCAGGTAGGGCAGATGAAGGTGTCCAGCTTTGCTGCTGCAGGTGCACCATGTCATTTCTCCCAGCAGTTATTCCTCCTTTGGTCACTGCTGTGGATGCACAACCCAACTGTCTCCAGGCACTGTGATTGTCTGCAAGGGATTTCCATATGGTGGGGTTAACGTTGGCAGCCTTCTTGTCACGTTTGCAGACATCTTTGTAACGCAGAATTTGCCAACAGCATGGGGTGGACTTTGGTAATCTTTCATACTATGCAGCCCTGTGTGAGTGCAAAATTTGGCACCCCCTAATCGATCTTCTCAATTATGGATCTTCTTAATTTTGCACCCCCTGTGCAAACTGCCCACACCATCTTAAATCCATGCTGGTTTTGGGAAGAAAGCAATAATGTGGAATAGAATGCTGAAATGAATCTAAGATACAAAACAAAATCTCTATTGGATGAGACTAATAGTCCATCGGTCCAGCATTCCGTGTCCCACTGTGGTCAACCAGAAGGTCCTCTGGGAACCAATAGTTCTCTCTTGTAGTTGCTTCCCAGCCTCTGTTATTCATTTCCATAGTGCCTCTGAACTGGGAAGTTGCACATAGCTAATGTGATTGACAGCCATTGATTGTCTCATTCTCTATTAATTTGTCTAACCTCCAAAATAAGTATCAATTGATGGCCATTATACATCTTGTAGTAGTGAGTTCCATAAATTAATGGCATGTTGAGTGAAGATGCACATCTTTTTGACTGCTTTGAAACCCTTGCAATCAAAGACATGGCTTAACAAGAAAAAGAGATGTCAGTTTAGAATAATTCCCTTCAAAGTGGAGCTTATTGCCTAACCCCAACCATGGGTCTTCCTTGATTCTCTGTGTTTAGTACAATGTTGCTTTATTCCCATGAAAACCCTACTGAGTTTTGCAGCATTTACCTCCTCATAAGCATGCTTCGGATTACAGACTTATTCAATATGCCTATGATTCCCCCTACAGTGGGACTAATAAAGGTAAAGGTAAAGGTACCCCTGCCCGTACGGGCCAGCCGTGTCCGACTCTAGGGTTGCGTGCTCATCTCGCTCTAGAGGCCGTGAGCCGGTGCTGTCTGAAGACACTTCCGGGTCATGTGGCCAGCGTGACGAAGCTGCAGCTGGCAAGCCAGCACCAGCGCAGCACACGGAAACGCCGTTTACCTTCCCGCTATAAAGCGGTCCCTATTTATCTACTTGCACTTAAGAGTGCTTTCGAACTGCTAGGTGGGCAGGAGCTGGGACCGAACGATGGGAGCTCACCCTGCCGCGGGGATTCGAACCGCCAACCATACAATCGGCAAGTCCTAGGCACTGAGGTTTTACCCACAGTGCCACCCGCGTCCCTTTTAGTGGGACTAATAGAGTCTATTAAAAGACTGCTGAAAAGGAAGTTAGCACACATTCCATTGGGTATTTTACTAATGTTCCACTGAAATTAATGATGATATTAGTGGGGATATTGTAAAAGTATATTAAAATTAGGATGGATATGAAGCAAGAGAGAGATTTGTTCAGTATTTGTGTTTCCGTTTTACCCCTCTGCAATATGGTCTGTAAACTTTATTGTATGTACCAGGCCCTATGACAAACCTTGTACCTTTTTATCAGAAATGGATACCAGTCTTTTGAGCAGTACAAAACACAGGCATAGAGAGTTTCCCAGGTTCTGCTTTCTAAACTTTCTTTCATGACTCATTTGTACCTCAAAGATTTGTCTGTTTCTCAAGAACAAAACATTATTATTTGAAGGCTGCAAGCCTGACAGGGTTCAAACTGCAGCTTCTTGAACTGGATACCAACACAGTGCCTGTCTCCTGGTGGGCTTAAGTTTTTATTTTGAGTTGCGCCTCTCTAGCATTTCAATTACAGCCCACAGCACCATGACTATGTGAATTCTTGTGCTAAATTTAATCAAGTGCTCCTCCAAGGTGGAAAAGAACATATCTTTGGAATTAATGGAAGGAGACAAATGAAATCAGTCCCCAGGATCTTACTTCTGTCCATTCACAGCCAAAGGATGTCCCAGAGCAAAGACCTTCAGCAGCAAGTGAAGCCTGAAGCCTGATAATGTAAAAACTTAAAATCGCAAGGTATGAAATCTATGAAAAATGGTACACTTCATCTGGGCTGTAGAATCAACAAGAATCTAATAAAGTTAATCAGATCATCACCATTCAAGTGCACATCAATTTGAATTGTTTCTCCATTATGAAGTGCTTGTCTGTAAATTATTGCAGAGAAAGCCATTTTCAAATTAATGTTGGAGCCATTAGAAAATACAAAGGGCATTTTCATTAATTAGAGACAGCTTTCTCTCCTCTCTTTTCATCATTACCTTTGCTACCCAGAATCAGTTTAGTGCTCAGATTTATTGACATATGTGATTCAGTGGCAGTATTTGTTTAGAGTTCATCCTATACCTGGTGGGATAAACTCATTAAGTGTAAATGAATAGTTATGTAGTCATCATCTGAAATGAGTCGGCACAGTCTTCTGAAGTCATTATGAAGCACCTGAACACAGCTGGAGCAAAAGTCCCTGTGAAGGTTATAGCTTCACTCCAAGTTTAACCAACATTTATGCCCATTATTGTCACAGAATATAATCTTGGTGAAAGAAAATAGGATCTTCATTTTATTTGAGGTTGGAGTTCTTCCATTCTGTGGACATGAAGCTTCCCAGTAGCAAGAAATTAGTGGGTGCGGACAGTGCTAGAAACTCAGATATATAAGCTAGACATCAAATGGCTCCTTAAACCAAAGTTACAGTTGCCAAAGCGGAATGCAAAGCTTTTGGGCCAGATGGCCCTAAAGTCACATTTTTCAATACAACTTTCTGGTTCCTGAAATCCGTTCTGATTGTGCAGAGAAAATATCATGGATAGAATTATACAGGATGTGCTGTTAGTGTGTGGAAACAGTCAAGATCCAAGGATCCCCAGGCACGCACCTCCAGATGGTGGCGACATCAGGCGCCATCTTGGTGCCTGGGCATCTCCAGTTGGTCACAAGTGGCCAATAGTGGCAAATTGTGAGCGGGTGTGGATGCTTCTCAACAAACCGCACATTGTCAAACAGGATTGGCATTGTCAAAGAATGCAGAAAAATGTGTTTAGTCCAGAAAGCTAAGAACAGGAGATGCATATATAGCTTCCCTTTCTAGATAGGTATGGGGAAGCTGAGGCTCTCCGTTTGTTTTTGAACTTGTAGTCTCATCATCCCTGGCCCTTGGCCATTCTCGTTTGGGCTGATGGACATCCAACAGCATCTTGAGGGCCACAAGTTCCATTGTTGTTGCAGATATATGGTGGGTGGACCCATGTGTGACCAATCTTGCCCTATTCAAGCAGAGAACATGTGGGGGAAATTGAGGGGGGGGGTGTCTAAGTGTTGTTGGTGCCAGCTCCACCACCAATAGCCCTTCCTGACAACTTCCTGTGTTGAGTGGGTATGTCTGAAGGGGGACTTTTCATGCATTCGGCTGAAGCACTTAGACTCATTCCAATCAGTGGTGCCCTGTGTGACGCCCAGATTCAGTGCTCTTCTGCCTCTCATGCTCTAGTCACACTGCTGGAAGGATACTGTAAGCCAGGAACGTCCCAACAGGTAGATCACTGAACATTTGTGGTAGATTACTGGCTCCCCCCAAGGAAGCTCAACAAGTAGATTGCAGTCTTTTGGGAAATGGCCACCCCTGCTGTAAGCACAATGAAAAATACACGCTCTCCGCCTTTTTCTCAAAAACAAAAATAAAAATCATGCTTCATATGTGAGATGTCACTGCAAACTTTAAGAGGAATGACATCAAATTCCATATTTACATTTGAGAGTTTCATGCTATGATCCTAAATAAAATATGGGGGGAAATGCTGCACAACAGAGACAGGAGCAGGATCATCTAGTGTCAGGCTACTCAAGCAAGCTTTGGGACAGATGATGCCAAAAGGCCCTGACTCTAATAGAATTAACAGTTTTTATCAGTGTTCTCATAACCTGTTCCACATAATTCAGTTTTCCACAGACTATTATAAGCAATGAAGCCTTGGATCAGGTCATAGATGATGCCACCATCTGTTGTTTCAGAAACCAATGTCATCATCATTACTCTCTTGTTAATGACACACAGTCTTGTGGTAGTCAAGAAGGCCTTCTCTTCTCTTCCCCAACCATTACACCGATGTACCAGTGTGTCTATCTATATCTATATCTATATCTATATCTATATCTATATCTATATCTATATCTATATCTATATCTATATCATCTATATCTATATGAAAGATTATGGCACAGAGATGTTTAATGCAACTTACAAATGTGGCAAAGGAATATGACCACAGCTACCATAGCATCAATTTCCAATCTGTGATGGTGGTATGAAGTACAAAACTTTGTAGTCATTATCAGCTGTTCGTAGCAAATTGTTTCACTTCAAACAGGATGGAGAACAAAATGTTCTCCATCTTTGTTTGTTAGTTGAATACCACTCAAATATGTAAACAATGTTTTCCTCAGAAAATTAATGGGCATGGCTAAGTTAGGACCATTAATTTCAGTGGAGTAAAAGTCAATTGAATACCACACACAAGTTCAATCTCAAACCATCAATAGTGATTTTGTCCTATACTAGTGGCTAACAAATTCATATTTATTTATTTAAAAAACCCAATAATATTAAAATATTACTTTTTAAAATGTTTGCTCTGGTGCGGAAGCAATGGTGGTGTGGGTCGGGGCAGGCCCCTGCAGAGGTAGGGGGCTGCTGGTTGCATGGACTTAGGTTGCCATGCCAAGAATGAGAGTCCCACCCCAGACCTCAGACAAGGTCTGCCCAGAGAGGTTCAGAGAGCAAAATCTGGAGCCACCTCAGGATAAGTACTGCAGCAAAGCCACAACTGTATGTATGATTGTGGAAGTTCCAATTTCATTCTTTATGTTTCTGGAAACATGATATACAGTATACCATCAAGTGCTCAAAACTGCCACCTCTTGATTGCATAATCTTGTCATTTTGCACAGCCTTTTTTTTTTTTATAAACACTTAAAAATAATAATAATCACAATATCCTTTAGCACTGAAAAACCACAGAGGTTAATAGTCTTCCAGAATCTCTATTAAAGGTGACATAGTGAGCAGTGCAAATATGGTATAATGCCTGTCTTTGCATTTATTTGCAAATATGTACAGATATGCTCCATGCAAATTAATCCTCCGCTGCATTATAGGGAAGGAATCATGTTGTGTGGTCAAAAGGGTGGGGTAGAGGTAATCTGATTTAAGCACAGCATGTAAAAATTAATTGAAAGTCAGAACTCCATAGTGTTTATTATGAAGTAATTTCACACCAGCTCAGGATTAATAGGTGATTACTATGTTAATTGAACGGCAGCATGCTTTAGTAAAATACAGTGAATTGTTTTTTTTAAGCCCTCTATTTTATCTGGGGGATTTGGTTGTGGTTCTGTAAAAAAATAATTATTTTCTTCTTTTCCTTGAAGAAAACTGTTTGAAATTATTTTGGTGATAACCAGGTATTCTGCAAAGCTATGTAACATGGCTCACGTGCAAGCCAGCCTGCCAATTTTCTCTTCAGGGGACTATGCTTTGAACATGGCTTGTCCCTGAAATAAAAAACCCTTCCGTAAACCTCCGATTGGTTTATTTGGGCATGTTGACTGCTGTAGAGATGAAAATGGAGGTCATCCAAGAAAAAAATGTTAGTTTTCCTCACCTTGTTGCTCTCCTTGACGGTATGATATTGATGGTGATGGTGATGTTGATGTTGATGATTAAATTATACCCCACCCATCTGACTGGGTTTCCCCAGCCACTCTGGGCGGCTTCCAACAGAATATTAGAAACACAATAAAACACCAAACATTAAAAACTTCCCTTAACAGGGCTGCCTTCAGATGTCTTCTAAAAGTCAGATAGTTGTTTATTTCCTTGACATCTGATGGGAGGGTGTTCCACAGGGTGGGTGCTACTACCCAGAAGGCCCTCTGCCTGGTTCCCTGTAACTTGGCTTCTCGCAGGGAGGAAATTGCCAGAAGCCCTTGGCACTGAACCTCAGTGTCCAGGCAGAATGATGGGGGTGGAGATGCTCCTTCAGGTATACTGGGCCGAGGCTGTTTAGGACTTTAAAGGTCAGCGCCAACACTTTGAATTTTGCTTGGAAACATACTGGGAGCCAATGTAGGTCTTTTAGGACCGGTATAATATGGTCTCGGTGGCCGCTCCCAGTCACCAGTCTAGCTGCTGCATTCTGGATTAATTGTACTTTCTGGGTCACCTTCAAAGGTAGCCCTACGTAGAGTACATTGCAGAAGTGCTGTGATGCCAAATGGTTCGGACACATCTGCCCTCGCTGAAGCTCAGAGAGTTGGAGCTGGATGACCTTGGGGGACGATGGGGGAGCCAAAAAGGGGACCCCAAGAATTGTCTGAACTAGTGAGCTAGGAGTAAGGCGTTGGATCGAGAAGAGGGCTCCAGTCAGGTGACAGAGAAGTGTTCTGCTCTTGTGATATAGGATGCCTCTAGCCAAACACCTCCTCGAGTCGAACTGCTACTGCAACTCCTCCTGTCAGTGAGGAGCCCTCCCCTTCTGGAGAGGTGACCAGGAGTCAGTGCTGATTCCACCTCTGTCACCTAGGAAATGGAGATGCCAATGCAAAGAAATACCATTGGCTCAACTCACTTGAAGGCAGGGCTTTTTTCGGCAGGAGTTCACTGGAGCTCAGCTCCGGCACCTCTTTCTCTGGAAAAATAGCACTGCTTGAAGGAGTGCCCATTTGCTTGCCCACTCCCAAGTCTCTACCATTTGCTGTGTTAAGAGCTGTGTTTCAAAGGGAAGAGGCGTGTGTCCCTGTCAGATCAATGTCTTAGCTTGCACTTAGCCATGCAGTTCACTTGCTGTGCCTTGTAACCCTCACCTTGCTTATGTAGCCATCCACACGTGTCTCTCTCTGTGTGTGTGTGTGTGTGTGTGTGTGTGTGTGTGTGTGTTTGGCAGAAATAGGGCTGCAAGTTTGAGTTCTTTGTCCAGCAGTGAGGACCAAAACAATAGCATCCTTCCACGTTGGTTGTAACTTTGTTACACTGACTACAAGTTGCTATACAGTGGTACCTCAGGTTACATACGTTTCAGGTTACATATGCTTCAGGTAACAGACTCCGCTAACCCAGAAATATTACCTCGGGTTAAGAACTTTGCTTCAGGATGAGAACAGAAATCATGCAGCAGTGGCGCAGCGGCAGCAGGAGGTCCCATTAGCTAAAGTGGTGCTTCAGGTTAAGAACGGAACTCCGGAACGAATTAAGTACATAACCAGAGGTACCACTGTATAGCCTATGGGGTACTAAGGCTCTGTACACACCATAGCTCTGAGGCTCATTTGAAGCGTATTTTTACCCTCAAAGAATTCTGGGCTTGTTGCTCTGAATTCTGACTCTGTGAGGGGTAAACTACAGTGCCCAGAATTCTTTGGGGGGAAAGAATGGGCTTTGAATAGGCTTTAAAGATATAGTGTTAAGTACTTAACCCAAGGTACCACTGTATAGGGAATGTGTCATAAGCAGTTGAGGTTTCCACTTGAAAAGGATGTAGCAAGAGTTCCCACAGATCTAAACATGCCAATCGAAGCTGCATGTTTGATGCCACATGGGGTGAAATAGGATAGTTGCTGCCACATTTCTGATTCTGCCTAATGTTGAGAAGTGTTACGTAGGGAGCAGTTCGCTCCACAAGTTTTCCCCAGCTGACAAAAGTGCAAGTGTAGAATGAGGACATGCGTATGATCTTTTTTATTAGCTAAATAAAAATGGCCTCTGCTAATGGCCCGTTATAATATAAACCAAGTGTGTATGTTAAAAACAAAGTAATGCAACTACAACCTAATGAAGCAGACTGCCTTACTGGAGGGAAACAGAATAGCGAGGCACAGCTGGGATCTGAAAATGAGAAACTGCAAAGTTATTTGTGGAAAGAAAAAATGGAATCTCTTCTGCAGCCTGATGGAAGAGTTGATAGGGAGTGCGACCTTTTGGCTCACCTTTCCTCTGGAAAATGTTGCAGCCCAGACTGGGCTGTTTGAAATACCACTATTGAAATATGTTAATTCCATCACTGCACTGCCACAAATGCTGAGCACGATCCCTCCAACTTTTTCTCTGAGAGACACGGTTCTTTCAGACATAACATACTTCTTTCTAAGTACTTTAGAGGGCAACAAGGAAAGAAAATAAGAGGCAAGGGAAGTAAAGAAAGCTAACCTAGATTTTATAATTGTGGGTAATTACAGGATGGAATAGAATCACATAAGAAAAAAGTATTTATTTTTGAAATATTCCAGTTACAAAGTAAAGGGCTAGGATGGATCAAAACGTTGTATAAAACCCCCCTGGCGCTGATGTGCCATTTTGCACATTTTCCTTATCAGAGTGAAAGATCAATGTAGCAGTGGAGTAGAGGCAAATGACCAGTTCTGTGTTTTGAGCTACATGCTACAGGCTGGCTTTCCATGTGGATGAGCAGCCACTGTGGACAGCCATTTACATCACCCTTTATGCCACTGTTTGCTCATGTGCATTGGGCCTAAACACAGTTGGATTAAGAGAGGGCAAATGCTGAATTATTCACATAGAGACGATGAGGTGTGAGCTGATGCCATCATGAAGAGTGCATCATTCACTGCTTGACTTGCCCTTGGTCTTCTTAAGTTATATAAGTTGTGGTTGAAGTAACTTCATGGTATGGGGTAGGAACTCAAGTGAGAGTGCAAGGAAAGAGTTTACCTATACAGTCATACCTCATGTTACATTTGCTTCTTGTTACGTTCTTTAATGTAATGTCCCGCGGCGACCCGGAAGTACCAGAAAGGGTTACTTCTGGGTTTTGCAGCTCGCGCATGCGCAGGAGCACAAAATGACATTACACGCATGTGCAGAAGCACCAAATCACGACGTGCATGTGCAGACGCGCCGCTGTGGGTTGCGCTCTTTTCATGTTGCAAATGGGCCTCCAGAACGGATCTCGTTCTCAACCAGAGGTACCACTGTATCACATTTCAGTTAGAAGTGGTAGTTACTGATTTTGTTTAAAAACATTCCTAGACAATGGGACACCGGTGGTGCAGTGGTCTAAACCACTGAGCCTCTTGGACTTGCTAACCTAAGGTCGGCAGTTTGAATCTGTGTAATGGGGTGAGCTCCCGCTGTTTTAGCGCAGCTTCTGCCAACCTAGCAGTTCGAAAGCATGCCAGTGCAAGTAGATAAACAGGTTCTGCTGCGGCGGGAAGGCAAACGGCGTTTCCGTGAGCTCTGGTTTCTGTCATGGTGTCCTGTTGCACCAGAAGCTGTTTAGTCATGCTGGCCACATAACCTGGAAAGCTCAGCCTGAAAGCAGAGATGAGTGCCACACCCCATAGTCGATTTTTACTGGACTTAAACATCCAGGGGTCCCTTAGCTTTTACCTAGACAATATCCTAAAGTGGCTTAAAACAGTATGTTAATACAATCACAATAAAACATATTGGTATAATAGAAAATAACCTGAACTATGTTTAAAAACTGGCATCAATGGTTGGGTTTCATGGTACTTACTCAGGCTGCTAATCTGACATCACTGGCATTGATTTCATTGAATTCACTGAGGACATACGTCATCAACAAGAGATAAATATAGCACAATTGACCCTTGGCTTGCTAAACCACCCTGGGAACTTGCTGAAAAGCTGGGCATAACACAAATAAATAAACAAACCCCACTTAGTGGTATTCATTGTGCTTTTAAACACACCATATAATCTTATATAAATATCAGTCTCCTCTTCAAGAGATTAACTTGAAGAGGAGATCCCTTCAGGCAGAAGATCCCATGGAAACATGCAGTACATCTGTATAACAGAAATCTGGTTGAATGAAGGGGAAGTAGATGTCCTCAGGGTTTTCTGTGCAGTACCAGGCATAACTTGAAGGGTAAGAGGGAGAAATAGCTGTGGTTTATTAGGATAGCATCCCCCTAATTAAGTGTCCTGTCCAAGAGTATTGTTGAGTGGGAATTTGAGACAGAATTAGGGTTCTGTAACATACCACCCACTGCCTATCTCCTGGTCCGAGATGGCAGAGCTGGGTTTGGGGGTGATGTTGAGGAAACCGGAGGTTTAGTATTTGGGGATGCCACGTTTGGAGTGACTTGGTATTTCACGGCCACCAGGACACCCATGGGATTTTCTCAAATTATATTGGGCCCAATGCATGTGGCAGAACTAGTCTTCTGTACAGTATGCCTGCATCTTACGCTGGAATTCGGTTCCAACGGCAGTGTGTCTACATCAAAGGCATGTATGGTCAAAACTTGCGTTACCCACCACTATCCAGCCTGCCTTCCACGAAGCAGTGAGAAAGGGCATCCACAGCAGTCCCAGAGCTGGTGTGCCAAGGATGCCCTGCCCAGGAAGCAAAGCTGAGAGAGCATAAAAGCTCTTTGTGCCTGGCGCTGCATGGGGTCCTTTCAGGTGCTCCCCTGCTTCAGGGGTGTGGAGCCTCAAGCCTTCCAGTCCTCTCTGCCTGACCTTCAGAACACTCACTAGGCCACACACCTTCCCCCAAGTGTTTCCCAAATGTTGTCACCTGGTGGGAAGGTGTCCTTTAACTCTGATAATGCCTCTTGCTTGTCTGGATAAAGTATACAGAGGTTGTGTGTGTGTGTGTGTGTGTGTGTGTACAAGCTAGGCTACTGTACAAAGGTAAAATTTGCCTTCATTGCTTCTCCCTCTTGCCCCCAACACACCATTGATGTGTGGATTTCGGAAGGTTATGCAAAAAGGAAAGCAACCCTCAGGTTGGAAATCTTTCCGCACTCACGCAACTTCCTTGGATGTTTTCGAAGAAAATGTTAAAATGAAGATTGAACAGGCAGAGCTCAAGAGAGTGGGCTTGAAAACCTTTGATTCTGTTGGCTCATACGCAGAAGTGTGCATATCTTTTGATGTCATCGTCATCAGGTGACGAACACACATCGGTGAATGGGAACCTAGGAATCCCAGAGAAATGAAGAGAAGAAGAAGAAGAGTTTGGATTTGATATCCCGCCTTTCACTCCCTTTAAGGAGTCTCAAAGTGGCTAACATTCTCCATTCCCTTCCTCCCCCACAACAAACACTCTGTGAGGTGAGTGAGGCAGAGAGACTTCAAAGAAGTGTGACTGGCCCAAGGTCACCCAGCAGCTGCATGTGGAGGAGCGGAGACGCGAACCCGGTTCCCCAGATTACGATGAGCAACATTTCCTTAGCTCCAAGACACTCTGATAGGAGGAAACGAAACAAAAAGCAGCCGATGGAGAGGAGAGGTTTGGTATGCAAGGGAATTTCACGTATAGGATGTGGTGCCTTGGTGTTCACCAAAGGCTATCAGCCAGGCATTTATTAGAGATGTTTCCCCAGCTCTTTTCGTCTAGCGCTGGGAAGATAGGGATGCTATCAGTTTGACATTTCTGTCAGAACTGGTATTTGAACCACTGGATGATTCTGACAAATGCCATTGCTGTCATCTGCTATTCAGTTTTAATTATGTCTGACTGACGCTTTCAATGGTAGCAGGAAGAAAACTTAATTAGCTGCTGTGAAGGCTGATCTACAGGGCTGGAGGACTTCAAGCAGTTTTGGAGGAGACACCTTAGAGTATCACCATTTCACAATCTGATTAGACGTAGAAGAAGGATTAATTGTCCTATGCGTGGAGGCTTCTTTTTATATTATTATTCTCTGGAAAGACTTTAATAGGAATATACGTCAACAGGAAACACAGATTCTGCAGCTTAACGTGTCAGAGCAGCTGCAAATTTGAGTTGCAAAGTACCTTAGTTCACAAGGAACTGCTGCGCTAGCATGTTAGACGAGTCCAAAACTAATGTTAAGGGTGCAAAGGAAAAATATTATATGCTCAAGGGAACATCCGGCAAATGAACATCTGTTACCTTAAAGAGAAACATGCACACCTTCAGCAGCAAATCTGCAAGCACCACACAATTCGAAACCCCTGAAAAGCAGGTATTTTCCTAACCTGTCACACGCTGTATGAATAACCAGTTTGAAAAGGCTGTACTAAGGATTTCTACCACCTATCACTGTCTGCCATCAAGTTGTTAATATGCCTACAGATCCGTATTAGTAAGGGGCAGTGAAAATATGCTTATAGGATGCAATTGAAAATTGTGTTTCTACTGCTGGCTGCAGATTCCCTGTGACCGTGGCCTAGAAGCAGCAGACAGGCTGGTAAACCTGAATGCTAATGCGAGTTCATATTGTTTTATATATATTTTTAATGGAGTCACTATAGGAAATAGATGTCAGGAAGGGTTCTAGGCAAGACTTCTCTCTAGAGCTGGCCCAAGACATGTTGTCCCAGTCCCCCTACATACCATTCAATGCATGGAAACTACATTGAAACTTACCGTATTTTTTGCCCTATAGGACGCACTTTTTCCCCTCCAAAAATGAAGGGGAAATGTGTGTGCGTCCTATGGGGTGAATGCAGGCATTCACTGAAGCCTGGAGAGCTAGAGGGGTCGGTGCGCACTGACCCCTCTCGCTCTCCAGGCTTCAGGAAGCTCTGCGCAACCCTAGGGAGCCCGGCGCGAACTGCCTGCATTCCGAAGCCCAGGGCACGCTGAAGAGCGTGAAGAGCTGAAGAACGTGCCTGGACTTCGCGCAGCTCTCCGCAAGCCTGGGGAGACCGGCGCGACTTCCCGCCGGGCTCCCTAGGCTTGCGGATAGCAGGCTGTTCTCAGGGCTGGGGTTGGGGGAAGCTCGGGCTTCCCCCGCGCCAGCCCCGCGCCTGGGGGGGGGGTAAATAATTTTTTTTCTTTATTTCCCCCCCAAAAAACTAGGTGCGTCCTATGGGGCGGTGCACCCTATGGGGCAAAAAATACGGTACTTGAACGCTGGGGACAGGGCAACCATGTCCCATTGCTCTTGAGCTTGGCAGTGCAGAGTAGGGTTCACTGGGGAGCCCGTGTCCTCTCTGCCTGCACAAATGCTGCAGTGCAGCAGAGGTGGTGCTAGCATGCATTATGAGAGCCAAGGAATGCACGCACAAGTGTGATGCTTTCTGGACTGGCTGGCTGTTGCTCTGCGTCCCCCAACAGGGAAGAGAGGTTAGAGGCAAGAAAACCAACTAGCCGAGCTGGGACAGTAATACAGACTGTCTCAGGAACTCATATATGACACTATCAAACTTATAGTTACGCAAATCCAACTAGTAATAACACCCACAACATAACTGGCTGTGTTTAACTACAGTGGTGCCCCGCAAGACGAATGCCTCGCAAGACGAAAAACTCGCTAGACGAAAGAGTTTTTCGTTTTTTGAGGTGCTTCGCAAGACGAATTTCTCTATGGGCTTGCTTCGCAAGACGAAACGTCTTGCGAGTTCTTGCGAGTTTGTTTCCTTTTTCTTAAAGCCGCTAAGCCGTTGATAGCCGCTAAGCCGCTAATAGCCGTGCTTCGCAAGACGAAAAAACCGCAAGACGAAGAGACTCGCGGAACGGATTAATTTCGTCTTGCGAGGCACCACTGTATATGACTTCTTTATACATCATATAAACATACCTCTTTTCACATTATCACATTAAGTAGAAGCAATTAAAGACCAAAATTTTGAACAGGAAATACAAATAGATCAGTTCTTATATACGTAATGTCCAAATAGAAGCTTTTTTGTGTTCCCTGTATGTCTTTATGAATACAAGTGTCAGACGTGACAACTTTAAGAAGCAGTAAGGTAAAGGTAAAGGGACCCCTGACCATTAGGTCCAGTCGTGACCGACTCTGGGGTTGCAGCGCTCATCTTGCTTTATTGGCCGAGGGAGCCAGCGTACAGCTTCCGGGTCATGTGGCCAGCATGACTAAGTTGCTTCTGGTGAACCAGAGCAGCGCACGGAAATGCTGTTTACCTTCTATTTGTATTTCCTTTTCAAAATGTTGGTCTTTAATTGCTTCTACTTAATTTGATAATGTGAAATGAGGTATGTTTATATGATGTATAAAGAAGTCATATAGTTAAATATAGCCAGTTATGTTGTGGGTGTTATTGTCACTGTCTCAGGAAGACAGAGACAGCTTTTGGAGGTGGATCAGAAGGAAAAGATTCAGGCACAGCCCTCTCTATCTCATGCTCAAGGCAGCCACCTCATTTTGTTAGTGGTAGGGCTGGCTCTACAACACTCCATTAATAATAATAATAAAAAATGTAGAGGGATTTGTTGATTTTGTAATGGGCAACAATCAGCTCTGTCCACAGGCTGGAATGAATACCACCCTGTCTCACACAGGGTTTCTCAGTTGGATAAATGGGACTTTAGCATGAGTGGCCACTTGTCAGGGCTTTAGTTTTGCTTTAAATGTAGCTGTTGTTTTCCATAAATTAAAGGTAATAAGAATGATACTTTTCTGGGCAAAATATTTTTGTTAGGAAAGTGCACTGTAAGAATTTGCCGTGAGATTGTCAGACAAAATGTTGCTTGGAAAAGTTTCCTTGCCCTCTTTCCCCCATCCTCACCTCCAAAAAAGGCCTCATTTCTGTTTCCTATCTGAGCAGTTGTAAATTACATAGTGGAACAAGATTGCCATTCACCATTCCACCCAGCCCTAGCCTGGGTAGAATACCCTAGCCTGGGGCCGAATAGCTGAGGTTGACTAAATTGCTTGTTGTGGCTTTCTGACTTGAAGCAAATGCCCCTACACAGCTCCACTTCAACATACATATTCAATAGCTTCTGAGAAGAAGGAATTGTGAAACTTTGGTGAGATGGGCATTCATTCTTGATGAACGTATAAAAGTGAGCCAAAGATGAACACCTTCCACATTCTCTAGTACTACCTTGTGAATATGCTGGCTTTTAATTTTTGGAGAACTGTTTTAAGCAACATGTTTTGTATTTTTCAAAAATATATATGATCCCACCCTCCAGAAAAAGGTTAGTTCCAGCTTTGGAAAGCTCAACAGATAGGTCATTAAATAGCAACCCGCTTTTCACTATTCACTGTGATCATTTTAGGACTATCTCCAATCAACATATGCTTGTCTATTATCAAGGTGCAACAGTGTAAAAGAAGACCCTTTGTCTTATCAGTGAGGAAATGGTGTTGCTTTAGAAACCACACTTGAAATTAAATGGTGCAACATTTAGATATGAAACCTTTATAATAAAATGATACAGATGACATAGAAGTATATAAAAAATAGTTAGCAGGATGAATAATTCACTAACTATTGCATGGTATAAGTCGCTAACTAATGTGCGTTGCCTGCCATTTAATAGTGGATATATCTGAAGAAATATGGAAATTGGAATAGTTTAATAACTTTCTATATGAAAGATGATGAGACTGCCTAAATGATTAAAAGGGAGATATGTTATAATGAACTAAAGCCACTCAAGTGTAAGGTAATTTTAATTCAAACCTCCATCTGCTTATGTATAATTAAGACTCATTTAACAAGTTAATGCCTAACAGAGAGAACTGATAAGTTTGGTATTAAAGAGCTTAAGAGAAGTAAATTAAACTGTCGAGTTGGAGGAGCTCTCATTTTAATTTCCTACACCTGAACCTCAACCAAATCTTCTAAGGGGGCATTTCTTGACTCTGCCTAGGCAGCCAAGTAGTAAACCTGAAAAGAACGTAAGGGAACTAAAGCCAACTCTCTTTTTCGAATTCTTGATACCAGGGTCTTGTTCGGGAGGCTGAGGGAATTTTTGCCAACATGAATATTTATTTAGCCCAAACTGCTCACTGGCATAGCATCTATATGACATTAAGAAGATACTTTGCATGCTGTCAAAATATTTATGCATTGCAGATCTTGCCAGAGGGGTTAAATAAGCTAAAAAATATGGATTTCTTTGAAGTGCAAAAAAAGGGAAAAAGAAG
This sequence comes from Podarcis muralis, assembly GCF_964188315.1. Classification (NCBI taxonomy): domain Eukaryota; kingdom Metazoa; phylum Chordata; class Lepidosauria; order Squamata; family Lacertidae; genus Podarcis; species Podarcis muralis. Next base: position 27,057,693 of record NC_135664.1, on the reverse strand, counting down.
GAGATTTTGAATTCTATGATATTCCCACTGCCTAAGTTTATTTTGTTCTTTCTACATATATCAAGGAAGTCCAGCAGTTAAATCCACGGCTTTTTTCCCATTTCTATTATACAATTTTAAATATCCCATTTTGTTTAAGTTATATTTTCTTTTGACTCTACTGTAGGGATGGGCATTTCTTAAAATTCACCCCACTGCTTAAAGTTCTCCCCACCTTTTAAAGTTGTCAGCACAGCCAGCCTTGCTGCTAGCACTGAACGTGTCTTTTGAAAAGTATTTGCAAAGCAGGTCTGAGCTCCAGCCTTCACTGCTGGGTGGTTATCTCTGCCTGAATTAAGACAAAAGATTCAGTTGCTGACAAGCAGAGGCAGCAAAATGAAAGGACTGCAAAGTCTGCATGGTTAAATAATACTTGCAGGTTCTTAAGTATTGGCTCTGCCTAGGCCCGATAAAGATTCATAGGGATAAGTAGTGTTTGCCCTGGGGTGCCCCTCGAATAAAGACACAAGAAACATGTTGGGGGGTTTTAAATGAGCAACAGCTTTATTTAACTACTAGGCGCTGCTGCCTCTGCTCATGTTGCTCACCAGCCCGATCCTGCTTTGTTGCCACTTTCTTACTCCTCAGCCTGCAATGTTGCTGAGACGAAAATGGCAGCCCTGATAACACAGTAGCAACTGAGCAGTATGGTTTCTGGGGGGCTGTTGTGGCCTGCCCTGGCTATTTCTCTGCTGCATGTCTGGTCCAGCCACCTGTGCCACTTGCTTGCTCGCCCTCCTGCCTGCCTGCTGTTCTGTCATCAGGCTGCAGTTGGTGTGGCCACCTGTCACCGACCCTCCAAATGTCCCTATTTCCCAGGGACAGTCCTGGATTTACAGAAGCTGTCCTGGTTTCTTGATTTGATCCCACAGTGCCTGGCTTTTCCTTAAAGGTAAAGGGACCCCTGAACATTAGGTCCAGTTGTGACCGACTCTAGGGTTGCGGCGCTCATCTCGCTTTTTTGGCAGAGGGAGCCAGCGTACAGCTTCCGGGTCATGTCGCCATCATGACTAAGCCACTTCTGGCAAACCAGAGCAGTGCACGGAAACGCCATTTACCTTTCCGCCGGAGCGGTACCTATTGATATACTTGCACTTTGACATGCTTTTGAACTGCTAGGTTGGCAGGAGCTGGGACAGAGCAACGGGAACTCACCCCGTTGCGGGGTTTCGAACCGCCAACCTTCTGATCAGCAAGTCCTAGGCTCCCTATTTTCACTGGAAAAATGTTGGAGGGTATGGAGTTAGGCGTCCCCTGAGCCAAGGAGATAAGTAACCATACAACCTTTAGAAGACATATGAAGGTACAGGGAAGTTTTTTTTAAAAAAAATGTTTAATGTTTTATTATGTTTTTATGTATGTTGGTGGGTGGTGGTTTCACAGAGTCCCCAAATATAAGTGTCTCTAGCACCCTGTGTTAACATGCCTTAGGCAGCAAAATGTGTTGGGCTGGCTTTGCAGGTATTAATGGAGTTAGTGCCTCCTATTCTCAGCTGGTGCTCAAGTGCATTCTCAGACTGGCATTGAATATCGCTGATGAGAGCACCAGAAGTACCATACGAGATGTGCTCTCCCTTGTCTGTCGTCCATGGCAGGTCATCCACCACAAAAGCAATGCAGTTTCTGAAAGCCAGACTAGACTGGATCCTGATAATTTATCACATACATGCTAAGTGATGCTTATAGGAAGCCATTCGCAATCTCATGGGCCTATTTTACTAGTCTTCTTTGACTATAAGTTGTTAGATATAATGGGCAAGGTCTGAACATGCAGATGGCAATTTGCACTGCTCCGGCCACCCTAGTCATATCTGCGGGATGCATAAACGGCTTTAAAACATGTAGTTTAGCTTTAAAATATGGAGATCTACTCCTCATAATACTTTTTTTCTCTGCAGCATAAATGTAAGGCTTCAGTCTGAAGTATGGCAAATTTTAAAATTCTGGGTCCAATTATTTTAACCTTACTGTTAGCAAGGGTTATTAAGCGTGCTATTAAAAATAAGAATAGTAAGTAGATACACTTCTTTACCATGCTCTACAGTCCCAAAGGCTCCCACAACAGCTTTCAGATCAATTAAAAAAAGTCAGGTTTACAATCTAAAAGACATGACGAAAAGCAAACAAAGTGGGAAAAGGGGCTGTATACCCGCTGGGATGTGGGTGGCGCTGTGGGTTAAACCACAGAGCCTAGGGCTTTTGCCGATCAGAAGGTCGGCGGTTCAAATCCCGTTGCTCGGTCCCTGCTGCTGCCAACCTAGCAGTTCGAAAGCACATCAAAGTGCAAGTAGATAAATAGGTACTGCTCCGGCGGGGAGGTAAACAGCATTTCTGTGCACTGCTCTGGTTCGCCGGAAGCGGCTTAGTCATGCTGGCCACATGACCCGGAAGCTGTACGCCGGCTCCCTCAGCCAATAAAGCAAGATGAGCGCCGCAACCCCAGAGTCAGCCACGACTGGACCTAATGGTCAGGGGTCCCTTTACCTTTACACAGCATACATTTAATGGACATGAATTCCTCCAAAGAATTCTGGGAATTAGTTTGTTGAGGGAATTGTAGCTATATGGGGGAGAAACTACAGTTCCCAGGATTCTTGTGCTTTCAATGTATGGTATGTATGCAGCCAGGCACGGGAAGGGAAAATGCAAGCAGAGATAAAAATGCACTCAGGCACCAGCTGTTCTTATAATAATGGAGCAGGAACAGTTCACATAGCCTCTCTAAGCTGGCCCAAGACATTTAGTGGTGTGAAGCAAAGAACAAGTTTCCTGCTCTCCCCAATTCCATGTACAGAAGCCCACTGGGTTGGCTGTTGAATCTTACCTCTATCTTGGCAGCAAGGTATAATTATCCGGTGCAGGGCTAGTTTGAGAGGTGCACAACAGGCCAATGGTTTACATATAGCTCTGATCTCCAGTGGAGAGGAATGTCAGGGGAGGGGGAGCTAAGGGCAAACAGCTGTGTGTTTGTATGCTGCCCACCATCATCTGCTGCCTGAGGCACATGTCTCATTTCGCCTGGTGGCAGAGCTGTTCGTATAGCCTGATGGAATGGCTGCTGCTAGGTGACAGTCGAGGGAGATCCAAAGGCAGCTGGTCTCTCAACAGAGCTAGTCCTGCATCTTTAGAAACAGAAACCGGAGAGCAATACCAAGAAGCGGCCTCCATGGCCTAAGTCTGCAACTTCAGACAGTTATTAATCAGGTACTTTCATTTCATCCAGATGGAGCCTGAAACATGCTGTGTCTGCATGTTTCTTTGCTCTTTGGCAAGAGTTTGGGGTCTCTGAACAGGGATTTTTTAGTTTTTTTACTAAAAAAAACCCCAACCCCCTTAATTGCTGAAAATATAATATTCCTCAAATGAGAAATAAAAATCTGTTTTTTGTTAACTACACGAAATGAAGAGCTTTTAACTTGGCAATCAATTGTCTTCATCTAAGAGATATTAATGAGACCCCTTCCTAACATGAGGAGCTTAAAGCGACTGCCTTCTTTTGCTATAGCCCAAATTTTATGTTACATTTTTTTAAAATAAAAACAACAATCAACATTAAATAAATTAGAACTGAAGCAGACCAATAAAACCTACATTGCAGAGAACTACTTAACATATACGTGTTCATGATAGCCAGCTGGAAGGTAAAACCCCAACAAAAATACAAAGTGTAAGAAAAATATTGGCATGAAGATTCCTGCCTTTTGTCTGTGCAAGGCAGTTGTTTTCCCCATATAAATGTTGACAAGTAAAAACACACCAGTAAAAGTATCTCAGATTGCTAGTTCTTAGTGGAAAAAGGTTTCTGGTGAATTTTTCAGTACGTTAAGTCTCACTGAATGGGCTTACTCCCATGTACATAGGAGAGCAGCAGCTGTGGGAAAAGGCAACTTTCCTGCGTGGGATCACTAGGACAGGAAGTGAAAATAAACTGCTCCTATCATATTGCCATTACACAAAACTATGGTGCAACTGTACTTGAAATACTGTGTGCAGTTCTAATTGAACCACCTAAAAAAGTATATTGAAAACACAACCAGAATGATCAAGGGGATGGAGTAAATGAGGAAAGTTTACAGCATTTGGGACTTTTTAGTTTAGAGCAGGGTTTCCCAAACTTGGGGTCTCCAGCTGTTTCTGGACTACAACGCCCATCATCGCTGACCACTGGCCCCCCTAGCTAAGGATGCTGGGAGTTGTAGTCCAACAACAGCTGGAGACTCAAGTTTGGGAAACCCAGGTTTAGAGAAAAGGCAAGGAAGAGGTGACAGGATAGAGGTTTATAAGATTATGCATGGCATGTAGAAAGTGGATCCAACAAAGCTGAATGTTGGAAGATTCAGGACAAATAAAAAAGTACTTATTCACGCCACACATATTTAATATGGAACTCGCTCCAACAGGAGGCGGTGAGGGCCATCAACTTGGATGTCTCTAAAAGAAGATTAGACAAATTGATGGAGGACAAGGCTATCACTGGCTGGTAGGCACAATGACTAGGTTCTACTTCCATTTCACAGAGCCTCTGAATGCCAGTAGGCAAGGTGTGGTCGAGGTGCTTGCATCTGGTTGGCCACTGTGAGAACATAATACTGTACTAGATGGGCCATTGGCCTGATTCAGCAGGCTTGGCTTACTTTCTTAGTAGGATTGCATCCTAAGTCTAGCAGGTGGTTTAACGTGGCGGCAGGTGGCTAAGCAGGTAAGCTTCGCGTTTAGTGTGCATTTTTCATTTCCTTTTTTAAAAAAAGCATGGACTTAGATGCCTTTGAGTTAAACTCTTGAAATCAGAAAGATGGCTTAGAAGTAAAAGAAGTGCTGCCTCAATATTTTATATTCTTTTTGCTTTGTTTTGTTTTGATCTTAAGACATTAGTAATTCTTTAACAGTAGACCAGAGAACTGACATGTCTTGTGCAGTTTGTTTCAAGGCAATCTTTTCCCAAGCAACTGGTGTCAATTTTTAATGCTGAACACAGCATTTTTAGCATGAAAACCTGTTAAAAGAGAAAAAGACATGACACATTTCATGTTTCCATTGATCTCACAGGGAAAAATAAAAGTGCTTTTTTGCAACCGAAAACCAATTTTCTTCCAGGAAGGGATAGAAGGGGCAAAAAAAAAAAAAAAAAAAAAATGTTATTCAACTGGAAAGCATATCACATTATTTCCCCAAACATATCTCAATTACATATTTATGACTATTTATTATCCACCAACATTGCTGAATGAAGTTTTGCCTGGTGTGATAAAAGTTTGCTACAGTTATTTCCTTCATTTTCTGATTGCTTTGGGCTCATTACTTGTACAGGCTGAATATTAAGTCTGCCAATAATGATAGCAGAATTGCATTATTTTATTATGCTTTAGCGCTCCTACCTCACTTCTCATTTTTTTCATTAATAAATTAAGGGTTTTAAGACCTAGAAAAACTATATGCACTGTTTCATATACCACACAACAACTGTAGGTTGAGTACCGAGTCCACAATCACCAGAAGCAACAACTGACCCTTTTTCTGATGCAAAACTAACTACTGGGGCTCCTGCCTTAAAATAATCAGCACAACCCAGCAATATTATAGAAAATCTGCTGAAAAACTGGGAGAGTAAATAAGCATTCATAGGAATGCTCATAAACTAGTTCACATATTTGACATTTTAAGCAGAGTTCTCAAATATCACGTACGCAAGTGGAATTTAAATTAAAATCAAAGGAGCCCTTGATCATTTTTCTTAAAGATAAGAAATAATTTATTTCTCTTCAGTCTTCACAAATACCACATATCACCTAGCTACACAACCAATGCTATTAACATATCACTGAAGAGTTTCTTACCAACACTTTACTTGGACAAAGACAATTGCAATTTAAAAATTACTGTACAATGTGCTGTTGGATAAAATGCAGTTCTTGAGCTTCATGAGGAGATGTGGCATGTGGTTTAGAAACAGACAGAACATACAGTGTTAAAAAATTTAAACTGCCAAAAAGCAAGAGTAAGGTAGAAAGGATTTTGTTTTGGCATTGTAGTTTTTAGTAAAGTATTAAAAAAGAAATCTAGAGAAAAAGACCCGGTTTTTAACTTCCAGTACATAAAATTGGGTACGAAAGTAATCAGTTCATCCTTTTTAAGTTTTGCTTTTTCCTTAAAATAGAAATCAATATTATGAATATATTGCAGAGTAAAGAAAGACTGCAAAATTACCAGTTAACGAAAATACTATTGTATGAAAAACCAAATGTAAATTTACCAAGTAATTTGCTTACAAAAAAGATCAAACTATAAACAGTCACAAAATATATAAAAAAATGCCACTTTGAACGAGGCAATTGTACTCTACCGAAACTGGTAGTAGACTTTCCCCCCCCAGAATAGACATATTCATACTGTAGTAACCGATAAAAAAGCATTGTGTACTTTTGTGTCGTCCGGAGATTTAGCACCATGTGTCATAAGTTCCTGGATAGTCATCCAGTTATCCAAGATCTTCTTGTTCCTCTTTTTCATCATCTTTTTGTGACTGAGTTCAATGATGTTAATTTCCTTTTTGCCCTCACTGCTGCTTTGAGGGCTCTCTTTAAGACACTCTAGTCTGCTACGCATCATGTATTCCCGCCGCCGCCTCTGCTCCTTGGCTCGCACCAGGTGCTGCTTCCGTTCCTCTTTGCTCCAGTAACGACCCATCTTCATTTCGCTCATTGTATCATCATCCGTTGTCATCCCGCTGCGCTCCTCTTTAATCTTTAAGGCACGTTCCTTCAGGATTCTGTCTCTTACAGGTCTTTTGGTGATATACCTCGTCCCGTCGCTCCTTATTTTCACTTTCCACTCCATCTTGGGCTCCGCACACTTCTGCGAATCTTTGCACATGTTCACTAGGCTGAGCTGGCTCTGGGCATATTCCACAGCAGATTTCTGCTGTATCAGCTGCATATAGCTTTGATAATGCTTAGCGTGTGCAGGGATATTCCCATACCTGTATGAGGAGCCATGATATGGGGACAAATAAGGAATCTGCTCGGGGCTCTGCCTTTCTTGCTCTGTCGATTTGCTACTTTCTGAAACCGTTTCCTTCTCCTCAACAGAACTGTTTTGTTCAGCAGCTTTGGTTTTGTTTGGTGTTGTCTCCCTGCCACTCTGCCTCGAAGACAACTGGTTAGCCACAAGGGTACTCCTGAGGTTTTTCCTATTGGTGATGCTAATCATCCGCTGGAGAGAACTGTCAGGGGATCGCTCCACATTCAACGGAGTGCTTCTGCAGCTCTCTGCTGTGTTGTAAGCGCTGGAACTGTCTTTGTCCGATTTCTCTGGGTGCTCGATGATGTCGTCCAGTTTACCCCCTGGAAGGTCTATACTGGTGTTATAATTCCTGAACGTACCACCCTGCAGTGCCCAAATGTCTCCGTACTGGTCTTTCACTTTTTGAAGCCGGTGAGCCTGCATGATGCTCTGACACTCGAGCTCAATGTTCCTCAGTTCCTCATTGAGCAGCTGCAGCTCATGCTCCACCCCATCCTTTTTCCTTCGGTTGCACTCTATGGTACTGCTTGAGTAATACAAGTCATACTCGCCATGCTTTCGGATCTTACACTTGAGTTCCAGCAGCTGGCGAAACCTTTCGCAGTCCTCCTCCTGGTTACCAACAAAATCAGACTCAATGTATTCCCCAGACACTACGCTCTTGTTGCACTGGAGCTCGAGGCTTCCCAGAGTGTCCGGGCTCTGCCTCGGTTCCTGCTGGGTCTCTGGGGTCGGCTTGTTCTGCCCTTCTGGTGCGTTTTCTTGCTCTGAGCTCTCGTCGTTGCGCTGGCTTTCGTCGGTGGGGCCCACCCCACTGTCTTTCTCGTTGTTGTTAGATGATGAGGTAGCAGTATCTGTTGTGCCGTCTTCCTCTTCGTGCTTTTTGGGCTATAAAATCAAAACGGCCCACAATTAATCTTTATCACAGGTATTAAATTAAATATCTTAAATCAAGTTCTCTTCTGTGTAGTCACGCCCACCCTGTGGAACACCCTCCCATCAGATGTCAGACAGATAAACAATTACACAACTTTCTGAAGACATCTGAAGGCAGCCCTGTATAGTGAATTTTTTAAAAAAATGTTTTATTGTGTTTTTATAAATGCTAGTGCCTGGGGCAACCCAGTCAGATGGGTGGGGTACAAATGAATAAATTTATTATTACACTGCTGGCAGCACCTGCATACTTGTGGAAATGAACATGCTCCTGTGCAAATGGGAGAGAGAGAGAGTTTTGAATTTGGAACAGGAACAGCTGCATTCAAACCTTGGCTCAGTTATGGATTTACTGATGTGACCTCAGACAAATCACATTGTCATAGCCTTTGTTCTTCTTTCTGTATAGCATGTGAATAATAGCGATCTAAGTTAAAGAGTTGCTACGATGACCAAAAAACCCCCCAACTGATTGACATGTACATTTCCATCAACATGTCTTGAATGCAGCCCTTCAGACCACTTCTCCAAGCCACCCCTAAAGCCACACTCCCTCTTCCCAGGCCAAAGCCCTCTCCAGCCCTGCTCCATGGCCTCCTTTAATGCTGCCAACTTGCTACAGGGCCTAGTCCAAAGTGTTGGTACTAACAAATAAGGCCTATGCAGCTCAGGATTAGGTTACTTAATAGGGCCACCTTTTGCTTTATATACCCCAGTATCTGCAATCTGCAGAAGAGCTTCTTCTGCAAGTTCCAAACATCTCAGAAGCCTGCTGTACAACAGTTAACAACAGTTAACAATGCCAGTGGGGTATGGGGAAAAAAACCCAGCATGGACTATTGTAGGTGGATAGTATTTTCTGTGTTAGTTACTATCAGGGCTTTTTCCCCAACCAGAACTTGCTGAAACTCAGTTCCGGCACCTCTCAGGTGAGTGCCATTGCCATTCTAAGAGAAAGAGAAAGGTGTTCATGGTGAGTTCCAGTACCTCTTTTTCTAGAAAAATGGTGCTAGTTGCTGTGTTTTACTATAATAACAATTTTTTCCTACTCTATCAACCACTCTGGGAACATAAATAACTACAGGGCATACATATCACTGAAAAGAACACTGTGCTAGAAGATATTTGACTTGGATATGCATTCAATGCATGTTCATGTTCTGTATATTCCTCTCTCCTCTTAGCTTGTGCAAGACTGCATATCCAGCTGCCAAATACATATACATTTACATATACAGTGGTACCTCGGGTTAAGAACTTAATTCGCTCTGGAGGTCCATTCTTAACCTGAAACTGTTCTTAACCTGAGGTACCACTTTAGCTAATGGGGCCTCCCGCTGCTGCCACGCCGCTGCAGTGCGATTTCTGTTCTCATCCTGAAGCAAAGTTCTTAACCTGAAGGACTATTTCTAGGTTAGCGGAGTCTGTAACCTGAAGCGTATGTAACCCGAGGTACCACTGTACATACATACATACATACATACATGTGCGTGCCTGTATTGCACTGGCAGAATAAAAGCCAAGAAAGGTTTGCAATAACATGTACCAGCCAAACAACATCATCAGCAACCCTTAACAGAAATTGACCCTGGTGGATTACCACCACCTTATCCCTATTGATGAATTTCAAATTATACTAGGAATGCCATCCACAGTGATGGGAATACTATTTGTACCTTGGGTGCTATTATAACAGATATTAGTGTTCACACTGGCTCTGTACCAGTAGAAACTGGCACCATGGTGTGCTCTGCTAAGAAGCATGTCTATTTCAAATGCTAGCTATAATTGTGGCATGCAGTTGGCAGTAATTCTGTATAGCTGACTCGGGTGTCATAGGCTGAGGGCCCAATAAGGTAGTTTGTCTGCCAAATTTGTAGAGGATGTATTTGTCATTGGTGGTTGGCAGTCCAGATAATGTCTTTTACTTACACACACACACACACACACACACACACACACACACACACACACAGTATCTCTTGCTCTCATCTGCTGCACTCCTAATGATTTTGTAGAAAATTGCTAATAGAGGTTCTCCATTTCGAATATACCAGTAAGGGGATTATATGTGTCACTGTATTTTCCTTTGGAAAACGTCTAGTTAAACTCTAGTCTCCCATATAGTTAAAACAAAATGGTCTGCCTTCTTTGGCCATTATGTCAAACATTTTTGTGGATCCCTTTTAACTCACCCTCCATTAACTGCACCTATTTATTTCACCTCTAATGCTAACAGCATTATGTGTCAGAGCAGTGAAGAGGGGCATGTTTTCTCCCACTCCGCCCCCCACAACTAAATAGTGAAGTCATTTTGTCCCATTTCCCTTACACAATTTTCATCCAAAGTGCGCGTAGTCTATTTACAATAAATCTAAGTGCACACAGCACCAGGCAAATGTGCTTTCTCCTTTAAGAGGTGTAATTACACAATTAAGCATAATGGCTAGTAATAATAAAACACGATGTGGGAAAATATAGGGTACCCATAACAGGAAACAAAACTCTATGAGGCTACACTGTTAGTAATTGCTATTTTCCCTCTACCTAGACAGACAATGATGGACAAGGCAGGGGAATTAGTGACATACACATAAAGCCTCATTATTACCTTCAAGAGCACAAGCCTACCAGCTAGTCTTTTATGCACAGTTGTTAGAATAAATTGATGCCAATAGGTCACAACAGTTAGAATAAAAGCAATTAAAGTGTGTTGGAGTGTAAACTAAACTAAAAATGAAATCAAAAAGTTGACGGAAGGGTCTACCTGGCCAGTTCTGAGCCACTACGTTGATGCCTTAGTGTGTCTGTCATTAGGATTCTCAATGAGTGCTTGACAGATTACCCATGTGTTTGCTGATATTATAGCTGAGCTATAATTCTAATGTTCCCTCCCATGTTGTACAATTTTCAGCAAGCAAGAATGTTAAAGTTTCTAAAATGAGAATGGTAGAATCTAAAGTTTGCCTTAAGACATGGCCTTTGGCCTGTTTTCCACTATGAGGAATACTCTATGTGTATGATAAATGGTTCGTATATATCTGTAAGTTCTAGGGCTCAGCCTTGATATTAGCCTGTTGGAGACCTGACCCACAGTTGTCTATCATACATAAGACTCTCTCCCTCCAGATGTCTCAATTTACAGTTGTTGATTCTATACTGTGACTACATTTTGAAGTCAACAATTAATGAGGTCCAGATGAAATCTGCTGTATAGATCCTAGCCCAACCACAGCCATTGCTCAGCTTGAACTTGATACATCAGAGGCAATTTGTTAAATACCTGTCAATCTTTGGGATTAAAAGTAGGTGTGTTGCACATTGTCTCTCCCAGGGAATGAGCAGTGTGGGTCAGTGCAAACATCAGCAGCCATACACAGAAAAAAAGATTCCTCTGTAATGCTAATTTCATGCCTGGCATCTATCACTATATAGAGCAGGGGTTGGTAACCTGGGGCCCCAAAGACCAAACGTGGGCCTTGTCCTAATTTAATGGGGATGAGGAGACTGGAAACACAGGAGGGTAGGAGAGGAAAAAGGAAAAAAGGGTCAATGGAAGGTGGTGTGTGTGTCATGGGGGTAGCTCCTCCATGCAAGTGGCCAGCCTTAACCTCTGAAAAGAGTGGGTTCTCCCTTCCCTGGCAGGCTGCTGGGCATGAAGGAAAGTGACCTGCACAGTTTGGCTCTGCCCATCACTGCTATGCAGTCCCCAACAGACTACCTCTGAGGGAATGCTGCCCTCAGAGGGGGGAAAAGGGATTATCCCAGCCCTGATTCTGTTTCTCGTGCTGGGCAAGCTACAGTTTTCCTAAATTCCCTCACAAACATGCTATGACCAATCTTAGAGAGCAGCTGAGGGAGCCGCTTTTTAAAAAGGCATTGTTAACTTCAACTACATTTTAAAAAACAACAACCCTGTTGCCAAGGGGTGTAAAAAGAACAACAGGGTAAATATGCATTCCAGAGTTAAGGTCCGCCTCTTAACTGGCAAGCATTGGTGTGGTGAATGTGACGCAGTAAGACTGAATAACAAGAGCTATGTCTTACAGTGTAACCGGTTGATTCCTTTCTTTGTTCAAAATGAACAATTTCAGCACAGAACATGTCGTATTAATTGTTCTTTATGGGTGCAAATCTCAATGCTTCATGTCACTAATTAACCCACATTATGAAGGTTTGTGGGAGAATGCAGAACTGAAAGAGAAAAAGTGCCTTTGATTAAGCTAATAGGATTTGGGTGAACTGACTCTAATTCAGCAGTATTTATTACCACTGAGAAGACATGAGCTAGTTCCACCACTGCATTTATTAATCTCTATGCAGGATCTTTCAAGAAGATTAAAAGCGCTACACTGTCACTAGCCAATCTTCAGCATCATTTTATTTAGCTTATTTACCCTGTTCTATAGCCTCAAGAAGCTCTAAAATGGCTTGCAAAATATTCTCACAATAAAATCAAATTCAAGTCCAGTATCAGGAACAACAGCAACCCTGTGCTTATATGGAGCCACATTTACTTTTTCTTATCCTGCCCTCACTCTTGGTCTTTCCTTGTCCTAGGACCCTCGTACCTATGGTACCGCCTCTCCTGGTATGCCCCACGGAGGACCTTAAGGTCCATAAATAGCAACACCCTAGAGGTCCTGGGCCCTAAGGAAATCAGATTAGCCTCAACCAGGGCCAGGGCCTTTTCAACGCTGGCTCCGGCGGCCTGGTGCAACGCTCTGTCTCATGAGACCAGGGCCCTGTGGGATCTGATTTCTTTCCGCAGAGTTGTTCCGCCTGGCCTTTGGCTTAGAATCCATTTGATTCCCTCCCCCTCTTTCTTTTTTCCTTTCTCCTCCTGTGATGAGGCTGCATTTTAATGTTTTAATGTTGTGTTTTAATCTTGTTTTTTAAGTGGGGAGGGTGGGGTATAAATACTTTTTTTAAAAAAATATTATTATTATTTCTCTACTAGGCAAGAGCTCTCATTGAAGACACCAGAGGCAAAGGGATGGGGACAAGAAACCAAACCTCACTCAGCAAGTCTTCCCCTGTTGGCACCAGCTCTCACTGAAGACTTCTGAGGCAAAGGAATGGGACCAAACAACTGAAACTTGCTCACCCCCATGATATCCAGGCCTGTGTGTGTGGAAATCATTTTTGGTTCTGAGCTTTTTGTGTGTGTGAGGTTGTGGAATATATCAGGGCTTAGTGGCTGGAGGGATGGAATGTGCAAATGCTGAGTAAAACAAAGAGAAGACAAATGTTTGTGAATTGGCAGGGCATTGCTTAGGAAGGAGGGGAGTGGGCAAACCAAATTAATCTGGTGGGAAAGTAAAATAATAGGGATGCAAAAATGTATTAAAATCCTGACCTTCCTCCTCCTCACATTTCGTCTTATACTGCAGTTAGAACCCCCCTCATTTGTCACTATTTGTGGCATGTTAATGGCAACGCTCTACCGAAGCCTAGGAACAAAATTTCTAAATTTATCATTTGATTCCTTGTTTATTAAAAACGTGAACCTAGTAACATTTCAGACTCTGCGTTCTGTGTCAAGCCTACCTGCTCCACTTCATTGCCTGCGTATTGCACTGCTTCATTAGGTGGTTCTTCCAACATTTCCAAGTTTAACTCCTCTATGAATTCGTTCCTTTCATCATCCAGCCATCCTTCTTCCAGCTGTAAAGAATATATTAGTACATTACTTTCGGTTAGTGGGGAATGCATGCTAAAATAAGGTAAACCCAAATGGCAATGCCTGACTAGTTCTTTTTTTATCATAATGACTCTCTTTGGAATACTGTGGTCTTGGAGCTCATCTCTCAAAAAGGCAGAGGGGGGAAAAATGATCATTAAAAAAATTGGACTCTTAGGCCTTTTATCCCTTTTTGAAACATATCACCGATTTTCTCTCATAATGAGGAGGCTTGCATGCACAGAACATCATTTCCTTTCAAAATGTGCAGAAGGCATACTGCATAATACCGAAGCTGTCATGTTCTTTACTTCTAAGGGTACCAGCTTAAAAGAATCCAGAGATACTAATATATGGCCATGAGACAATTGGCTTCTTTCTCCCTAACAACCTCCACCCCAGTGTTATGCCTCACCGCCTGAACCGCAACAACATCCTCATTGTGTATTTCAATCACATTTGTCTTATTGATTTCTCAGGTAAACTTCCAGCAGCAGCAGCAGCAGCTACAACCACAACAACTACTACAACAAAAGAGTAATTGATTGACAATGTGCCTTTAAGGCATGTTTTGTTTTCCAGCTGTTCCTTAGGGATGCCTTTTTTAAATAAATAAATCAGGAAGTACTACTTTAAAATATGTTGGTAAACTAACTTGCCTAAAACAGAATGAAGTCAATTCTGGGCAATATAACCCAGAGCATTTTCTGTGTGCATCTGAGTAAACTTTTCTGTGTAGAAAGCTGGGGGGGGGGGGGGGAGAATACATATAGTAGGAAAGAGGAATACTAGTGTCAATATTCTTCGTATCAATTGGATAAGTTGAAAGAGTTTTCGGTAAATAAATCCAGCCATCCTTGCTGGATTCAGAAGTAGGCACTCAGGAGTTAGATTGTCCCTGTTTCAAGTTCAGGGCATGGATATAAGGTAAAGGGACCCCTGACCATTAGGTCCAGTTGTGACCAACTCTGGGGTTGTGGCGCTCATATCGCTTTACTGGCCGAGGGAGCCGGTGTACAGCTTCATGTGGCCAGCATGACTAAGCCGCTTCTGGCGAATCAGAGCAGCGCACGGAAATGCCGTTTACCTTCCCGCCAGAGTGGTACCTATTTATCTACTTGCACTTTGACGTGCTTTCTAACTGCTAGGTGGGCAGGCGCTGGGACTGAATAACAGGAGCTCACCCCGTCGTGGGGATTCGAACCGCCGACCTTCTGATCGGCAAGTCCTAGGCTCTGTGGTTTAACCCACAGCGCCACCCACATCCCTCCAGGGCATGGATATTAGACAAGAATTGTAATGGATATCAGATTAATCATATTTGCTGCTGGTTGCTTCCTATTTGTCAGAAACTACTTTGTTAACAACAGTTTTATTCTACTAGATCCTTAATGTGCCTTAACTTGCTTTTTTATTTTACTGAAAGAAAACCTAAAGCATGTAGAGACATGGGACACATTTCCTGGTTTTTAAATCGTTAGTTCAGATGCACATAATCAGAATAGGGCAATTTCCAATCTCCACGTCTAACCCTCTATATCCATAACTTTCATTGTATTGTCACTGAATGGTGAATGATAGCTTGGGAAGAATAATAGGAAAATATGTAGCTGACTTACTCATAATACTCTTGTCTTAGATTAGGCAAGAATATCTTAATGATTATTATATAAACATTGGTGGGGTTTTTTCTTTGCTAAAATACATGTATGAGAAAATGAAAATTTACAATACTGCAAAATAAAAAAATAAAAAATTACTCTCAGTGATGGCCCTCCTTCAAAACATCGATCTAGAACATCATTTCTATGTCAAAGATTGTAATTACTAATTACCTACAAATCTGAGCTCACAGGCAAATATAGAAATTCAAAACAGCAATATTTTATAAAGATTATATACATGTATATATTTACAGTGCTTATATTCTGAGCTTAGCTTTTTAACAGCACTATCCTATGAATGTCTATTCAAATGTAAGCTCCACCGAGTTTTGTGGGACTTACTCCCAGGTATGTGTGCATAGGATTGCAGCCTAAGTCAGTGTTTGACTTCAGACAATGCAAGTACTTAGTCACATGCTTAATTTAGGGTGTAGTTCTATACACACTTAAGTTACACTGAGAGGATGGTCCAAGACCACCCAGAGAACTTCATGGCTGAATTGGGATTTAAACATGGGTCTCCCCAGCCCTAGTCCAATACTCTAACCATTACACCACATCAAAAGTGCTTCTAGATCCCACTCCTGGCAGAATTAGCATGGTTGAAACAGTAACTGTAACAGGATGTGCAGTCCCATTGCGGGAATTTAGAGCTACTTTTGTTATTTTGTATCAACCACAACCGTTATTTTGTATCAACCACAACCATGATGGCCATGCAAATTTTGCTAGCAATAAGCAAGGGCTGAAATGGGTGATTTGTACTTGACTGCAAATTGTATATCCATAAAACACTATGTCTGGATGTGTCATTGCTGTACTTTCTCGGTCACTTCTGTGCCTTGATAATTTCTGTGCCTAACCAAGAAGCTTGGAAACCAATGCCTTCCAGATATGCGTTGCAAATTAGGATAACATCTTTTCTTTTCCCTTGACCGTTTTATCCGCACAAGAGAGGCAAGAAGAGACTAATGCTAGGCCCCAGGTAGTCATTGTTTGTTGTACAACTGAATCCCGAAAGACAGATGCATCACTGATATAAAACCCCTTAAGAGCCTATAAGCAGAATGTTTCAGCAAGCCATTTATAGTTTCAGAAAGTTATCTAAGCCTACAAGAGCCACAGCCAAGCTACATAAACCTGAGGTGAATTGCTTTCCTCTGCCATACTATACAGCTGCTTTTATCAGCACCATTTAGAATGTGTAAGACTATAAAGGAAATATATGCTTCGAACTGTGATCCTCTATAACTACACTAGTCAAAGGAAGGCTTTCAGGTGACATTGAATTACATTTATTCAATGTAATTTATAGAGATTGTGCAGTTACCAGTGCTGAAAAATATCAGATCAATAACACAAGAAACAAGTGGCAATATAACCAACTTTGCCTGAACCAAAGACAGATGGATACAACAGGGGCAACAGAACGTCCTTTTTGCTTTGTAGCAGGATATAAAAGGAAGTACAACTAGGTGTTTTTCTTCCACTTTTCTCCCTCCTCCTTTTAGGAATCTGCATACTAACTCTGCCTTCCAAAATATGGAAACGTTTTCACAAAGCAGCAGAACTGTTTTCAGTCAATGAATGATGGTTATTCATATTTGCTACAGACCTTCAAAAATACGATTAGTTCCAAACTGTGTGTGAACATGATATTGTAATTCCATGTACAGTTTAATACTTGGTTTGCTGTGCAGTGAAACTTCCTTGTACTTATAAATATTCTGGAAATATGTGGAAATCAGAAAAGCAGCCCATATTGGAATTTCAGACCAACTTAGATCATATGAGAAATCAACATGCATTTTCTGCTGCATATGGGCAATTTCAATATTTCTTTGTGTTTGGTTGTGTATTCTACTAGACAATCAGCTGCGTTCTTATAGGTATGTATGATTTTAAAGGCTCATTCAGCTAGTACAGTGGTATTCAAGCTCCCTTTAACTTTGCATCTGCAGCTACAAAACAGTAAAGGCCATCTATTCTCATTTTCTCCATTCTGACAGGAACTTCTGTGTTGTCATTTCCCCGCCAGCTGTTCATTATCTGCGGATGGCAGTGAATGTATGTGCCCTGCGAACCACCCTCATTCTCAATGCATCTATTTACTCTAACCTGCATCTCTGGTCTTGCTACCAGCAGCACAATTTTCTTGCATTCGTCGCTGGAGAGCAATGCCACTGCCTCCTCCCGGTTCTGGACATCTTGGCCATTTATCTATAAAACAAATGAAAGTGGCACATTAGTTTCCATTTCCACAGCGCAACACACAATATAGAGCAAATACCAGCTCATTTGTGGCAAATGTATGGACAATGAAGCTCACACAATGGGCTCATCTTCAGCCCCCTCAGTGGTAAGTGCCTTCACTCAATTATGCGCTTACTGTAAGAGCCATATCGATCGTTGAAGGATGGCGGACATCAGAGGAAGCAGTTATGTTCATAAATGTCCAACCTGCGCCCTGGCAACATACATCTAGCAACACAATTAACCAGCCCTTGACAGGTGACGTTCATCTTTCTCTGTTCAGAGTAATGGAAGTGTCAGTCTGAGATAATAGTGCTGGTGGAAGCAAGACTGGTAATACTACAGCTGAAATCAGTCATACTGGAAGCTTAGAGAGAGCCAATTAGAGGTCTACAGCATTATCTCTCACCAGGCAATACTTACAGGCCACTGCTGATTGCTGGTTCATTTAATCATTTGATATTTGTGTGTGCGCACCAACACACATGGACGGACACACACACACACACTGGGTGCCAAAATTCATACTAGAGGCTGAAAATCCCATACACCCTTACTAGGGAGAAAACCCCATGGAACACATTGGGACTTCTGAGCAATCATGTATGCTGTGCACACTTAAAAGTGAATCTACAGTTGTTGCTTTTTAACTTTCTAAGCACAACTTTGTGATAATGCCAAACAGTGGCCAGTGTTAAGTATTTCTTAGTGGGTTTGGCAGCAAATCCAGGGACCAGATGAACAAAATACAAAACTGCTCATCTTTGAAATTCAAACCATTCTTCTTATGTGAGCGTTAGCAGAGAATATTGCAGTATCTTTATGCAGCGCAGCCAACCTTTCCCCATATCTTATCTTTCCATTTGCTTTCTTCACAAGCCTTTTTCAAGGTGTCTTCCCTCACATGAGTACTATCATGTGATGGGGGCAGGTGGGCATAGTCCCCCTCCACTGCACCACTACTGCTATTCCCGCAGTCATCCAATGCGCAGAGGCAACAGTGACACACACATAAAAGAGTAGAGCTAGGGAACATGCCACTTTGCTTCCAGATGTGCAGTGGTGATTATGGAGGGGGAAAGAATGTCTGAACAGAGTTACAGTCATGGCGGGGAGAAAAAGAAAAAAAATGCATGAAACATTTACGACATCTGAAACTGAAATTAGCAAATTTAATTTTGGATTAATTGGGAGCTGCCAATGTAGAGCTCTCCAGTTGTTCTTGGGCTGCAACCCCCATCTTCCCTGACCACTGGACAAATTGACTGGGGCTGAAAGAATTTGGAATCCAGCAAAATATGGAAGGCAACATGCCAACTACCCCTGACCTGCATTGACGCATCAAACATAAAGTGGCTGGTTGTAAGAATAATTTTGGCCAAAATATATCTCTCATCTCAAACCTCCAGGTGTTTGTATATGAAGTCACCTGTGTGCATGAACTCTCAAGTCAGCATTAAAATCTTCTGTTCAGTTCAGAGAAACTGAAGAACAAATCAGCAGCGTATGAAATGAAGAAGCTAATTGCCTTTTAAAAACTCATAAATTTATTGTATGAATGCTTTAAAATATATCGTATTTTTCTATGTATAAGATGCCCCCATGTATAAGACGCCCCCTATTTTAGGGGACTCAAAATTAAGAAAACACCCCTCAGCACTACCCGTATATAAAACGAGCCCCAATTTCAAACCTATTTTTTTGGTAAAAAACCCATAGTCTTATACATGGAAAAATACGGAAAATATATTTACTGCAACTTCCTTAATTGTGTATGGATTCAAAGGAGTTAAAGTATCTCAAAAGGGACCTCAACATTTTCACTTTATGGTTGCAACCAAAATCTATGAAAAATGTTTTAGAAACAGTTTTAAATTTTGTTTTATATCTATTGCATATTGGCTAGGGGATATTTTAATAAGGTGATTAATAAATGGAATGCATAAATGAGCGAGTGAATTAATAAATAAACAGGGATCTTCCCCCCACATGCTGACTAGCTATGGAGGAGAGGGGCTCTTTTATGCTTTCATTTTTTCTCTCCTACGGATTAGCTATGACTTGCCTGCCATATTTCCCGAATTCCAGTATAATCATGAAAATGTTTAAAATAATTTGTGATGTTTAAAATAAAATGTGATGCTTGCTGCAGCTTTCAGTTATCTCGGTTCATTTGCCTCTTTTCTCCTGCCCCTGTTGCCAATGCCTGCATTCAGAAAATACTGCAAAAATGGAATCTTGATGCAATTGTGCATAAGACTGCATGAGGAAGGACTACCTTGGTGTGGCATTTCATCAACAAACAGAAATGCACATGGTGCATTTTGGAGGAACGCCGCACAAGAAGCCCCTAGACAGAAAGCACACTCTAACAATGACATTAAGTTTGCTTTCTTGCAGTGTTTTTCTACTGTGAACTTATCAGCAACAAGGATGAGCAAGAGGGCACAAATGAACTGGAGGAGGAAGGCCTGGCTCCAGATTCTTTTTTGTGGGGAAGGAAGGGAAAGGCATCATGGGCAGTTTGCCACCAATGGGCCACTGTAAGTGCCAACCATTCTCCACTACAGTTCCTTGGTCCTTCTTCTGTTGCATCTGCCAGCCTTGCCCATCCCTCAAAGCAGTGATGGTGTTGTAATGGGCCGTGAATTGAGCAGCTTCACTCGGCTCCTGGCCAGAGCTAGGAAATTCTGTAAGTGAGCATGCAGGAGAGTAGCAGGGCAGTAGTTTCAGGCATCATCAAAGGACTCAATGGAAGTGGGCCCTAGCAAAGGACCCAGTATGTTGGGTACCGACACTGTGCCTGGGAGGAACTGAAACCCCCACATGCACTGCACTACGAAAAAGTTGGAAAACAAAAATGGAGCAATGGAAAATGCCAAGTATGTAAGTCCTCCTTTGACATAAGGCCACATAATTTGGAACTCCGGTATCCAAAGAGAAATTCAGATGGCAGATGTAGGAGGCTGCCTTCTACTACGGCAGGCTTTGTGTCAGCTCAATATTGTCTGCACTGACTGCCAGTGGCTCTCCAGGGGGCCAGGCAGGGTTATCTCCAAGCTGTCCATGAAGATGCCAAGGATGGAACATGGGACGTTCTGCATGCAAAGCAGATGCTCTACTAGTGAATAGCCATTCCTCGAGGACTTTTTGGAAGTGCCCATGACTCCAGTGGGTTGTGTACTACAGCCATAATCCTGTAAAATAACTACGTAAAAATCCAACAACTATATATTTCATCATGTTGGAATGGCTGCATAAGTGAGTAGTAATGGCATTTTATTTGGAAAATTAGACAAACACAAGGAAGCAGTTCAGCATCCTGAGAAGAATTTGGCCTGCAGAATCCTGTCTTTTAAAAGAATTCTTTTCACATAAACCTTGTATAATAAAATTGTCAGATCCCCTTGCTCTGAGTTATCTCATCCATAAGAATGGGTACTGAGCCAGCACATTGTCCAATATGAAAGGAACCTCCTAACCACAACTCATTTTCCGTTAAACTTAATGATCAGACTCCAACTCGTATATCACATTGCCACACACATAGAAGCATAGAACCAGAGAACTGTAGAGTTGGAAGATATATCTCCAAGGGTAATCTAGTCCACCCCCTAAAATGCAGGAATCTCAACTAAAGCACCCATGACAGATGGTCATCCAACCTCTGCTTAAAAACCTCCAAGGAAGGAGAGCCCACTACCTTCCCAGGGAATCTGTTCCACTGTCAAACAACCCTTACTGTCAGAAAGTTCTTCTTGATGTTTAGTCAGAATTTCATTTCCTGTAACCTGAATCCATTGGTTCAGGTCCTACTCTCCAGAGAAGAAAACAAGCTTGTTCCATCTTCCATATGACAGCCCTTTAGATATTTGAAGATGATATCTCCTCTCATTCTCCTCTTTTCCAGGCTAAACATACCCAGTTCTCTCAACCGTTCCTCATAAGGCTTGCTTTCCAGACCCTTTATCATCATGGTTGCCTTCCTCTGCACATGTTCCAGCCTGTCAGTATCATCCTTAAATTGTAGTACTCTAGGTGTGGTCTGACCAAGGCAGAATAGAGTGGTATTGTTACTTCCCTTGACTGGGGCACTATGCTATCTTAAATCCCAATTCTATCTTCTGCAGCATTAGCTATCCCTCCTAGTCTGGTGTCATCTGCAATTTTATATCATGGGTATCACAAATATTGGACATAATTCTTATAGATTAGTTAACAACATTGCAAAGAGAACACTGAACCGAAATAAGAAATGATGTTTTATATGACATGGTCCAATTTTATTGAGTATATGCAATCTATTGAACATGGCTTCTGTCTATCAGCTTCTCATGGGGCACTGTGGAGAATTCGTAGAACTGCTAGCATATTGGCAAAGCTAAGTAGGGCCCACTATGATTTAAATTTGCACATATTTTTGTATACCACTTAGCAAGTTTTTCAAATATTAAGCAGTTCAGAAATGGTTTAAAATATAAATAAGTAATATTTTCTTGAACCAGAACAACCTGCCTTTGACTGGACCAGAAATGGGCTACCTAAGCATCAGGGTTTTTTTGCTTTTATCACAGTGTACACAGAACTAAAAATGCCCGTAACATCAAATTTTGTTCTTTTTTTATCATTTTCAAAAAACAGTTCAGTGTTCAGATCTGTTACATGGCCCATTACTTTTTAGTCCCTCTCTGCAAATTCATATCAGTCCAACATCTAGTCAAAGTAAGGTAATGCAATATGAGAATTCCCTCCTTCCCCCCATCATATGATGTGTGCACTGCAAAAAAAGAAAATAAAAAATCATATCCCCCACTATACAAAGAAATAAAATAACATATCCTTGCAGAAGCCCTCACACTGAAACACGACTTATTATATGCCTGCAAAGCAAGGACTGTTTTAGCCAGGCAGCTTGTAGATCCTATTGTGTTCCAGAGATTTGTTTGATTCTCAGAACTGATAGCAGAGTAAGAAATAAAGCTATGTTTCCCAGCAAAGATGTTTCCTGAGGAAATGAAAGACCTGGTGGGATAGAATCAGATTGATCTTGTAACATCCAGCAGGCTCTCAGGAAGGCTGAATTAATGCCTAGCAGTTGCAGGGTTGTTTGTACAGAAGCAACTTGCTACTATCAACAAGTATCACCAGACAACAAAAGGAAAACTGCACAAATTGCATAAAAGGGATAATTGGTTCGCGCACGTGTGAGCTTGCTTCAGTCCCCGTGCTGGGGAAGCAGCGGCCATGGACAGGAATGGAAAGTGTTAGGTTACTAGGGAAGGGATGCTTGATTTCATATTTTTGACAACAGATGCTGCCACTAACATGTATTATAGATCCCACCCGTCTACTTTCCATCTTCTAATGTTGTTATGCATTGGCTGAACACAGCAATGCCATGATGGGCATTTTCTTCAGAATTTCCACTGGACTTGAAAAAGGCTTGCTGGGAAGAAATGTGGTCTTAAGTTTCTGTTCTGTGGAGTATGGTAGGAGCTCTTCCAGGCTTTTCCTGGGCCTCCATAGTTTCTATTAAAAATGTATTTTTTACTCAGAAAGCCCTGGCAACATGAGTCCACGGTGCCCGGCTCTTCCTTCCTTCTCCTCGCTCCTCTGAAGCACGTCTCTCCCTTGTATGCTCCCTTCTCTGAGCATCCATTAGCCCCAGAACCAGTGCTGTGGCTTACTCAGTCAGCCATCATGTGTCGATGTCACCACCAGGAGATGGCAGCTAAAAATGAATAGAATGGCTTCCACTTCCATTCTATTTATATTGTTATACTTTTTTTGGGGGGGGGAGTAACCCCTCCTAAACTCAAGAAATTAATGAATGCCAGAATCTAGCTAATATTAGGGATATGAATAGAAAAAACATGTTGCAGAAGTGCACCAGCCAGGCAAGCAATCCCTGGGGCTGGCTTCTGCAAACCTGCCTGACCAGGGTAAAGGTAAAGGGACCCCTGACCATTAGGTCCAGTCGTGGCTGCCTCTGGGGTTGTGGTGCTCATCTTGCTTTATTGGCTGAGGGAGCCGGTGTACAGCTTCCGGGTCATGTGGCCAGCATGACTAAGCCACTTCTGGCGAACCAGAGCAGTGCACGGAAACGCCGTTTACCTTCCCGCCGGAGCGGTACCTATTTATCTACTTGCACTTTGACGTGCTTTCGAACTGCTAGGTTGGCAGGAGTAGGGACAGAGCAACGGGAGCTCACCCCGTCGCAGGGATTCGAACCGCCAACCTTCTGATCGGCAAGTCCTAGGCTCTGTGGTTTAACCCACAGGCGTCCCTCTCCTGACCAGGGTAGTTAAGAGGAAAGCCATTAAGAGACAAAGGTGCTGATTGCTGGTCATTATCACATCGTAGGAAGGGTCTCAGGTCTGTGAAAAACAGGGGTTACCAAGGTGACAGGGAGGGGTATGAGGTGAGAGGGGAAAGTGTAATTTTACAGAAGGCCTGGATTTTTGGTGAGAGGTGTGCTGGGAAGAAGGAGGAGGACAAAGTCTACTCCTCTAGGAGCTCCTGGTGAAGCCAGAACTCCATGTGGGGACTGGAGGTCAGAACCATATTGGAGGAGAGACTGTACCACGACACCTGGAGCCATGACTGACTGACGAGAGGGGCAATGAGAGACACTATTGGGGTATAATGTTCTGTATCCCCTCCATTGCAGACTTCCAGGTGTAAATATGTGTTAATGAACCATATTTCTTAAAGGCACTATCCTCCCAGGCACCCCAAACCTGGAACCCCCTGGAAGCTTGCACTGCTCATGAAGATTGGGGGTGGCGTGATACAATATTTATAGACTGCATTAATCAATAACAAAACCTATAAGCAGTTAACATAAACCATTGTAAAATATGCATAAGAAAATAGCAATAAAATAAATATTTGAAAACAAGAAGGTAAAACAGAAAAAGATAAAACCAGCTGTCGTAAAACAAATACTAAAATCACATATTTGGGTGTACCTTAACAAGATTTTGCCTGCCTAATATTCTACAGAAACAATGGACTGTACGTTTTTGAAGAACCGTAGTGAGAAAGCATGCTCATAGTTACTTACTTGCAAAATTCTATCTCCTTCCCGGATCCGTCCATCTCGGGCAGCGATACTGTTTGGATCAACCTACATGAGGTGGAAATGCCATAGTTAGTTCTAAAATAAGTTTGCATTTAACATATGTTTAAGGCGCGGTGGGGATAGACAAGTAAACCAAATCACTATTAGAAGAACCCTAGATGTGGGGAAATCAGAGGAGTTGGAGCTTGATAATGCTCAGGAGAGACTAGGTGTGTTAAAAAGTTCATACCCTTTATAAAATGTTTTGCATGGCCACTTTACCTATCAAGCTAGACTTCTGAGTCCTTATATCACAAAGAAAAATAAGAAGAAAAGCCATTACAATATATGATTTACCTTTCTTCAACACTGATACAATATACTAAATGGTTGGTTTACGTAGTTAAATTTTGCTTTAACCTAAATATATCTTGAAGGCTCCATTCAAGGTTTATCAGAGTCGCAAAACTGTTCCTTGACTAATGGCCACCTTTTCCTTGATGGAAATCTGAAGCCATTTATTTTTCCTTGCCATGCTAAGAGTCATTTTTTGCAGCAAAGCCTCTCTAAGCACTCGGCTTGCAAGTTACATCTTATAAAGATGACAATACCTCCCCCTCCCAAACAGGTATTATTTTCATATTGTGTGTTGTTGGAGAGAAAATGTTGTGGAAATATTTCATCTGGTATGAAAAGAGAGCAATTGCAGCCACTCAAATGAAGGGAAAGGCAGAATGGTTCAAAACAGAGCTAAGGAGAGCACTTTTTAAAATTCAAAGACAGATAAAACCAGCAGAACTCTTTTTAATCTTTGCAAACTAGTAAGAAACCTATACTGTAGGCTTATCAGTTACCTAACTGACCTCAGCTGCTGAAGTATGATGGGATCTTGATGGGCTTCAAAAACAACCAGAAGTTTTTAATACTATCAGTACTAAAGGCCTAGGGACGGATAGGTCTGTACACCAATTTTAGGAAACAAGCTAAAAATGGGAGTAAATAAAGGTGTAAAAGCACCGTCCAGCAGTTAGGCTGCATTTGTAAATACTGTAAATATTTTATATTTTTATTTGTTATAGTTATACATCACTCTTCCTCCGGGGATCTCCAAGCAGCCTGCATACATTCTACAGGTAGCAATCTTGACCCTTGGCAGGACCAAACCCTCATGGTTTCAACATATGAACTGAATGTGCCTTTGGACCAAATATTTTCACCAGATATAGATTACAGATCTAACTTCAAAACAGTACTTTCTACTCCTTGGGAAAGGGGAAGGGGCAGTGCCTGGGAGGGGGGAGATCTGGTCCTTGGGGGGAAAAGTCCTAGATTTCATTGAAGCACATTTCTTGGAGCTCTCTGATGTTCTGCAGCTCTGAACTACTTGGCGAGGTGTCCAATCATGGTCCATGGCTTCTGGGTGGCAGGAGAAATACAACTTCTGACTAAAATGAATGTACCCCCACCCCCCCAAAAAAAATCCTCCAATGGTTCTAAAGAACTCTAATGAGATAAGAGACAGTGAGTCCTTGTTAACTAAGGTATGCACTTGAGTAAGCACTTCAGGAAGGATGCTGAAAGGCAGCAAATAAACAGGAAATGCTCCAAGACAGCATGAATGTAGAAGTTAGAGACACAGAGGAAGCATAAAAAGAATGCATATGGCAAGGCAATTTTATTGCAGTGCAATAAAAAAAAATATTGATTGGAATGGCACCAGTGGACAGAGTCAACAATTTTGTATAGGGGTAGTTCATGCAAATGGTATGGACCAGAAAAGCAAGCAAGCAAGCAAGCAAGCAAGCAAGCAAGCAAGCAAGCAAGCAAGCAGAAGTTTGGTGAATCTCGTAAACTCTGTAAGTATGGCATGTAGAAGAATTATTGTTTTAATTTGTGGAATGGAGCCAGTCTCTTCCCAGTAATCAGAGCTACTCTGGTTCTGGAGCGAGATTAAAGGGAATAAATCCTATAAACTTCAAGGAGTAAGAAAAGGATCACCAGGCAAGTCAGAAAGCCGAGGGAATAAACTCTGGAATGAAGGGGCAAGTGGGAGGCAGGCAGAAAAAGTTGTCAAGGAGCTGCAGGTTCTCTCAAAGAGTCCAGTTAACAGTACTAAGACAATGTTTCACCTAACTTTTAAAGCAACATTCTGACTTTTCAGGCAATTCGCTTCATGGTAATGTTGCATTTGACACATTTACGTTAAACAAACTTGCCTGCAATGACAATTATATTACTTGGGCGGCATAGTTTAGGCAGTTTGCTAACAGTTTACATTGGAAAATTGTCAGAATTCTGCTAGCCAGGCTACAGAAATGCTTATTTCTATTTCCCCTTTACCACCCCCCTCACAGAACTTTACCTCACTGATATAAATTCCTGTGTCTTCCTCGTCATCCGTGCGGTAGCAGACAGTCAAGCCCAGCTTTTCCTGGCTGCTAACACGACAAAGTTCAACTTCCTGCACAAAAAAATAAAAAATGCAGCACAGCGAGGTGGTTATTTTGAGACTAAAGTCTGTTGCGGATACAATATTTTACATTGCTCTATAAGGGCGTACAAAGTCTCCAATCACCTTACCCCAATTACTTGATTCAGGATCGAATACTTCTGGTAGTAGTGAAAGCTATTTTCATTTATTATTGCCCTGCTCCAATTTTCACAGTAAAAGCATTCTTTCCCCAAATAAACTAAAGTGGGAAGCCATTAAGCAAAATTTGGCATGCCTTCAGGGGTGCCAAAATCAAGAACGAGAGGCCGACAATATATCACACAGTCATTTTACTTCTGTCAAGCCAACTATTGATTTATGGGTCAGGGGAAAGACAAAGTATTCATCCATCAATCAGTCAATCTCCTATGATTGTCAGCCTTCCATCAGCCACATAAACCATAAACCAGAATCAGAGTTACCTGCCAAATCACATAAAGAACACAGTCTATTCTTAGGTCCAATATAAATAATAAATAATAATTGGCAACTTAATTCATTTCATGTGGTAGGTTTGTCCCTGAAGTTCCAAGATATCAGAGTTCCTTGGCTATTAAATTATTCACAAAAACATTTAACACACTTAATGAACATGAAGTTAGAAGATACCTATAACCGAATGTAAACTAGGAATATAGGCAGTTGCTTTATACTGAGCCAGACCATTGGTCCATCCTGCACTGACTTGTAACAGTTCTCTAGGGTTTCAGGGAAGGGACATTCCCAGCCCCACCAGGAGATGCCAGAGACTGAACCTTCTGCATGCAAATCATATGCTGTGCCACCAAACAACCAGCCTTCCCCTGACTGCACCAGTGTTTTGAACTTAAGGTAGGCAAGTTGACCCCTCACGTCATCCTACACCAACTTTGTGCCTCCCTGAGGTTGGCCTACAACGCCCATCACCATCAACCAGCACAACCTGATGGAAGCTGTAGTCTAAATTTTAGACTACAACTTCCATCAGGTTGTGCTGGTTGGTGGTGATGGGCGTTGTAAGCCAACCTCAAGAAGGCACAAAGTGGATGAAGGTTGCCCTACAGAAAGCCTATGTGTACGAGTGTCTCAACAGAGATGCTGTCAGACAATTCATTACAAGACATTCCTTTACACACACACACACACACACACACACACACACACACACACACACACACACAAAATTATTTGTATGCTGCTTTTCCACTGTTTAAACCATGCTCAAGGCAACCTACGACATGAACGAAATACATAATTACAATGTAACAAAAGTAGTCATAAACAAGAAATAAAACATCACAAATACACAATCAAACTGAGCAAGTTCCACGTATAAGATAACAAGATCTAAAATAAAGATACAAAACCCCCCACAAAAGCAACAACCCTCCCTGCAGCAAAACACCCCAGTCCAAGAGACTGTTCAGCAGCACCGGCTTTTGCAGCTGGAGTCAGTCAGGGCCCTGCCCTCGCAGGCCAGGTGGCAGTACCAGATGCCACTAAGCTTTTTGTGGGGCAGGGGGTGAGGGAAAGGGGAGAGCCAATTCACTTCATAGAATGATTTAGGTATCACAAAAGTAAGAAACTATCCAATATGTTTCACAGCTCACCTACTTTTTCCTTCCAATGCACTGTCTACTCTGAACACTTGGTAGTTGTTGTTTTTTTCCAATTGTTTATGTGTGGGTGTAAGTATGTAAAAGTGTACAGTGGTACCTTGGTTCTCAAACGCCTTGGTACTCAAACAACTTGGAACCCAAACAATGCAAACCTGGAAGTAAGTCTTCTGGTTTATGAACTTTTTTTGGAAGCTGAACATGCTCCGTTTTGAGTGTTACGCTTCCGATCTGAGTGCCACACTTCCATTTTAAGTGTTACGCTGAGGTCTGTCTGTTTTTGCTGTTTATTTTGTGTTTTTGTTTTTGCAGCTCTTTTTTCGTGACTGTGTGGAACCCAGTTCAGCTATTGATTGCTTGTTTTTGTGACTGCAGCGCATTGTTTACTGTTTTCATTTTATGGATCAATGATCTCGTTAGATAGTAAAATTCATGTTAAATTGCTGTTTTAGGAGATGTTTTTAAAAGTCTGTAATGGATTAATCCATTTTGCATTACTTTCTATGGGAAAGTGTGCCTTGGTTTTGGAATGCTTTGGTTTTGGAACGGACTTCTGGAGCGGATTAAGTTTGAGAAGCAAGGTACCACTGTATGTGAATAGTGTCTTCCACAAATGGGAAGATGTGCAAATAAAAATATAGCACACTACCACCTTTTCTCAGAAAACACACCCCATACTCCTGTGCTTCAATGTGTTTGCTATTTAACCTCCTCCTCCTCCTTCTTAAAGTACTAGCTATATAGTCCACTCTTCCTCCCTGGAGTTCAGAGGTCAGAATGCTATACATGGAGTTATTCTATTGTATCTTCACATAAACAAAAGAAGGTAGGTTAAGATAAATTATAGTGGCTTCCCCCCACATTACAGCTAGGCAGGGGTGCGCCTGATGTTGTTCCTTTAAAAAGGGAAAGGATCCCTGACAGTTAGGTCCAGTTGCGAACGACTCTGTGGTTGCAGCGCTCATCTCACTTTACAGGCCGAGGGAGCTGACGTTTGTCCACAGACAGTTTTTCCGGGTCATGTGGCCAGCATGACTAAGCCCCGAAACCAGAGCAGCACACGGAAATGCCGTTTACCTTCCCGCTGGAGCGGTACCTATTTATCTACTTGCACTTTGACGTGCTTTTGAACTGCTAGGTGGGCAGGAGCTGGGACCAATCAATGGGAGCTCACCCTGTCATGGGGATTCAAACCTGCCAAACTTCCGATCGGCAAGCCCAAGGCTCAGTGGTTTAGACCACAGCACCACCTGCGTCCCGTTGTTGTTCCTTTACCAGCTCACTATTCAAAAACACCACATTGGTCCTTATCTTTTCTAGGGTTGGGTTCAAGAATATGACTTTCTGCATTTATAAACGTAGTTCTGTGAATATAATGTTCTCAGTATTTTGCCACAGAAATGACCTTTTAGAACAATTAATTAAATGACAATGACTCATACTGTGAATGATGAGAAACTAGGTAAAGGTCATCTTTTCCTTCTGAGTCGGAAAAGTACGTTCAGCAGAAGAGGTTATACTCTCAAAGGATAGGAGAAGAGGTTAAATTGCTCATCCTCCAGGGTGATGGAATAGTGGGCTGGGGACTATAACCTTCCATTACCAGGTTAAAAGTCGTTATTCCCTCCAGCAACTAGGTTAATACTGCAATTTCTTCAGGTGATAGAAGAGTAGGTTGTAAATGTCACCCACTGTGTTAAAACTTTTCTTTGACTTACTCCCTGGAAGGAAGAAAGAAAAGATTTACTCCTTGAAAGAAAATGGTTTAAGTGCAATTGTTTGGGATTCTGCAAAAGTTTGCTAGAGAGCCACTATAGGAATCTTTAACCTGTATGTGAACGTATATATGTTAAAAGTCATAATTTTCACACAGAGAGCAAATCGCTAGTTATAAAATTATTGCAGAGTTTTCCTTCGTTGGAAAAAACAAACCAACACACACATATCTCTATTTTAAAACTGAACTGCTCTCAATTGACTCATTACCTTAATTTTCTGATTGGGACTTGGCTTAGGAACAGGATTCGCCACACTAATTTAGTCCTTTTGCTCTGTGTTTCAAACAAAGTAAGGATAGACATATGGGGAACTATTTATGTGGCTTGATATAGACTCTGCTTAGATTGAAAATACCCGGAAATATGTAGGTAATAAATAAATACCGGAAAACACCCATTAGTGTATTGGAAGGATATTAACCGAAAACCAATAATGAGCTTTGCTTGTGCTTCTAAGAAATGGAGACAAAAGAACATCTGCATTATTTTTGTCTTGCCCTTATCAGAGCTAAATCTTTAGAGTATATTTTGTGGGAAATATCTTTATGACCTCTGCTTCTCAGATTTGTTCATTTGCTAACTTATGAGATGTCAATGGACATGATACACACATTTTTACACCTATTTTCCCACAGTCACAAAAGCTAGAATCTTGCTTGTAAGAAAAGAACACTAGCATTGATGCTGAATCCCGCACACGGTGCAAAAGTTCATGCTTTCTTTCCTTCACCTTCTTCGCTTGTGCAGATCAAGGAATATACATGCAGCAATGCTGAATCCTATCTTTTCAGTTCCACCATGGCTGCCCATCTCTATTCTGTGCATGTGAAATGCATTAAATTCAGCCCCATTGTATTTGCAGTAAACTAAAATATTCATTTCAGTCAATTAGCAGTCTCTTGTTTTCATAAATATTCTTCCCTATGGCAAATGGAAGGCCCACACATGTCAATGCCATTATGTATAATACATGGAGTTTGAGACTGCAAGACGCCCAAGAAAGTATTGTCACAACAAACTACCCTATCCTTTCAGAACTACTGTCTCTACTAAAGCACCAAGTCAATTTCCTTTATGTATTAATAGTTAGGAAACATAAACATAACAGATGGCTACAGCAGAAGATTCGGTGGGGAGGGGGGGAACCTGTTGGGGGAAGAAACACCTCTCTCTGCCTTCAAACTAACTAGGTTGCTGGGGCAAGAATTGTAGCACCATTATTACTGTTGCTACTACCACAATTTGCAAGAGTTTGAAGTGGTACAAATGGATTTCCTACCACAGTTATATGCAGCATTAGCTAATACAAGCAATGGCTATCTAATCAGGCTTCCTGCAGAAGTTACTCATGTCACTCTTCATATAGTACTAAATATATGGATTTCATAACAAATGACAATCTGTATCCATCCCCCCCCCCAACCTGGTGCTCTCCAGATGTTCCCAACTACAACCATTATCCCTAACTGTAGGGTGTGCTGGTTGGGCTGATGGGAATTGGTGGCAACCACATCTGAAGGGCATCAGGTTGGAGAAGGTCTAGACACTGAAAACAGTAACATGAAGTGGCTCTTATTTCGTAATAGACATGCATAGGAATGTGCTGTAAGTCCCACCGAGTCCAATGGGGCTTATTGACAGGCAAGACAGTTTTAATGGGGGGCAGCAGGGATAAAGCATTTTATAGGAAATGTTTCAAAAGCTACATATTGTGATTCTGCCACAGTATATGTATGAAGCATTACTATACTGATGCAAATGCAAGTAATCAATGTCAGACTCTATACAGAGTTATGCCAAGGTTCCATTTCTTTCCTTAATCAAGAATCATGTTTATATTTCCAAATTTCTTATATGTTTAGTTAAGTTTATGAACACTGACCTCCACTCCTTTCTAAAAGCAGCACTGAACTCCTATTCCTTAGACATTTTCATTGTGGGAGGTAATGAACATCTTAGGATTTTATCAGCATCCATTCCAGTTACCCCTTGAGCTTTTCTAGTTTGCAGAATTTACAGCCTATCGTGCCAAAACGTCTACAGAGAATTGGCAAAGTTCAAGATTTCTCTTTTAAAGCCACTGAAATTCTTCACTTGTGAAAACAACTTAACGTAATAGTCCTCCTTTCCCTCTCCAACGTTCCCAGAGTGTTATGATATGCAGATTTCACATCAGCAATGCATCTGCGGCTATTTGGATGGAAATAGAAAAGCTATGGAGCAAGACAACCTCAATGTAAACAAGCTGGAGCTGCTGGCAGTTGTGCATTTAACAAAATAAAATTGCATTCCCCACTGTATTTCCACTTATCAATTTTGACAGAAGACCCTTCTGGCTTCTCATATACAGAATTGAAAAGGACAAATCGCACTGGATGCCAATTTCCCCCAGAATTGATTTGGTTGTTATCTTACCAAAAAGAAGTGGAGAGTTATCTCTATTTCACATGGTGCAGGTAAGACAAAGATCCAGGGATTTCTCCCTTCATAGTATATGTACCTTTTAATCCCCAACTCCCAATGCTTGTCTCATTGAATTTTCAGTGTCTCAATGATTCCAGCAAGCAATTTCTCAGACATCTTTATCCTGTTTTCAAACTCAGCTTACCAAGGTGGGGATATAGCAAAAGTAGAACGAGCAGGAAACCCAAACCCCCATTCATCCCTGGCCACTGAAATAATGAACCAGACCGAGGCAGTCTTCAGCCAGTGTTGCCAAGGGATGCATAATGCTGTTCTGCAAGCTGGAAGGGCCTTCAGAGAAGTGAGTGGGGCTAATATTGATATGGGATTGTTGAACTGCGTATTAATAAAAATCCTGGAAAGATAATGTAAGTCTGGCTTTTTTGTGTCAACTAAGAAATCTCCAAGGTCGCTTGAGATGCTTAAAAGAGCGCTAAAGTAAGTTGAGTAACAGAGAAGGGAATGAGCCAAACGCAGCTGGTCTCTCAACAGAGCAGATGGAGCAGCTCTGCAATCCCATCTCTTCCTTCTGCATCTATATACTTTTTCAGCATACTTAAGTCTTGAGCTTACACTGTCTCTGCAGACTCTTCGGGGAGTATGCCTCATAAGTAAGCCAAAGAGGAAGAAACAATTTATTAAGGATTAAAGACTTCCTGGCTGCAGAAATCTCAGCAGCTGTCAGCACACTCTTCAGTAAGTTACAACTACTGTAACTACTTCAGAATCTTCTCTGTTTACCAGTTGCGTATTTCCAAACCCTTGCTGGAAAATGACGTCTTGATCAAAGCACTGTTTTCTTCACAAAATAAGGTGCTTCAGTTTATTAGGAGGATGTTTAAGCTCCCTCAAGAATGATGGGTCCTCTAATTTTGACTAATATAAAACCAGCTTTTCTATTCATACTTCACAGTTTCTACAAGCAAGAGGGGAGCCCCAGCTGATGTCAAGAACAGCTCTGCCGGATGAGGCAAATATCCATCTCACCCAGCACTAATTCTCACGCTGGCTAACCTGATGCCTCTAGGAAGCCCACAAGTATGAGTTCAGCATTGTATTTTAATATTTTGTTGGAAGCTGCCCAGAGTGGCTGGGGAGACCCGCCTATTATTATTATTATTATTATTATTACATCAGAGCAATAAGGCAAACCCACAAGTGAAGAAGCTCAATAAACAACAATAGCAAGTGTGATGGTAGAAAACCAGCAGCAGTCTGGAGTTATCCAGTGTATTGTTCAGAATGGCACATGTATACTACTGTCTCCTGTGGTGTAGAGGTTAAGAGTGGTAGACTCGTAATCTGGTGAACCGGGTTCGCGTCTCCGCTCCTCCAAATGCAGCTGCTGGGCGACCTTGGACTAGTCACACTTCTCTGAAGACTCTCAGCCTCACTCACCTCACTGTGTGTTTGTTGTGGGGGAGGAAGGGAAAGGAGAATGTTAGCTGCTTTGAGACTCCTTAGGGTAGTGATAAAGCAGGATATCAAATCCAAACTCCTGGATGGAAGTTGTGGGTGTGTGCTTGGTGCACACATCCAGGGGGACATGATAGCCACCTGATAGATTGGTGCCATTCTAGAGGCCAGAACACCATAAGGGAAAACACATGTTTCAGAAACATTTGGGGAAAGTTGTCGTGCACAGGTGTTTATATGCTAGTGCTAGAAGCCTCTGAACCAAGATGAGTGACTTGGAATGCTTGGTGCTCTTAAAGGAGAACATAGATACAGTGGGCATAATGATAATTTGTTTGAGCATGGTTATATCTGAACAAAAGCTCCATAGAAAGGGCATGAAAAAGCATACTGCATGTTGAAAAGGATGTTGATTCAAAATAACTAGAAATATGAAAAGGGGAAGCTCACCCCCAGATTCACTGTGGTTTAGGTTTAGTAAATTGATATTTAATAAATTACTTCAAAAAGTCCTGAAATGATTTACAACCACAGGCTAAGGAAATGCATGCTCTGATCACAACAAAGAGGTAAATTTTCTAGATACTCTACGTGGCAATGCTCTAGAACAGTTGGTCATACTATCAACCAGAGGACAGACAACCCTGGACCTAATCTTAAATGGTGTCCAACGTGTTGCTGAACCGAATGACCATAGTATTATGAAACATAAATCATAAGTGAACAATTGCCAAGGTAATTCAACAGAGTGACAATTGACATAAAAAAAGAAGCTTCTGCAAAATGAAGGGATTGGTAAGCAGGAAGTTGAAAGGCAAAGTCAAGAGGGTCAAATCTCTTCGAAAACCACAATAATAGTTCAGCTTGAATGTATATCACAGTTCAGGAAAGGTGCCACCAAGACCAAGACAATGCCAGCATGATAAATGAGCAAAGTCAAGGAAGCTATTAGAGACAATAAGGCTTCTTTCAGAAAATGGAAGTATTGTCCAAATGAGGGGAACAAAAATGAACACAACCGTGGAAAAAGAAATACAAGCAAGCAATAAGGAATGAGGGAAAAGAAATGGGGGGAAAGGGAAAATGTTTCTTGAAAGCAACAACACTTATTAAAATAGTAGAAGCAGGAAACCAGCTAAGGTTGTAGCCAACAAAGCTGTCCCATTGGTGCAAGGACTTCCACTAGCACAACAGGGCTCCCCGCACCTGTGGAACCCAAATCTATTTTGGAGTAGATTTGGGAAATGCATAGGGAATGAGGCGAGAGAAGAGGGAGAGGAAGCCCTGCTGAACAGCCAGAGGTCCCTCCTGGAAAGTGGCCAATATAGCAATTTTTAAAAGGCACCCAGTGTTAGGGCCACAGCTCAGTGGCAGAGCATTTGGTTTGCATGCAGAAGGTTTCGGCTTTAATCCCTGGCAGGGCTGGGAGAGACTTGCTTGCAACCCTGGAAGGCTATGGGCAGTCAGTGTAGAGTCATAGATAATGCTAAGCTAAATGGATCAATGGTCTATCTCAGCACAAGGCACCCAAATGTAAGGGTTGCATTAAAATGAAGACTTTCACTCCAAGAGCTGTCCTTTTGTATATAATGATAATATTTAGTTTCACAGATGGTTGCTGTGGTTCTGCCCCATCATTTCAGATTAACTGAATGTCAGCATGTCATAATTAGACTTCACCAGTTTCCCCCTGCATAATAGTGGAAGTCCTAATTTAGTTTTGTTATGGGTTCATCCTCCTCCTCCTCATATTACTATTGTATACTTTGCTGAGCAAACATCGCTGTTGCTTCTTTTGGCTCAGGAAGTAAGGGGAGAGATTTATTTATCGCATCATCATATTTCTCAGCAGATAGCCACCCAATCAAGATGCAGGCAATACAACAGATGTGCCGGCATATGTTCCGAGGAACATTCATCTAGCCATCAGAATACACAACTGCATTTTGAAAATTGCCACAGTTGCTGCAGTTCCACACATCTGAGCATTTGTTAGCTAAAACTCTGTGAAAACTATTTTGGCATGTTAATTAAAGTCAAGTTGCAGAGCAGAGCGCTTGCATGCTCGACATCTGTTGGAAATCTGCTTATTTTGCCTGAATTGCAGTTTAGGGCTCTTGCATATGCCAAATGCTGATAAAACACTAGGCTAATGACCATTTCAATCTTTACTGCCTCTATGCAGAGGTCACTGAAAAATGTTTTCTATGTGGCAGAGGTCGGCATGGCAGTTCATATGATTTTTATAGCACTTGTCAGGCTAGCTAACTGCTCAGGGCTAGCAGGAATCACCGTGGCACTGAATGGCCATGAATGAAGGAGGAGGAGGAGGAGGAGGAGGAGGAGGAGGAGGAGGAGGAGGAGGAGAAGGAGAAGGAGAAGGAGAAGGAGAAAACTGCAGACAGTAACTGATGTTGCAGTGCAGATACCAAGGAATGGTGTCTCCAGTACATGCAGCTAATCCAGTGATACCTGTAATGCAAGAATCTCCCCTTATTTTTATGCCCAAACACCTGGAGTAAACCTCCCACTCACAATTCAATTGCTATGTGATCCCATGTTTACTGGAATTCACATGCCATAAAATTGGCTCCCTCTTGAACCAATTCAAAAGCCTCTTTTAAGGCAGACTGAAAATATGGCTTTGAAATATGATGTGCATTTCTGAAACATTTCTTGAACAGTTGCATGTTATGTAGAGAATACATGATGATGTGATGCATTAGCATCCATATAAACCTACAGAAGTGGGTGATTTATATCAGCTCATTCACAAAAGGAGAGAAAATTGCAGGAACCTTCTGCATGGAAAAAAACAAACAAACGAATAAAAGGTAGCATAGCCATGCCAAACAACAAGCTCACTTTTCTTCATTTCCTTAGGGGTGGGGTGGGAGCCATAATGTGTGACATTAATGCATAAATTTTATTTATCTTTCAAGTGAAATGAGGAGTAGGCCTGTACTTGTTTTATGAAACAAAATGAAAATCACCAGCTTGATGTATTCCCTACTCTATTGTTAACACCAACAGGATGATTAGCGATAACATTGATAGATTTACCTATGTCAGCTTTGTGTCCTTTTTCCTTCCTCCCTAGTGATACTCCTGAGTTAGGGACACAATTGAAGTCCATAAATTGGGATATTCATTACCAGTGACAGCTACAGATGATGGCAATCTCATCTGCTCTGAATGCCAGCCTTTCCCCCCTAAATGATGAGCACTTCTAAATAGACGTAAAGATTAAGAATAAACAAGCATGACAGAAACTGACTTGATATCCTGATTCACCTCAGTGATCCACTTATGTCTAGATTAGATAACAAAAAAATAAAGAATAAAAAAAATACAAGGAAGTGTGATTTAGAGGTTAGAATAACTGATACGATATTGGCTTGCCATCCCGATTACCAACTTCCTCTATGACCTTAGACAGATAGTTTAACCAAGTTTGTCTATTTCTGGCCCACTTAAGACATGACTAATAATACACAAGTGCATTACAGCATGGCATTGCCCTCTCTTAATGTTTTTAAAATGCATTTGCTTAAAAAAAATGGGGGACAGATAAAGCTTGATTACAGTACAGTACCAAGAATAATGAATACATGTATTTATAGTCCCAATCAAGGTAATCCTATGAGCTGCTTCCTGGGCATAGCAGTCCATACCAACAAGCGCAAGGCCCTGAGAGCTGTTGTGAGCTGATGTTTTCCCCTATGAGCAACATTGGTAGCCAGAGTATTGATGCACTGACATCAGTGATCACTATCATTCTCCCCTGCCACAATGGGAATTATTTCCTCTTCCATTACAAGCCAACAAGACATGCCCTTCCATGCACAAAATGACCTCTTCTATTTGTGAAATAAGACACGCCAAAGCAGTTTTTGGGTGAAGCAGAGGGGCATGCAGGGGGAAGGAGGAATTTACTAAAATTGCATCACCCCATTTCACACGTGGGAACATCCCATTGGTGTGGCTTTGCTTATCCATTGGATTCAACCCACTGTGTTTTCACCAGACAGCCCAATTCCCACACTCTCCCTGTACTCTCTATATAGATCCGTTTGTCCTCTATACTAGTCTTCTGTCCCTTCAAATGTTCCAGATATAATTGCAATGGAAAATTATAACCCTCTTCATGACTTTGACTGTTCTAGGCTATAACAAATATATCTTTTATTAGGACTGTGGTTAGAGAGCACAATATTTCTTCAAGGCCTTTATTTTAAATTATTTCTCGTGGCTGCTGAATTTGGAATCTGACTTTTACTTGCTCAGGGCTCCTTCTGATTTATATCAAGTTTTGGGCAGGGGAGGGGGGAATGACCTCAGCTGGATATAAAGGAAGGGACTGAAATTTTAACGACTACAAGCATAAATGTTTTCTACAGTGATCTACTGTACGGTTGTGATATTCGGGACTGCAGACAAACAGAGAAATCCTATAGTTTGGATCAAAGGCAGAGCTGGACAGTTTGTTCATCCCTGGAAACTTCATTGAAAATATAATTCAAAGACTTCAGGGTGAGCAACAGATGTTCTTTTCCAAGGTGCAGGCACACAGGCAATTAACGGATTCAAGTTATAGGAAAGGAGAGTCCATCTAAATATCAGGAAGAACTTTCTGACAGGTTCTGAACTTTCTGCATAGCCCCATACAGTGGCCGAGCTTCTTGCTCTGGCACCAGGGGGCGGAGAGCAGGCGGGGTGGGGCTGGCGCATGTCCCAGGGCATGGCGCATCGCCTGCAGGGGCGTGGTGCGCATCCTGGGGGCAGAGCGTGCCACCTGCAGGGGCGTGGTGCCCAGCATGGGCGGGGTGGGCAGCCGTGATGGCACCCTACCGGGATTGCGCTACTGGGGGCGGTGCGCTCCCCCCACACTCCTCTTCCTCTGCCAGTGGCCCCATGCTATATTATGCTACACAGTAGCTACAACTCAGCACTGCACATTTTAAAATAACAGATGAGGAATGGACACCATGGCACACAGCAACTGGCATTGTCAAAAGTCTGTTCCTACAATGGTTATGAGCTACCTTGCCCTTAAAATAACTGAGTTGTGTAAAGCATGGCAAGCATAACCCCAAAGTGTGTGACACGGTCTCTGGGCGTTATGCGTGACACGCTGATGCACAAAAAATCCAGAGATAAAATTGTCAGTGGCAAAAATTGCCAAAGTTAAATTCTGACCAGTATTCAGGGGAAAGGCCCTGTTAGGTGCAAAAGGTCAAACACATGAGGTTAAATTGATTGAAAGAAGTTCATCTTTGGAGCAAGAAAGTTCAATGGGGGGGTGGGGAGTCCCAATAGTTCATTAAAACTTAGTTTCAGATTTAAGAACTAAGATTCAAATGTGGCCCACTAATAAATAAAAAATGGACTTTAGCACTGCTACAGTAAGTTCTTTCAGCAAAAAATTAGTGTGTGTGGTGTAGAAACGCATAGCTTTTAAGCATGCACGAAACATAGCCACACTTACAAAACTAATAGTAATATTTGCAAAGGGTTGGCTAGAGGCTATCAGAGCTCTGAAGGGAGCTGTTACAGGCTATCAGTTTAGTAATCCTTGTGTTTAAAAAGTCCCTAAATATGGCTTTACAAGATAGACAAATCTGTTTTGGTCTAGTGGGCAAATAAGCCATGTGTTGAAAAGACTCTAAATATGCATTCACAAGATAGACAGATCTGTTACAGTCTATTGGGTCCATCATTGGCTTTTTGAAAGGCCCTAAATACTTACATAGAACATATTCTTGCTAGACCACCAACAAAAAAATGAAGGGGAATTCGGGAGGGGTTGAATAAATCTGGAAATATCTAATTTTAACTCCGCCGTCACGAATACCTTATGTGAATGAGACGATTAGCCTGTTTTGTGTGATACATTTGCGAGTAGTTTTGGGTTGTCCTGGAAGCCTCCCTTGCACCCCATTTTTCTGTTCTAACCTGCATTAAATCTCCAATCAGAAAGTGAAACCTGAGACCACAGGGAGGGCATGTCTGCATGAGGCATGCCCTGTGCGCTGACAAAAGTATATAGTCTTCAGACCATTCACTGCCTACAAGCCATGTAGCATCTAATTTCAGTATGCCCCCAACCTCTGACTTTTTTGCATCACTGCTGATATAGCTCTGATCACTGGAAGTCCCCAGGCGAGAATTTAGGTGCCGGGCACTCCACTATGCCATATGACTCAGACTTTTTCTCGTACTTCCATCTTGCATGTAGACGCGAGTTTGATCCAGTTTTACCACTGATCCCAACAGACTTTAGATCAGGCTGATAGTGGATAACACAGTGGTGACTCATAGTACAGTATGTGTGCAAAGCTGTGCGAATAAAATGTTGTCTCCTTATTATCATAACTGAGATTATTTTTAACACGAAGCCAGGTAGAGCGGCTTTGTTCCATCCTATGTCACAGAAATTGCCTTTCCTATCCGGATCTGACAGAATGGAGACTGTCCACTTCTTCGGGAACATATCTTTCTTCTCATTGCAAACCAGACAGCTCCTTTCCTATTTAAATTTCATGTGAAACATGCTCTATTTTAGTCAATCAGTGGGTTTGCCTTGGGCTACTGAATCATAGCTGACAGCAAATTAATGAGTCGGAGGGTGTGATTAGTAGATATTACCGACTACTGAACACCTACCTGCTCATTTACCACTGTCATAATACTTATACTGGCTATTATTATCGATTAATAATAGTCATGAAGAGGACATGATTCTACGGTGCTAATCTCTTTATATATACACATACAATCAGACTCCATTTTAGTATTTGTAACATTCCCATCACACAAATAATTGTATTACACATAAGCTTTCACACAACCACTCACTCAGTAAACAAGCTAGTATATTAACCAGGAATTTAGCAGCTTTTTCTTGATCTTCGCAAGACTAGTTTTATTTTTTTTGGGGGGGGGGGAGGGATGAATTTTCTTACCAATCCCTCAATGATTTATTAGAACAGTGCAAATAAATTTTATCCTGGGTAAGCTTGGTGAGCCAACATTATTTCATTTTCCTTTGTCCTATGGGAAGAATTGCAGACTTCCCTAGCCTTGTCTCAATAACGGGGGGGGGGGGGGTTGCCATTAAAGACCCCCATTTGCCTTTTTGTCAAAGCTTCAACTACTCTGTTTAGTTTCCAAATATCAAGCAAGGTTTCATTACATGTCCTGAAGGCAGACCAAATATAATAAAGACAAACAGGGTTTTTTGTGGCCGTTTTTTAATCCCAAGTGCTATTGAATGGAAGCTATCTAATGAAAAAATAAATAAATTCTATTTGCAACTTAAAACCCATACAAAGCCTGAACATAATATATTCCTAAAAGGGTACACTTGGTCTTTTGCCACTATGCTAAAATAAAGGTAAACATCTAATGGCTGTCAAATAAAGAGAACCTTTGGATTTTGAAATGAAAATCTAACAAAGGACCAACATTTCTATAAGTGTGCTATTATTTGGGGAAATGATAAACCACAGTTTTTCAATAGCCTCTCAACAGATAGAATAAATACACAATAGATAAGATACTCATGGCACCACATACAATTTGTTCTCATTGTACTCCATTCGGGAATCATAATGTAAAAGAAATAGACAAAGAATCTCTCATTTTACAGCACGGGCCTTGATCTGCAAAGTCCAGGTTCCACGATCCTACAGGATCAAGCTAAGGAAACGGCAGAACGTTTCTGCCTTTCCTCCCTTTGAAAATGAGCAATTAGACCTTTCTAATGCACTCATAGGAAAGGACGCAGCATAAAACTAGCACAGCTTAACAATTTGACATGAGAACCATGTGGGGCATTTAATCAGCCTTGTGAACCCACAATCTGATGCCCATCAATGTTCTGCTTTCATTCATACTGTTCCAGACCCAGGGGCATATCTGACTGAGACATTGTACAGGTGTGACGGAGGCCAGAGTGAGCTTTGCTATTTTATTTTAAATTATGTCTTTCGAAGGCATTCGACTGCAGCTGTGCAAATGCTATACTGTAAAGGGGATGGGGGTGGGGAGCTGTACCAATGGTCTTACCTCGTACTCAAAGTCCTCAGTTCTATCTACATCCGCAGGCAGACTGGAAAGATATTCATTACCTTCGTAAAATTCATGTTCAACTGGATGAAGAGAATGGCAGCTATGTGGAACAACATAGAACAAAAAGAGCAGGTTAGGCACTTAAAACCAGATTTTTTAATTTTTTGAAGTCCTCAATAAACCCCAGCTCTGTAGCTTAAAAAAAAAAAAAATACAGCATATTATTTAGAAGAGCCTGAGATTTGAAATAGACCCATGAAGATCTTCAGGCTGTCCAAACCCCTTAAAATAGGCTGGACAGAAATAATACAGCAAACTGTAGTGTTGCTTCAAATACAGAGATATTCAAAAAGTTTGGATAAATCTTTGATCGAATGCATTCAAAAC
Organism: Podarcis muralis; assembly: GCF_964188315.1. Lineage (NCBI taxonomy): Eukaryota > Metazoa > Chordata > Lepidosauria > Squamata > Lacertidae > Podarcis > Podarcis muralis. Next base: position 27,014,832 of record NC_135664.1, on the reverse strand, counting down.
AGAATTATTGGAGACACCCATAAAATTCTGGGCATTCAAGGAGGCAGCTCTGGCTTGAGATCACCATTTCTGCCTTGAAAACAAAGATGCAAGAAAACAGAACAGAAATCCCAGAAGTCACTGATACAGGGTGGTACCTGAGAATGGAGAAAGCCAACAGCCTTGTCAGAGATTTGCCTGAACACACAAGGGGTTAAAAGCAGTAAAAGCACATGGGCACACAGGTAAGATTCACCCTGGTGTCCCCAGGCATGAGGCTCCATCTCAGACCTTTGCACATTGATGACACAGGGTTCTTGATCAAGCAGACTTCCAACCACCTCTAGTCCCTTTCAAAGCTTTGCAATAAACCCTACACACATTTGGATGCTCAAGCTTAGGCCAAACACTTGAACAGGACTAAAGCCTGCATTGTAGTGGACATTTTATTTTTTCTCAGTAGAAGAGTTCCAAACTCATGTGCAGAACCTGGAAACACACAGGTCTGCATAAGAAGAGCCCTACTAGATCAGTTCAAAGGCTCACCAGTTGTAGCAACCTGTTCTCCACGCTGGCTAAGAAGATGCTTTGGTGCATGAGACAAGAGCCTCTTCTGTGTCCTAATGCAACTGTATTCAGCCCCACCACACACTACACCCGAAAAACCTATCCTCCATAAATTTGTCTGATCCACAATGGATTACGGGTTTCCAAGTCATTACAGGGCACTTTTCTTAGATTTTATTTATTTGAATAATTCCGATATTGAATAATTTATTTGAATAATTCCGATATTGCTTTATTTTTTAAAAATAAATAAAGTGGTTTACAACCTGAATTAAAGCATCACATAAAGCATTACAAAATGTCAAAATAAGACATTGCAGTTGAAGATGGGGGCTGCAGCCCCCTGTCCATGGATCTCCTGGTTTACTGAAATCAATGAACTTCAGAACAGCCAGCTTCTGCCTAGGAGTTCCAGTCTTGTTTTGGTAGTGATCATTTGTTGTATTGGTTCTCAATGCCGCAGAAACAAATCCTACATCATACCTGTCAGAAAGCAGGAAGGGGCAGATATCCGGTACCGGAGGTGTGGTTGGTCTTAGCTTGGCCAGAGCCATGATGTGCTCAAACGTAATATCTGTCTGTGTGCAAGCATCCATGAGCCGAACATCCTGTGAGCTCCCAGGTGTTTTGATGAGAGGTGCTCTCCGAAGGACCTGGACTACAATGGGCTCTTTTGCATTCCGAAAAGCCTCCACTGCCTCTTCATGGGTGGCTTTGGAAAGATCCTTGCCATTGACCTAAGACAAAACAAATGTCACCCAGCTTAGCATTAAAGAAAGGATATGGGAAGCAGAACGTTGTGATTTATCTAATCTTTTATCAACATTTATATAATCCTTAACCATAACTCTTCTGTGATGCCAAAGCAAGACGGAAGACAAGTGTTAGATAGCAAACAAAACCCTGTTACGGCTTTTCTATAATATATAGAGCGACTCCCAAATATTATTCTCCTGGAAATAGAAAGAAGCAGAGAAAATAAAAAGTACATGTTTGTTGCATCCTTTAAAAAATACATCTAGGGAAAAGAATGTAAGAGAAATGGATGATCCACCCTGCCTTGTATTAGTGATTTACAGTTAAAGGGTGGAAATGAGCATTGCATGAGTTGACATCAGCTCAGGCAACAGGATGTCATCTTCCTCTCTACCTCCTTGCAGCACCCATGCCCCAAAATCTGCTCTAGAGGGTCCCCTCCAGGGGCTGCAGGGAGAATATAGGAAATGTACATACAGTGTTAGATACAATCCAATATAACAGATATACGGACATACTTGGGTACATAAGAAGCAAGCTGCAGCAGCAACAGCAGCAGCCAGATTATTAGTGGCAAAAAAATGGAAAAGAGGAAAAACACCACAAATATCAGAATGGAGAGCTAAAATCTGTGAATTTGCCAAGACGGCAAAATTAACAGCGACAATTAGGGGCTGCTCAAATCAAAAACTTAACAAAGAGTGGAAGTGTGTAAAGGAATATACAGTGGTACTTCGGGTTACAGATGCTTCAGATTACAGACGCTTAAGGTTACAGACTCTGCTAACCCAGAAATAGTACCTCGGGTTAAGAACTTTGCTTCAGGATGAGAACAGAAATCACGCAGCGGCGGCGCGGCGGCAGCGGGAGGCCCCATTAACTTAACTGAAGTGGTGCTTCAGGTTAAGAACTGTTTCAGGTTAAGAACGGACCTCCAGAACGAATTAAGTTCTTAACCTGAGGTACCACTGTATAGAAAGATTAAGTTTTAGAGCTTAAATTTAATATGCAAACCATGCAAGTAGATAAGACGCTGCTATAATATATATGGAATAATAAATATAAATTTTGGTTAACACAACGAGGAATAATATTGTGTAAAGAAGATCATACATGAGTGAAGGGAAGTAATGGGTATGGGGGGAGGGTGGCATTGGGGTGCATCTGGAAAACTGTTAAGGATATATATGTGACTTAAGAGGTTAAAATGATGGAGTCTAAAGAAGGAGAATGAAGAGCAAAACAAGGGATTTTGTGAAGAATTTGGTACTGCTGAAAACATACGAGATATGCTCTTGACTGTATCTGGGTTATTATCATTGTAAAACCTTCTGATGTTAATGATGTTAAGACTGTATAAAATTGTCTTCAATTAATAATAAAAGAAGAAGTAAGCTAAGAAATAACACTCTTAGTGGACAATGTAATGTAGCATTGTTACACTAATGTTTAGCCGCAGGCAAAATAAATAAATAAATTTAGTAATCCCCTTTTATGAATGTAAACCAAAACCAAAAGAGCACAGCAGTAGAATGTAGAACCAACTACTAGGTTGAAAAAGCTGGTGCAAGGAAGAAATCTAACCTGCTAATGACTACACAAGAAGTATTTCACTTCACAATTAAATTTGTTCTCCCTCAACATTTCTTTTTTACCTCAAAGTTGGGGGGGGGGGGGAGAATCCCATGACCTTTAGAACGCTTCCATCCTCATATGATTTCCTTTGAGGATGTAAACCACTGAGGACACAACCCTCTTCTTTTAATCATCATTTGAAGTTCATCAACACTGTTAGTTATTCTGACTAAAGGTCACCCATTTTAGAAATCCTGCCAATTTTGGTAAAAAAGAAAAGAAAAGATATACGCAGTATATAATGGCAGTTAACATCTCAGTAAATATTAAAAAATAAAATATATATTATATTATTATTATTATTGCTATGCATGTGGAGTTTGCAATACACTTCTTTGCTCCTAGTATGAAAGGTGTCTTTTTCACCTAGTAGCAAATCTCACCACAATGTGTTCCCATTAAGAGTTACCTTTGGGGAAAGCACATGCCTCAGACCCCCTATGTCTCTTACACTGACTTTCTCATGCTTTAGGCGTGGGCTTTACTGTACACAAAAACATTCACTGGAAAAGAAAAGTGCCAATCTGCCTGGTTTCTGTGCTCAAAGCAGGTGGGCAGACTGCACAGCCCACTATGGCGCCTCTCATTTGCATAGCCCAGTAGAAATATCGGATTGCCTGGAGCATGTGCTGTGGACATCAGATGTGCTGATGTAACACTGGTCTAAGGCATCTAGCATTTTGAAGGGATTCCTATATCAGGGACCCTGAGGCGCCAGTTGCCTAAATTATTATAGGACAGGTAGACAGGGGTACAGCAAAAGGAGAAAGGACTTTTAAGGTAAGCAGCCTGGCAACTAGTGGTAGTTGCAAAATGCAGAATCCTGCAGTTAGTTACTTGCTGCAGATGATTGCCCTCATCCAGTGAAACCAATGCTCATCTCTAGTCATATAAGGGTCTAGGTTGTCTAGCTTAAAAATCAATGTGTTGGCTCTCCAACTTATGAATTCATAGCACCGGCAACACAACTGGTGTATCCAGTGCTCTTTTTTTCCAGCCAGAGTGTGCCAGAGTGCAGTTCTGGCAACTTTCAGGTGCGCAACATTGCAGGCTGGTGCTCCACCCAATCCGCTTCTTGCCTTTATGTACTTCTGAGAAGCCCAAAATGAACATTTCAAGTCAAAATGGAAGCTGGCCAGCATGTGAAAGTCTACACTTCTTCTTCTTCTTTAGATCTATGACTCCACCTAGCTCCTAGCTGCGATTGGTCAAGCTATGGTGCGGGGCCAATTCATATTTCCTTTTCTTCAATTTGTCTCCTGTGTAGTGGTAGCAGGCTTTAAGCTTTCCATCTAGACCTCTACCACTACACTCGCACACATTTGCACGAGGGCCATTCCAAGCTGCCTTAGCCATCTGCCTAAATCTAAAAGAACGAGGGAGGTGGGGACACATTTATTTGACCTGCACCAGAACCAAAGATGACTGCCAAACCAGCTATAGAGACAGCTTGTCGTAGTTTTTAGAACCTCCACCAGTGATGAACACAGCTGTTGTCAAACCGGCATCTGTTCAGGGCTGCCCTGAGTTGCCCGGCAACTTACCGTAACAACTTCATGGTGGGTTCTGGCAACTATTTTTCTTGGAAAAAAGCACTGGGTGTATCGCTCAAAAAATGTGCAGAGAGGGCTTTAGTGCTGCCTGCAGGCCTGCCCTTTGCACCCTCATTTTGTCCCAATGGGCTGCTCTTTCTCCCATTTAGGGCTTCTTCCATCACCTTTCCATCTACATGGATAAACAGCACTGGGAGCATGATGAAAACATTGCCTATGATTACCTTTCTGAGCTAGGGATTCATCATCTCTCCAAGACTGCTTCTCAGAGCATAAAGAACGGTCCTTGAAGAATTCACACATTCAGAAATGGAGTTTGAACATTTTAAGTAAAAATAATTTAGGTGCCAACAGATACTAAAAAGTAAGACAGTCCCTGCCCACAGGCTCACAAACTAATAGACATGATATGAAATGAAAAAAGGAATGGAGAAGGAAGAAGAAAGCAAGCACCTATTCATTCTCTGGCCAATGGATGGGGCTAGGTTGGTCTCTCTCTTGCTAAGCTTTACTGCGGACTATTTATAGTTTTCGGGTATGTTTTGGGGAAAAGAACACTTTGTTTCTAGAATGTTTTCACCGCCCCCCCATAGAATCCAGGAGGCAGATGATACATACCGTATGTTGTTAAAGCTTTAAGGCAGGTGACTGCTGGGACAGGTGGCTGCTTACAAAGAGCAAGTACGTCACCTTGAATTCCATAGGTAGAATTCAGGATATAACTGTAATCAATTAATAAAGAGCATAAAAATATTGGCTTCTGTGGTTGGTCTCTTTGGTCACAACAAAAGAGGTTGGGATGCATTTGTTGGAGCAGATGGGCTAATTAATCCATAAGCAACTTGTGAATGTTAAGTAAAGAGCATATCTCCCCACATAGAAACCATATTACTGCCTTGTTTAATAAAGCTTCTGTTTAATGAACACTCTTCGCCTTTTGGATAAACTGTGAAATCTGGGCCACTTGTCAAAAACTTCCCCAGAGTGGCTGGTGGCCGCTGCTTGGAAAGGAGCCATCCCCCTTTGATTATCTCTCTAAACCCAGCCACGTGCATAAATTTATCAATATCAGAAAACAAGAAAACAGGGGGTTCTTTTTGTCTTTGATGCACACACATGCACATGCTAGCAGCTCTAGCAACCAACTGGCCCTGGCCCACTGCCATTCCCAAAGGCAGTCAAACCATATCTTTGGCAAGCACACAAGCACATTTGTGAAATGAAGCACAGGGAAGGAAGAGGAGTTATAAATAGATGATATAAAGGACAGGAAGTAAAATGACTATCCAGTGCTATCCTAATGATAAATTGTGGTTCCAATGTCAAACCCATAACAACCTCAACAAATTTGTGTTGGTTTCTGTTTTGTTTTTAAACTGCAAGAGGCCCACTCTTCTTGTTGTTTTGCTGTGTTGAGTTTGGCTCAGTGTTGCCAAAAGCAAACTGTCTCTTTAAGAAAAGTGCTTCCTTGTTTGTTGTTGCATATTACAGGTACTGGCATCCTGCTTTATTAGTGCAAGGCCATGGTAGTTATAAAAATAAAACACAAACTACAATAAATATGAAAGCAGCCGCAACAGAAGCAAGTAAGAGAACAAATACAGCTTCAGGATTTATTTATTTTTAAAAAACACCCTAAAAGATGACATTAGGGATGCGGGTGGTGCTGTGAGTTAAACCACAGAGCCTAGGGCTTGCCGATCAGAAGGTCGGCAGTTCGAATCCCCGCGACAGGGTGAGCTCCCGTTGCTCGGTCCCTGCTCCTGCCAACCTAGCAGTTCGAAAGCACATCAAAGTCCAAGTAGATAAATAGGTACCGCTCCGCTGGGAAGGTAAACGGCGTTTCCGTGCACTGCTCTGGTTCGCCAGAAGCAGCTTAGTCATGCCGGCCACATGACCCAGAAGCTGTATGCTGGCTTCCTCGGCCAATAAAGCGAGATGAGCGCTGCAACCCCAGAGTCATCCGTGACTGGACCTAATGGTCAGGGGTCCCTTTACCCTTTACCTAAAAGATGACATTAAGAAACCTGGACAAACAAACAAACAAACAAACAAAAACTTGCTGCCCCAAAGCCAACAAATCAGAGTTAGCCAAACCTCACTGGCAAAATTCCACGGCAGGGACACATGTTAGTGTACATTCCACTGTGAGATTCTATCTAGCCACTACTACATATGCTGACATACAACAAGCAACTATCTTATCCTTGGGATAAATCAGTTTGACTTGAAGATTGTCTTCAACCTGAAGAGTTGTGGCCATAGCTCAGTGATGCAGCCATAATGTCCTTGTTTCAATGGCTTGCTGGTCAGCAAAGGCAATAGTTATCTAGAAGAACCAATGGAAGATCCTCACGTTTCCTAGGCCTCCAGTTCCATCCATAAGAGTTAAGCAGAAAAGAGCAATTATATTTAAAAAAGGGAATCCGCTGGATATTGTCAACACTAACAAGAATATGTATATGACCAAGCATCATGGTGCTTCCAGTTGTATCAACAACTAAAGTGTTGCCTGAGAGAAAGCTTTCGTTACCTGTCAAATTTACCTGCACAAAGGGAACAGTAGACCCTCTAAGCGTATCTATTTTCCAGGGACAGTCCTGGATTTACAGATTGGATCCCAGAAGGTCCTGCTTTTCCTTAGGAGATGTTGGAGGGTATGGAGAAATGCAACACACGAACCAAGGAGATAAGTAACTTTTATATATGTTGGAAGCTGCCCAGAGTGACTGAAGCAACCCAGTCAGATCAGTGGGGTATTATTATTATTATTATTATTATTATTATTATTATTATTATTATTATTATTGAATAAGGTGTCCCTATTTTCATTGGAGAAATGTTGGAGGGTATGGAACAGCATGGTATTCAGGAGTGCCTATCCAGACTGGAGAAAACATGTAAAGTATGCAAATCACCCGGCTCTATCACTCTTCCTATTTATATACATACATCTTTCTGTAGGGGTTCCCCATTTTTCCAAGTTCACTAGCTTATCTCACCATATGTCCTGTCAAAACAGCCACTGTTCAAGAATTCTGGTTGTATCAAACTGTATTGGGAGCACTGCCATGCTGTCACCAAACAAAATGGGGTGTCAGGAAACTGGAATAAATGTAGAATCTGCATATATCACATCCGGATGATAATCCACATTTCTAGGCTTTCCCAGATGGTGGTTTAATGAGCCCAGAGTGTATTTATTATGCAAATTGCATGTTATATTGACCAACTGATTTTTAATTACTGTACTTCTGCCTTATGGTGATATGCATTCAGCTAGCTCTAATACACATAAAATATATGGATTTATCATTTAGCATAATTAGAATTTCTCAGTCAATTATTACAAACTTAAAAATGCTTTATTTTGCTTGGCAATTTACTGGCCCACATATTACGTAGCCATTGTGAAATATGTTGTATATGGTGGTGTTTTCATAGGTAAGGGGCAAGATGGTTGAATTTGGACGACTATTTCCATGTAAGTTTCCACTTTCCTTGCTTTACACTAAACATCATATTTCAGTTTCATTCATAAGAAAAGCAATGATTTCCTTAGTGAATAACCATACTGCTAGCTGCTTTAAATGCTACATTAGATCAAATTAGACATGTTCAACTTACCTATAATAAATGCCATCTTGTGTGTTATTTATAGGCCCCAACACTTCCTCAGAAACATCTTTCTTTAAAAAAATGGAGGAGGGAAAGAGAAAAGGGGGGGGGGGCCCACAAGCTGTACGGCAAGGACTATATGAGCCATATGAATGGGCAACTTATCACTGTCATCACAATTCATCCTGTACCAGTGCTTGAAACTCCAGGTCTTCTCTGAGCTGAGCAGTTTAAAAAGATAGATGGTTGCCTTCTGGCTAATTGTGGGAGTTCTTTCATTACTATAAAAAGTCTTTTTATATCTCAAGTGACTTTATAAGCAGTGAATAATGAGACTTAAAAGTCTTTCAAAAAAGGAGTCCGCTGATCAAATGCTAGAGTAACTTATGGGCATGGTGACCTTTTTACTCATTGAGTTACTTCAAACTGCTGCTGTTGGCACATTATTAAAATTATCCATTTATGGAGTGCAGTAAGGCATGAGGCAGCTCCCCCCCCCCCCATTCTTCCTTGAGAGTTATATCCACTTCAGGAATCAGCTCAAAAGAAAACCTGATGTAGCTACCTACAGCCACGCATCACCCATTTTGCTGACATGAAACAACACAGAAAAAACTCAGACATCTCCTAACAGCTGGGCAAGATCACTTGGCACCAAGACTAGCTTAGTCTGCCAGCTTTGGCAGTCTAATCCTAAGAGGTAGCGCTTTACTAGCTGTGGGCATATCCACGCCTAGTGATACTCTGTCATGTTCAGCAAGGCTCCTGGAGCAGTAGATACATCTGTCACTGCTGTCACTGTTCCCCCTGGCCGTGTCAGGACCAGGAAAGTGCCAGGAAAATCTATTCCAACACACAAAGCAACACAAAAAAACATCTACAAGGGAATCTAATGCAACTCTGCTATATCCTCATAGCTAAGAGCCCAAGTGTTATCGAGTCTACATGTGTCCCTGATCACATTGACATGTGTGTAAACATGTTATTGCCAGAGAGACATGATATTTTGAAATCTTGGGCATGGCACAGAGAAGTTTCACTGTGCTTTAACTGCTAGATGAGATTAGCAAAATTCCCATCTGGGTACAGAAGAAATTCATTTATTATTACACACACTGCCAAGAAGGGACAGGAGAATAAAAATAGCTGTGGAGCTTGAATCACTAGAATGGTTGAAGGAAATAAAATTGTTACAGGAAACAACACACAGGGACAGATTTCCTCAATCCCATGTTGAATGAATTGACAGTTTATACTTTGCTGGTTTCTATGAGATTCACAGAGGTGGCACATATTCCTGTTGTCAAATAAGAAATGGGGAGGGGTAATAGGGGTCTAATAGGCTGCCATGTCTCAAAGCGACAGGCTAATGCAAATGGCAGGGGTTTGGGCTATGTGGGCGGGGGGAAAGAAAGCAAGATCTTGGAAACGAAACAGACAATGAGAGACAGAAGAGCTGAAATGCTTCTAATTTCCTATTCCCAGGAGAGCAGAGAATTTCTGAAGTTTCACAATGACCTGAGAGTCTGGGGTCACAAGCTGCATAATGAGGCTCTATAAGTAGCCAGGCATGAGTCTCTGGATGCAAGCTGCAGTCTACCTTTCAATATTTGTATTCTGTTCTTCATCCAGGGAATCCCGTCTGGAGAGGAACTGGGTTCAGTTCCCTTGAAATATAGTTCAACTCTGCAAACTTTGTTCAAAGGTAGACAGATTCCCTTAAGGGGGAACATGTTGCTTCGTGCTGCTGAATGGTATCTGACTGGCCGATAGAAAACAACAGACATGGAGGAGAGGCAAGGCAATGAGGTAGACAAAGTGAGGAAGGGGACTAGCTATAGTTGGAACAATCTACCCTAGGAATTATTATTAAAAATAACTTCATTTATCAATCACTTCCCGTGAGGCATCCGAAAGCAATTTACAATACAGCAATATATACATTTCAAGTACTAAATTCTGTACTATTATTCCTGACGTATAAAAATTGGTTTAGATTCCATGATCATAGAGCAAAGTGGTCCCTTGGGAAAACAAGGTTACAGCCAATAAGTTCTACTCTGAGAAGGCCTATTGAAATGATGCCTATTCGTTTCAAGGGATCTACGCTGTATATGACTAACTTTGGATACAATGAAGTTGAGACAGAGGCTAAAGGTGGGAGAAGATTTCATAACAAATTATTGGTATGCTAAACAACCAGAGGTTGGGTGCCACCAGGTGGACAGGTGGTCTTTGCGAGTAACCATGAGGGTTGTGAGCCAATCCAGATAGGTATCCTAAGTATGTTTGGTCTTGACTGCAGACCTGTTCCCACCAGAGCAAATTACTTCTCAAAACTGAAGAACCAAACTCCTGTTGGCAGTGGCGCTTGGACACATCCAGAGTTCTTGCTCTATAAAGGCAATAATAATTATAATAATAATTTATTATTTTCCCAGCCACTCTGGGCGGCTCCCAACTGAATATTAAAACCACAATACAGCATTGGTTTGTCTCCTATTAATGAGAAGAGCTGATGTACCCCAAGCTTTGCTTCTTCTGTCATGCTTAAATAGAGTTCATGCTCTGCCCTGTCACCTGCAGAATGAAGTTAAAGAAAACAAGGAATTAAGGGGTATGGTTAGAATGCCAGTCAGACTGAGCCTTGGGGTGACATCAAATGTGAGTTAGAAATTACCTAGTTGAAATTTCAGCTGGGATATGAACACCTTTTACTTCAAGAGGAATAGCCGAACTAAGAGCAAAAATGACAAATGATCTTGTAGCAAGTTAAGAATTAATATATTATATGATAAGTTTTCATAGTATAAACTGCATCTTACTGTATCTTTAATATGGGCATACAAATAATGGCTAGACTAAAAGGATTGTCATAAATTATATTGAGATATAAAATGCATGTGAAGTGCTTTGAGGACTTAGAAAAAGTATGATATAAATATAAGTCATATTCTAATGGTCCATGGCTGATTTTTTTGATTTTTTTTTAAATGCAGACCCAATTCACAATTCACTGGCATGTGAAATATGTGGGTTGATGCTGAAACCAACCCAACATCAATCCATAGTTCACCAGAATGCTGCCTAATGTGGACAGACCAGTAGCATAGTAAATGTAGCTTGAATTACTTTGAAATCACACAACCATTTTACCAAATGCTGAACTCTGAAAGTATCTGTATAACTCATGCTTCCTATATGCTGATCTGATCACGTGTCTAATTTTGTTCTGGGTATAAGCTTTCGTAGAAGAAGTGTGTATGCACACAAAAGCTTATACCCAGAACAAACTTAGTTGGTCGCTAAGGTGCTACTGGACAATTTATTTATTTATTTTTTACTGCGTCAGACCAACACGGCTACCTACCTGAATCTTTTTGAAAGCAATTCAGCAAAACATATACCGAAGTACTACGGTGATTTGCTCACAGTAGACTTTATGCCATTTGGCCATGTTTTCCCAATAAGTATAAATTATTGGGGAGTGATAATCATTTGCCCATGTCAATGCTAGACTATGGCTACCAGGTTTGGGGCCTGCTGGCAAGTCATACTAGGCAAAATGCCGAAGTATGAGATGCCAGAGACTGGCTGACTGGAGGATAAGAGGGACTGGAAGGAGGAGACTGTAGAAAGAAGAATCAAATGTCAATATAAGGCTTTGAGGATGAATCTGAGTGCTGCATGCCTCTCTCCTATTGTGTATGTTGGATTTGAATTTTCAAAACTCTGGAACACTGCATATAAGTTTTATTATGCATATATATTGGACACTTTTTTTAAAAAAAATTGTCATTTTTAAAAATTCATCCAAGTTGCTTTGAGGGTAAAACACACACAAACTCACGCCCCACTAGCTCCACTTCCCTTGTGTATCATGTACTGATTGTGAAGAATAGTTGTGGGAAACATGCTTCCACCAATAAGATGCATCTTCCCTGAACAATCAGCTGCTCAGTGGACAATGTAATTTTGAATTCGCAGCACAGAGAAGGGCAATCGAAAAACAGAGGCTCCTAGAAGAAGAGAAATGTCTCGTGCAGGTTTGAAATGGCACTGCAAGATCTAAGCAAATACTCTGCACCTGAGGAGAAGGAGAAGTCTATAAATCATTCTCGACAATCAATTCTGCTATTTGATTTTGCCCTGACACTTGTTGGGCTTAGTCACTGACATGGAACTGCTGTAAAAAGGCCAGGCCACCAGGGAAATCTGGCAACCTCAACATCTGAAAGTGTACTAGATGACCTCCTGCCTTCATCCCTCTTAGTACTATTTTTCATCCTTAGCATAATAATATGCTGTCTTCCCGGCAGGATCTTCTCTTTTCATCATTGTTGCAAAAGCGGAAAATGCAAGGTGGAAACAACAGCTAGAAATCTGGTTCGTACATCTGGGTTGTATTATAATAAAATGGTGGAGAGGGGTCATTGCTCCTTGGGTGAAGCACCATGCTTTATGTAAGAAGGTCCCAGGTTCATTTCTCAGCATCTTCAGGTAGCAGGGCACTTCCTGGAGTGCCACTGCTGGTTATATGAGACACTCTTAGGCTAGATGGATCAATAAACAGTCTACAGAAAGCAGCTTTATTTGTACACAGTACACACTATCCCAAGTGTGTCTTTTGTTATTGCAAAAAGCCCTAGAATTGAGAGTGTAGTTAGGTAGAGATAGTGAGCTAATAACAAAACTTTCCCCCCCAGATCAAACACACACAATGCAAATACATTAACCAGCAGGGTCTCCTGTCTCATTACAATAGCCTGTAACTTCCTGCTGGTTAATGTATTGTATTGCAAGTGTTTGAAGTGAAATTGAGGTGTTAGTCCTCTAAGTGCCTAGAAAAAGTCTGAAAAACCATAAGAATATGAATATTTACTTCTAAAGACTCCCACGGATACGTTTCCATGAGAAATGTCTCAAGTCTATTTTCGTGCGGAACATGAATCAATGCCTTTTATTCTGCTTTAAAAGAACTTACTTCAAACACATAGTTAATTTTCATTGTAGCTGACATAGCTTTACAAGTTAGTTTCCTTATTATATGGTTACTGAAGAAGATTCCTAAATAATTTTCAGACATACTGCACTCATCAAAAATGACAACATGCTATGTCAAAGTACCACTTGACTATGCGTGTGTGAGCTTCAAGGGGGGGAAAAAAGCCTTTGGTTTGTTTATTAATGATTCAAATGTGAAGAGTCTTTGTAGACTCTGCAGAGCCACTACTTTCAAAATGTCTTACAAAAAATAAACGGTAATTTAAATTTCATCAGTTCATGCTTCCTAGCAGGTTCCTGCTTATAGACTTTCTCAGGGCCCAATGACATGGGGTTTGGTATCTATGTTCCAAAATATATTTAGTACTGTAGAACAGGAGCGGCCAATTGATGATCAAGGGGGCTGCAACCAGAGTCGCTTTGATTTTTCCTAAGTGCTCTCCCATAACTGCAAGATACTCTCATTTTCCAGCAAAGTACTTGCAACGTAAGAAGCAATGCTGCACAACACAATCACAAAAAAGTATTGAAATGGGAGGCACATGCTGAGAAAGTTCATGTGCTTCCTTTTCTTATCAACATAATTCCTCTTTGTCTCACAGAGAGCCTCTCATATCATAAGCCAATGGACCCCTGCAAGGTTGAAAGCTGCATTATGCCCCCCCTTGTGCACAGCTTTTAACCAAGCCAGTGTTGTGGCTGGAAAAATAATACAGTCATACCTTGGTTCTCAAACAGAATCTGTCCGGAGGTCCATTTGACTTCTGAAAATGTTCAAAAACCAAGGCGCGGCTTCTGATTGGCTGCAGGAGCTTCCTGCACTCAATTGGAAGCCGTGGAAGCCTCAACGGACGTTCAGCTTCCCAAAAAAGTTCGTAAACTGGAACACTCACTTCCAGGTTTGCGGCATTTGGGAGCAAAAACGTTTGAGTCGCAAGGCATTCGAAAACCAAGGTACGACTGTACATCAGCCAAGTATGCTCTGTTTTTGATCTACCATTGCCTGTCTTTTTGGCAAATGGCAGGTTGCTCCAGAGACAGAGAAGTCTCTGGGGTGATCTCCTACTTCCCAATAGGAAGGGTGCCTAGCCTGTGAGATAAGAAACAATGCAACTCTCATCTAAACAGCTTCACTTTTGCAAATTATGAACTTTGGGGAGATGGATAGGCCAGGGAGAATCTGTTCCTCCAGGTGTCTTATCCCTGCTCTAAAAGCAAGTCAGCACCTGTTCTATGCATCACATGGATGGTCAAGACCAGAGCTGTAAAAACAAGGTTCAGTCCTGTTCTTTACACGTGTAACTTATGTCACCTTTAAATAAAGCCTTACAGTATTTTAATTTCATTTCATTTATTGCTTACATTCAGCTTCTTCTTCCCAAGGGAAGTATCATCAACTAAACCAGTTAGTTAATTCAATAAAGTCCCCCCAGACTTAATGTGCCCACACGATGTCTCTATACTTGGCCTTCTTCGCGCAGAGCTTCTCAGTGGTGTGTTTTCTGCAAGACAGCCGAGACAGGCCAGCCAGGTATCCACTTATTCACTGGAAGTTGGTTAAAAGCTGGATCTTAATGTCCAATGTGGGAAGGATTCTCTAGCCTGTAGCTATTTTCCTGTTACTGTACCTGAGTTCTCCACTCACCCCCAACACTTCTTTGAAGAAATAGAATACATTATCCTTTGAACAATTTATTTCAACAATTTATGTATTGTTTAACACCAAAGTTTCTAAAGTTTCAGTGTAGAATAATGTTACAAAAGATATATACTGGATAAATTATGTTAAAAATAGCAATGAAATTAGAAAAGTTAACTTTAAATGCATGCTGATTTTTTTAAAAAAATGTCTTCACCAAGCACCTGAAGTTTACCAAGAGAGGGGGCCTGCCTGACCCCTGCCAGCAGGGATTTCCAAAGAATTGGGCCCACACTGTTTAATGCACATTTCCTGGTGGATGTAAGATATGCATCTGAGCCATATGGGGCCACTAACAGCAACTGCACTGAAGATCTCAATGCCTGGGCAGGGAAATAAGGCATCAAGTGGTCCTTAAGGTATCCTACAATAACCTTGCACCTGGCCCTGGTAGCATATGGTAAACCACTGCAAGCTCTGGAGCACCTGGTTTATGTGTTGGTGGTAGTCTGTCTTCACCAACTGTCTAGCTGCAGCATTTTGTACCAGCTGGAGCTTCTGAACCATGCCCAAGGGAAGTCCCATATGGTATCAATGAGAATGGTTGCATGGTATGCTTTCAGCAGGTAAGGCAAGGCCTTCATCTACCTGGTGCCCTCCAGATATTCTGGGCTACAACTGCCACCATTCCTGACCTTTGGCAATGGTAGCCGGGGTATTAATGGGACTTGTGGTACAAAACATCTGGAAAGCACCAGGGGGTGAGGAAGGGTGGACTAAAGGTTTGCTTATGGGTACACTTAATATATACAGGTGAGGAGTTTTTTGTTTTTTTAAAAAAGCAATTTATATTGAAGAGCACATATAACCTTTTTAAAAATACCTTGTAGGAACTATAGCAATGCTATAAACTTAGGACAAAGGGCCACCTCATTTTTGAAATAAAGATGTTTGTGGCTCTAGCATGTACTTTTAAAAGTAGTTACATTTTGTTTATAAGAATAGATATTTGGTGTGTTGAACCAGTAAACTGGTTTCAAATACAGGTGGTCCTGAGCAGGGGTCAGCAAACTTTTTCAGCAGGGGGCCAGTCCACTGTCCCTCAGATCTTGTGGGGGGCTGGATTATATTTGGGGGGGGGGGGAAATAAAAAATGAACGAATTCCTATGCCCCACAAATATCCCAGAGATGCATTTTAAATAAAATCACACATTCTACTCATGTGAAAACACTAGGCAGGCCCCACAAATAACCCAGAGATGCATTTTAAATAAAAGGGCACATTCTACTAATGTAAAAACACGCTGATTCCAGAAAGGGAGCAGGGTTCTGGAGAAAATTACTTTGGCAATCCCACCCGCCATTGAACCTAATATGTTTTGCCTATACACAATTTTAGTTTAGGCAGGATCCCTAGAACGTAACCCTTACACAAGTTTCAGGCTTACTGTAATTATATGTGGTCAGAAACATGCTGTGTGCAAATGGCATTAGAGAAAGGGATGGTCTTATCCCAGCATAACTAATGCTACTTCTGATTAGGTTGTTTCTCAGAGAGAGAAAAAAAGTGGGCCTTAATCCAGGTGGAGGACTGGGCCAAATGGAACAAAACATTTTAAATGTAAGTTTCCCACTTCACATGGTTTTTGGAATACAGCCTTACTGTAGATTTAAAGAAAATGCAGGCCAAGTTTGCAATTATTGCTTTATGAGCTTCAAAGAGGATATGTGATCAAGCTCTTCCCACAGTTGAACATTTTAGATGGTAGGTAGCCTGTTTCTGATTAAATATACACACACAAGTATACAAACACTGATCAAATATTTTCTTGGGAAATCAACCCTGTTTTAAGGTCTGCACCGGAATGAAAAACAACACTACAGGCAATCTCCTATCATGCACTTATTGCAGCAGAAATAGTGTTCAGGGCATAATCATAAATCAGTACCGATTCCTGGCTGACTCTACATCAAAGCTCTATCTACTATCTGCACAAATACTTGCAAGGAAGTGTAGGAGATAGAGAAGTAAAGCAAAGGAGGTGACAAACAATGTTGTCTCTTAATGTAAATAGCAATATGAGACAAAGTCAGGGGCCCCAAGGATTCAGGTTAACATCTCTTCTGCACCAGACCCTGACAAGTCAGCATTGATCTTACCAGCTGCAGCCCATTCTTCAGAGCTACCAGGTGATTATTCTGGAATATAGAATAAGGGGAGAAGCTCCCACTCGCTGGATCATCACCTTGTCGTGGCGAGTGGGCTTGCATGTTCCTATGGCCCTTGTGAGTGAAGCCATTGGGAATCTCGTATTCCCAGCAGGGTCACCCAAGGCGGTAAGGTCAAAGGAAAGAAGCTAGACAAAGAATGATCCAAGAAGTTCTCAACGGAAGAACAGGCGGATGATAACAAGCGGTATTTTACAATGACTGTGAAGGTGGATGAAGGCTGCAGCAGATAGGAATCTACCGGTTTGTCGTGACTACTTCATGCCATCAGAACAGAGCCCTACTGCGAAGACTGTGCATTGGTCAGCGTGCATTGATCTACACACATAAAACAAATTCACATACAGGCATCTTCCAAAAACCCAACCCAAACCCAAAGAGTCCCATGGCGATCGGCAAATGGTAACGGGGGCAAGATTGTAAAATCTGGAAGCCCCTAGTCATGAACCGGCACATGGGCAGTGGATACAGATTCAGTCATTCTGACTCAATGAATGAGGCAGTTGAGCAGCTTGGCAGCTGCATCCATGACTGAGCAGCCCCTTTTAGGATCCACTCTGCTCATTCCGAAAAGGGGGAGGGGCTAGAAAAGGTGCCCTAAACATAGTCTGCCTCCCTTTCCCCCTGACTGAATTACCGCACGCAGTGGGGTCACCACCTAGCAGTCGTAAAAGACAATTAGTCACTTACGGCCACATTGTAGTCACTTACGGACTCATTGTTAAAACCGTGTTTATGGAAGACAATCTTACTCAGCTACAAGTGATCACCAAGAAGATTCTGGAATATAGAATAAGGGGAGAAGCATACAGAGTTTCTTCTCACATCCACAGAAGTATTAGGGAGTTGTGGTGGGCACTTCCCAGCTACCCTGGGCCCCGTGTTATCTGAGGGTATGGTGTTACCAGGTAACAGAGTGCATCCCTTTACAGAATAGCTGCCACAGGACAAAGGGTTGATTATTTCCACAAGGGTGCCCCTTTTCAAATAGCCTCCAGATTCCTCTGGAGCTTCTTAAGGTAGCAAGGCATTATAGCTTTGAAGTGTGATCATTTTCTTATTTTGAGAGACCACACCAGATTTATGACCCAAGACCTAAAGTTTCCTACAACAGGGAAATAATGAGTTTTAATAGAATGATATACAATTCAAAAGTTACAGAAAACAAATGTATTTCCTTTGGAGCAAATCTGCAAACACTATCTGCTTTCCCTGGACTAAATAGTCCCTCAGCTCACCAGGCTCTCAGAAGAATCTTACTCTCAGATGTTCCAAACTTACAAAGCTTTTCTTTAGTATGCTGAGTTCCACCTGGAACAAAAAAACCCAAAAACTTCTAGGATGGCTGCCTGTTGATATTGACACCCACTGTCAATCACAGGCTCCACCCAGTGAGCCACGGGAATTTGTAAAGACCCTTAGTCAGAGATGAGTAATCTCTGACATAGGTAATGGAGATTTCCCTACCTTGATATTTGAACCTTATAGTATTCGCCAGGTTCCCAGGTTAAGCCTATAATCCCCCAAACAAAAAGGAAAAAATATACATTTCCATACAAGTAAAACATAGTATCATAGAACTGTAGAGCTGGAAGGGACCCTAAGGGTCATTTTGTCCAATACCCTGCAAAGCAGGAATCTCAACTAAAGCATCCATGGCAGATGACCAACCATCCATCTTCTGCTTAAAAACCTTCAGTCAAAGAGAGTCCACCACTATCTGAGGAAGTCCATTTCATTCTTGAACAGCTTTTAATGTCATAAAGGTCTTCCCAACGTTTCGTCTCCTTTCTTGAACCTTGAAGCTATTGGTTCAGGTCCTACTCTCTGGAGCAGAGGAGAAAACAACCTTGCTCCATCTTCCATGTGACAGCCCTTTCAATTTTTGAAGATGGCTATCATATCTCCTCTCCGTTTCCTCTTTACCATACCAAACATACCCAGTTCTCTCAACCATTCCTCATAAGGCTTGGTTTCCAGACCCCTGATCATCTTAGTTGCCTTTCTCTGCACACGTTCTCATTTGTCAAGATCTAGAAATGGAGACAGTACTCCAGGTGTGGTCTGACCAAGGTAGAATAGAGTGGTACTATTATTTTTCATGATAAGGATCAGGGCTTTTTTCCAGCTGGAACTCAGTTCCAGTACCTCTCAGGTGGACACCATTGCCTTTGTAAGAGAACAAGGGAAGCAATCGTGGTGAGTTCTGGTACCTCTTTTTCTAGAAAATAGCACTGATCAGGACACTCTCATTAAAATGTGTCGGGATTATACAATAGCCAGAAGACAGCTACTTATAAAGTATTATGTAAGAGACAATAAGTAATCTGTTCCTTCTTAGTTGACCTGATTCTCCATAGGGTGAAAAAATTAAAACCACAGTCCATTTAATATTGGTTTTAAAGATATAAATGAAGTCCATTGTTATGGTGTGTTGTCCCTCTTTGCTAGCCATACTCAGAACTGCCTGAGTCAGCTACCAGGCAACGTGCTTGTAGTTTTCAGTTCCGCATTACAAACAGTTGCCTGCTGCATGGTTTTTCCCACCATAAACCATTTTATATTAAAGTTCTTCTTTGTTGATGTAACCTCTGTGTGTCCTCTTCTTCATGATCCTTTTCAATCACCACACCTACTGCTCTTCAACAGCCATTAAAAAATTGTTTTAACGAGGACATGGAAAATTTAGTTTTATTGGAACAAGACAAATTATGATTTATTTGTATTATTTACTTTGAAAACAATTCATTAATAACTCTATACACATTATTAAAATGATACAAAGTTATCTCCAATTCATCAAACAAAGCAAAAAAATAAAAAATAAAAATATCAGACTATGGAAAAGGCTATGGTCAAAACCAGAATTTAAACATTAGTTGTTGTTGTTCATACCTCTTTATCAATAGTGAATTATTGTATTCCAATATATCTTTCTTTCTTTCTTTGGCGATCACTCGTAGCCGAGTAAGATTGTCTTCCATAAACACAGTTTTAACAATGAGTCCGTAAGTGACTGTGGAGGCCAATTCTGGACACACGTGTCCTTCCACAGTGGGGACATTGGTTCCTGGGTGGGAGTTGACCGCGGTGTGGATTTGCCAAGCATGCCTTCCTCTTAGCACGTTTCTCCCTTGCGTTCTGAGTTTGAGTGTCTTCAAAGTCCATGACACCTTTGGTACAGGCTGTTCTCCAACTGGAGCGCTTGCAGGCCAGTGTTTCCCAGTTGTCGGTGTTTATACTACATTTTTTAAGATTTGCCTTGAGACAGTCTTTAAACCTCTTTTGTTGACCACCAGAATTACGCTTTCCATTTTTAAGTTCGGAATAGAGTAGTTGCTTTGGAAGACGATAATCAGGCATCAGCACAACATGACCAGTCCAACAAAGTTGATGTTGAAGAATCATTGCTTCAACACTGGTGATGCTGAGGACAGAACCACAAGTTTTATATGGAAAGATGTGGGTGTGACAAAAGTCTAATGGCTGCTTTTGCTAGGTATCATCCCTAGACAGACTGCTTTTCCTAGGCAGCTTCAGTTGGGAGGGAACAATTTGTAGCACAAAGTCACCACTCATTTCTCCACTCGAAATCACTCCCTCAGCTTCTTTTCTGTCCTGCAACAGGTTTTCAAACACACGTGAAGGACAATGTCCACTTGAACCCTGCAGGGGAAATCATCTGGAGAATCTGTGGTCCTCCATATGATCTTCATGCTCCTGTCTCAGTGACGCCTATGCTGGCTTGGTCATTGTCCACAGAATGGAAGATGACAGGATCCCCAAGGATGTGCTCTACAGGGAGCTGGCTTCAGACACCAGGTCCATTGACAGACCAGCTCTGCATTCAAAGATGTCTAAAAATGTTTCATTAAGGCTAGCAACATCAACACTGCCCTGTGGAAAGGTTGGAGACAAGACAGTCGGGTCGTGTATCCATAGCTGTAACCAGATGAGGAACGGCCACTGGGAGAAGCACAGACAGAAGAAACACTATGGTGCACCTGCAGCAACACAACCGGATGCCTTCACCTGCCCCAGCTACAACAAAATATGTACCTCCAATATTGGTGTCTACAAACACAGCAGGCACCGCAACATTCCAACAGTCTGACTTCACCCACAAAGGTTCACTCCTCCATTGTGCCCTGAGACAGACGGATGCCAACAACTCCCATCACTCTGAATATCAGCTATTCTGGCTGGGGCTAATGAGAGCCACACAATATCTCCCTGATGTCCTCCCTGATTTAGTGGCATCAATTTAGAGCTCAGAAGTGACAAGAAGGTGGAAGGGGTAAGAATACCTCTCCCTGCTCTGCCTTGTGCCTTGCTTGTACACATTTTCGACTAGGAGCTAGTGAATACATATACATTTTTTTATCTTAAGAACAAATCTCAGCATTAGTTCTTATTTATTGAGACATGGTGTAGACAAATGTTTCCCGGTCCCTTAATGTGTTCATAGAAGTTAGCTCAAAATTGTTTAATTCTTTCAAAGTAATATTTTTCAGGCTATTAATCTGGCAAGTGGATTATTGCCCTTGGGTATTTCATGGAAAAAATAAAATTGAAAAGAGATAAGGTGTTTCATTAAAATAGCTGTTGTTCTGCATGAGCAAACGGTGATATTTCTTCCATAATATATTAGATTTCTGAACATTAAGACTTTCTAAAGCATCTCTGTGGATATGCTCAGCTGTAACTGTTCCTTCTAAGCTGTTATGGTCAGCTATATCAATCGTCTGTGAATTTAGAAGGGTGTAGACAAAAGACAGCAATGAGTCAGTGTCTTAAAATTGCTCATAATGAACATATTTATTGCAGTCAGTCAACTCTATCTGTACAGGATAGATTAGTTTTCTCTTTTAAGACACTGAAATGAAGGTTGGATGTTTAGTGCACAAACACAGCACAGGGGCTAAGAAACAAAAACTCAGGTCACATTTATATTTGCTGCTTATCATCTTGCTGTACCTGCTTGCCACAGTCAGCCCACATGCTTGTGTCACAGTTCACCTCTCACTATGGCAGGCTATGGACAAATCTATACTGATGAGTTATAACATTAGAAATGTGTTTAAAAATGTGACGCCAAAGTGTGCTGGAAAGCAGTGATCTTTTGCCAACGGGAAATTGCATTGGGAGATTTTTTTTATAGCTTTTTTAATATTAAAAATAATGTTTTCCAGATCACCATAGATTCAGCCTATAATAAATATTCATACAGATAGGCTTATTACTCAGTTCTAAAACTGGTCTTATAGGTTCTATAAGCACTATGATGCTTCCCCCCCCCCCCCCAATTGTGAGTAAATTTGGCAACCACATGCAAGTTCATTCCAGTGATAAATGGTGGGTGGGGGGGAAAAACTGCCAACATTAACTTAGAAGACAATTTCTGTTCTTGGTGTGTATTTAGCTTGGTCACCAGTTGGCACACACAGTTGGCACCACAGATGGACCTGGCTCCCAGATGCAGCTTCTGGAGAAAATAAAATCTGCAAAGACTAATTCCCAGATGATACAAGCTTAGCACAGCTCCTACAGGCTTAGCTGGAAAGATGCTTCCTTTTTGGCATGGGTTGGGGAGCTGCAGTCTGGAAGCCACCTGAGTCCCCATTCTGAAGTTCATCTTCTGTAATATAAGTATTGCACCATCAAGTCTGTCTAGGGTTTGGTTATGTGAATCTATTCACATAGATTAACCTCTATAGAGCTATATACATCTAAAAAAAACCCCAAACCCAAACAAACCAGGATATACACTTTCAATTGCAGGCAATCCCCTTTGTTGGTGGTGTGGAATTTCACATGCCCTGCATTCATCTGTATCAGAATTGAAGACTACAATGGCTTACAGAGAGCTGAAAGAACCATCAATAGGATTTCTGTTGCTATGCCTTACACTCATTCATAAGAGCATATAATTCATAATTAATTATGTCCAGTGATGTAGTATGCTATGAACCTTGTAGAGAGAGGCGGAAGTGATTACTTGTGCATCTAAATGTCTGCAGCAGAGACAATATTCTCCTGGAGGTCCATTTATGAATGACTTATGCAAAATCAAAATATCAGATGCAGTAATATCAGAGTTTTTAGGGGTTTTAGGGGTTTCTGAATGTTTTATGTAGTTTTGTAGTAGTTTTATGTAGTTTTTAAATTTCATTGTTCTGCATGGGACAATGACAATAAAGATATTGTATATCGTATCGTATAGTTAGAGAAGGCAGAGGCAACCTTCTCTAAGGAAGGAAATTATATTACAGTCCTATTTGACTTAACATTCCCAGAAGGTGGTTCAGAAGGACTGTTGCTCATCCCCTGGTTGTTGGTCCGTGGGGTTTCTGAAGCCTCTGTTTTGTCCCCCATGCTTTTTACCATCTACATGAAGCCAAGGAGATGTCACATGTCACCCCTAGGTTGCAAGTTGGGAGATATCAATATGTTTTTGAAACCTAGCTCTCTCCTTTCCTGCTAATGCCAAGGAGGTTACAGAACCTCTAAATGATCTCTAAGGAGCATGAATACAATGTGGATTCAATGTGACTAACAAGCTGAAGCTCATTCCAGAAAAGGCAGAGGTAGTACTGGTGGTTGGTAAGCTGATGGAGGGCTGTATTAATCGGGATCTTACCTATAAAGCCCTAAACAGGATATCTGAAAGACAACTTCCACCCATATGAACTTGTCAATAAGTTGCAATAATTGTTGAAGCCCCTGCTTTTTGTCCTGCTACCTGAAGAGGTTTGGGTGTGAACTCTAGACATGGCCTCCTCTCTGGTAACAATCTCATTATGGAGTCCAAAAAGAAGTTAGACTTGTTTCATCTCTGATTGTTTTCAGGTGAGTAGTAATTATTTCATCTGGCTTTCAAAGGTGTTGAATTAGAATACTGAAGGTGTTTTTGTGTGTGGAGTGTGTGGGTGTGTCTTTGCTTTTAACAATCCTGTGAATCCCCCACCAATAAAATAATGTTAATATGGAGGAGTGTATACAAAAGGTGAGATTCATTTTGGTGACATCAGGTGTTGACTTGCAGAGATTTACCCAATGAGTTTATGCAGCCTTTGCATGAACATCTCATCACTCAGATTTCTTTTTGAATTCAGTGGGGGAAAAACAACCCATAATATATCACATTTAATATTTCCTGTTTCCATTTTTATGAATTTATTTATTCTACTTGTAAAGATGGAGGGAGTAATTACAGCATATGGAGGTTAATGGGAGAGAGTATACCTTCACACACTAAAGAAAGTAATCCCTATGGATCTCAAACAAATGATATTTTGAGGAGTCTCTAAAACTGCTATATGAATGCTGATAACAGTAACAATAATAATATTAACAACATTCATAACTCTATGTTAACTACCAAAAAGTGCAATAGCTGCTGGAATACACCTCTGTTGTGGAGTGTAAGCAGAATTTGACTGAGCTTCTGGGTCTAAGAATGGACAAAGAAAAAGTTAATTTATTACTATATCTACAGAAAGACAGATCCATTTCTCCTTTTTGGTTTCCACTATGGAACTGTAGTTAGAATGCCTGGGCATGCCTCAAAATTTGCTTTTTATGAATTTTGGTCAACTCAAGGTATGATATACTAGAAACCATTTAATATGCTTATTTGTAATTAATAGTGGTGCAGTGAAGATCTGTTTGCATTCTTGTTAAAGAGACCAGCCTTTTATGGATCTATTAGGGTAATCAGGTCTCTTGGAAGTTACACCTTTTGCAGTTCTTCCTATGAGTAACAAGTATTTTTTATTTTTTCTGTGTTGACACCACCTTTTCTTGTTTATCACCCCCTACCCACAGAACAGTCCCAATGTCCTATAGTTCAGCATCCATTGTTTACAACTGAAGACTATTTCCCCACACCTCATAACTGTTTCCATTACCTTCCCCAAACATCTTTTGAATATTGGAATATTCTAGACAGTATGATTTTGTTGATGAAAATGAGCCATGAAACGTGCACCCAAGTAACTCTAGTAAAACAAGTCAAAAGGCATACCAACTCTTGGCAATAGTTTGTCCTCTTTCTACAGATGTCTCTTTGGAATGAATAATATAGCTTCTTGATGATGCTGTTTTTGCTGTGTTTGGCAGGTATGCTTGCACGTCTGCCTCATCAAAACAATTAACATCTGAGGCCTTTGGAAATAATTTTCAACAGATAAAACAATCATGCCAAGTCCGGGTAAAAGCTCTCCACTGTTCCATATCTACACAAATTGCCTTCCATTCAGATGGTTTTTATGTACATTTAATCACTAAAGATTAATTAGGAGGCATGCAGAAGGCAGCAAAATACTGAAGAGCTAACTTCAGTTTAAGTGTGTATGCAGCTAACTTGTGGTTTTTTAAGAACAATTTTAATTAAAACTACTGGAAAAATCACCCAGCTGAAAATATTAGGGAGCTTTGGGATGGGCTTAGCATAGCTAATTAATTGTATATTTAATCAAAGCAGCCTTTGGCTGTAATTAATAATCTGTTTTCCTCTGGTAATAAATATAGTGGTTCTGAGAAACAGAATATGTAATTTGCAAAATGCCAGATGTACAAAATATTGGTACTGAAAAGGATTAGCCCACCTCAAGCTTTGGAGTCAAGATTGTTTCACTGTTAAATAATTAATACTGTTTTGATAAATCAGTTTTAAACATCCTGTTAGAGCAGCAGCTTACAAAACAGATTCTCTGGAATCCTTTGACTGCTGTCAAGAGATGTCACCAGAGAAGCAACAAGCTGTTTGTGGCCAATCCTAAGGAGAACCTATGAAATTAACGGCCTATTTATTATGTCTCAAAGAAGCAGAAGATGATGACTAGTAGATTTCTATAGCCTCCGTTTGGCTCAAAGGCTTGAACACACCAGTAGCTTAAAAGAAGTAAGCATAGGTCATGATTCTAAAACAACAACCAATAGCTAAGAATCTTACACATTCCTGCATTGCAGGGGGTTGGACTAGATGATAGTCAGCGTTCCTTCCAACTCTACAATTCTATGATTCTTAAAAATTTACTTAGGTATAATTCCATGCATGTTACCTGGAAATAAGGCACACACACACACTGAGTTCCTGGATAAGGGTAGATTTTGACCCTAGGCTCCAAAAAGCATGGAAATGTATCAGCACACTTAGCTTAATTAGTAGAGATGCTGTACTGAATTCATGTTTCATGCTCACCGTTAGCCTATATGACCTAGGCTTACAATAACCACTCCACTTTTGGCCTTGTTTGAACATACAGCTAAATCAGGCTGCATCATGGAACTGGCCTGGACTGGGGTTCTTTCATGGTAGTAAAGGGAAACAACAGCTTGCCGCAGGCATTCATAGTATTGCATATTCTGCTTAGAAAGTCCTTCTTAATTAGATTGTGCTGACAGTCCAGTAGACACATGTTTGGTGGACGCAGTGTCAGGGACTGGCTGGATAAGGAAGAGTGGTGGGAGTAGCCCTCTAAGGAGGACATGGAAGAGGAGGGCCTGGACCCCAGACTGTGGTGATGGGACACTGGAGAGCAGTCTGGAGAAAGGATGAGCGGGGAGGTGCTAGAAGCAAGAGGTTTGAGCAATCATGGAGGGGTCAGGAGAAGGAAGGCCTTTCAGGACAAGACCAGAAGCTGAGAGTCTCAGTGTGAGCACAGACTCAGAGAGGAATCAGATGTTGCACCTGCTACTCAACAGCAGGACAGTCCCAGTCCTGCTGGCTCTTCTCCCCCACTGACACCCCGCTAGAGGAGAGTCCTGCACGTTGCTGAGCAATGGGCCAGAGAAGCCCTGAGGAGGAGCGTACCCCCTCGATGCAGCCTTCATCTGCTTGTTAGGGATCCAGTGTGAAAGGCTAGTGGTCAGTTTCAGCAACATCTCAGACGGATTAAGATGAACCAGAGGACTCTACTTTGTTGTCATTTTCTGTTAACAAAAAGCTAATTGCATTCCATGCCTCCCCTGCTTTCCTGCCCTGTGGATGACCTGGGCTCACTTGACAGCCCCTTGACAGACAGGGAGTGCTGCTGCTGCATTTATTCTCTTCTCTTGAAAGGTGGAAGAGGGTTTAAGCTACTGAAAGTCGAGGCTATGGAAATTAAGAGCTTTTCATCCCAACTGTTTCCAGATGTGTAGCAGCAAAAACGGACTTAAGAATTATACTGCCATAGCTTCAACAGGACCCCATGAGCAACAAGTCCATTTTGATAAATAACAGCCCACAATCTTGCTGTAACGAATTACAGTAATATGCCTAGTATGTAAGCTCATATTGACAACAGTTGCTTCTAGAATACTTTCGTGACGATATATTTTAATGCAGGGGTTATTCTGATGCAGTCTTTCTTGTTCCCAATTCTAAACACATTGTGGTCGCTACTGATTATATCCATCTACCCCAATCCATCTTTCTTTATTATCATTCTCAGTATTACTTTTTGTACTCAAAAAACTATTCTGAAGTATAAAACACATCAGTCAGTGTTATTTATGAATAGTGCATACTGCTTTAAAATATTTCCTATAACAGCAAAATATGTCTTAATCCATACTTAGTAGAGTGACATTTCCTTTTTTGCTGTTCCCTTCATAATATCTGTGTTCACAGGTGCCCTTTCTAAGTAGACTGAAGCAGCAACAGATGTCAGTTGTATCAGAGAATTGCAGGAAAAAACAAGAGCATTTATAAAGCTCACATGTGCATCATAGTATTTTAGGTGAGCCAC
The DNA here is from genome assembly GCF_964188315.1 of Podarcis muralis. Taxonomy (NCBI): domain Eukaryota; kingdom Metazoa; phylum Chordata; class Lepidosauria; order Squamata; family Lacertidae; genus Podarcis; species Podarcis muralis. The sequence continues at coordinate 26,987,115 of NC_135664.1, read as the reverse complement.
AAAGTTTGGCTCTATCTGGTATGGAGTATTAACAATGACATTAACATTTTTAACACAGGCATCTAAGAGACAGCACAGCAACCTTGTGTTTCCAGAATAATTTTTGTCTCTCAGTCAGCTGTTTGAAATCAGTGAATTGGTGGTAGTAGTGGAAAAGAGATCAATAGTACATGGCCATAACAACAAGGCTATACGAGAGAAATAAAAGGAATGCATGGCCCAGTGCAAGTCTATGTGCAACACATAGCTTTTGAATTAAACCACCAGGAACTAGGTATATTTGATTAGTTGCTTTCAGGAGATGCATCAGAATCACGGACTGATGCTTTAATAAGGACCCTCTTTTTTGTGAGATAAAAGGAACTAGCAATTGTGATGCTGTAATTCACAAATTCTCACTGTGCTGGCCTTTGACAAGCACCATTAATAGTCATTATGTAACTACTTTCTGAATTCACATATATCCAAATTAGTCCTCCTTGTTGCAAGATCTAGGGAGCAATGACAACAGAAGGATTCTAATATTGGTTTGATGGGGTTTTTTTTTGCATACAAATAACATGCTATCCAACAGTTCTACATATTTTGCACCCTAGCTCTCAAAGAGAGAAATATGCTTGGATGCTGCAGACTTCTGTACTTTCTAAGGATATGTGATATTTAAGAGTATTAGATCTTCTGAAGTTGTCTGGCATGGCAAGAATCCAAAGACATCTTACGTGTTTCCTTCCTTTGAGGGATGTATAACATATTAGACAGTGCCTGCACCCTTCTTTCTTTTCTATTTTTCCTTCTTCTTCCTCTTTTATCTACTGAGATGCTTTGTTGTTCTTTGGCAACTACAAAAGATAAATGATAAATCATAGTGGAAGCCTCCTCAGCTATTCCTTATTTTAAAGGATACCTTAAATTTTCCTGAGGGGGGTTTATCATGGCAGCTTAAAATATTTGGAGTGACTAAGTAAATGGTAACAGAAGTAATGGTGAAAACAGACAGACATATACAGAAGTGGCTTTAATACGTGCTTCCTTAGCATTTATTTTCAGGACAAGGAATGTGTGTTCAAATGTATTACTTCCTTCATCCTGGCACCTTCATTACATGTCTACTTGGCCTCTGTCTTCACCCAAAAGGAAAGTGATGCCCAACCTGGTGATAACAGAATAAATGATGTAAGGATGGAGCTGCAACCCAAGATAGGAAAAGAGGTGGTAAAGGAACAGATAATTCAACAGTTAAGTCTGTGAGCACTTCGAAAAGGATGCTTTGATTATTAAGACTCAGCATGGGTTACTCAAAAACAAGTCATGCCAAATGGATCTCATTTCCTTTTTTGATGGAGTTACAAGCTTGGTGGATTGGGGGAATGCTCTGGACATAGTGTATCTTGATTGAGGGAAGGCTGCAATATATATTCTGCAATATGATATTCTGCATGTGATACTCTTGCGAGGAAGATGCTAAAATGTGGGTTGAATGAGATAGCTGTTAGGTGGATTTGTAGCTGGTTGACTGACCAAACCCAAAGAGTACTTATTAATGGTTCCTCTTCATCCTGGAAAAAAGTGACAAGTGGGGTGATGCAGGGTTCTGTCCTGGCACATTGTTGTTCAACTTCTTTATAAATGACTTGGATGAAAGAATTGAGGGAATACTCATCAAATTTGCAGATGACACCAAACTGAGAGGAGTAGCTAATGCCGCAGAAGACAGAATTTGGATTCAAAATTACCTTAACAGATTGGAAAACTGGGCTCAGACTAACAAAATGAATTTTAATAGGGACAAATGGAAGGTTCTACACTTAGGCAGGAAAAACCAGCTGCACAAATATAAGATCGGGGACACCTGGCTTACTAATAGGACACGTGAAAATGATCTAGGGGTCTTAGTGGACCACAAGCAACATGTGATGCAGCAGCAAAAAAAGCTAATGCTATTCTAGGCTGCATCAACAGAAATATAGTGTTGAAATCAAGAAAAGTAATAGTACCACTCTATTCTGCCTTGGTCAGACCATACGTGGAATACTGTGTCCAGTTTAAGAAGGATGTTGACAAGCTGGAACGTGTGCAGAGGAGGGAGACCAAGATGATCAAGGGTCTGGGAACCAAGCCTTATGAGGAATGGTTGAAGGAGCTGGATATGTTTAGCCCAGAAAAGAGAAGGCTGAAAGGAGATAGGCATCTTCAAATATCTGAAGCGCTGTCATATGGAAGATGGAGCGAGCTTGTTTTCCTCTGCTCTGGAGAGTAGGACTCAAACCAATTTACAAGAAAGGAGATTCAAACTAAACATCAGGTAGAATTTTCTGACAGGAAGAGCTGTTCGACAGTGGACCCGACTCCCGTGAGAGATGGGAGGTGTAGGTTTTTATGTGATCTTTGGATGAAGGGCAGTATACAAATTTAATAAATAAAAATATACAGGCCCATGCATATGCAGGTAACCCATCTCAATAATGCAGTGTTTCCCAACCTTGTGCCTCCAGCTGTTTTTGAACTACAACTCCCATCATCCCTGACTAGCAAGACCAGTGGCAAGGGATGATGGGAATTGTAGTCCAAAAACAGCTGGAGGCACAAGGTTGGGAATCACTGCAATAATGACTTGAGCCAAATAAATATATTATAAAGAGCGAATGGAATTTCATTAATGAAAGTGAATGGGCTGATCCATTATGCAAGACATTCCAGTCCTGCTCTCCCAAGTGTTTAGCTAAGGCCTTACAGAGTTTGCCTTTTTTAGCCTCCAGCTGTTGGTGTAACCTCTTTAACCCAGACAAAAAGTGATCTTGCTCCAGAAGAGATGCAACTTCTTAAACAGAAACAGCATATCCTGTTGATCATAAGAACCTACTGACCCCTTTTGAATATCAAACGTTCCCGGGTGCTCCTGAAACACCATGGAGGAGCGTTGAACATGTTCTATCAAAATAACTTGGTTAATCTGACAACTCTTATAGTGGGTCACAATGACCCTCTCTTATGTGATACTCACATATATATTGCATACTACTGTATTATTGAAAAGTGGTATAGAAATTTATTCAATGAATAAATATCAATATTATTACCCCCCAAACTTTGTATTGTTGTCCATTCATTAAATATATGGCAATCGTCATGCTACCTTTCTTTATATTTTCTGACAAGGAGAAGAGATGGACTGCAAAAAGTTCACTGTATTCTGTGTCTATCACTATAAATGTGTAGGACAATAACTTTCCAAAACTGCATACAATTCATTCCAAAGGTCAGAGACTGCTTTAGGCCTTGGCAGACAGAATTCTATTGATTTTTGCGGAACTGAAAAATCAAGAAATGATAGTAGGTACATCGTAATGCAAACAACAGGATAGGAACTACTATAAAGACAATATCCTAAAATCAGAGAATGACTTTTGGGAGTATATGCTAGTATTTTTACCACAGAATCTTTACAACAGAATCATTAAAGTGGTGTTTGAGACCATTAGTAGGAAGAAATAGAAAATAAAAATAAAATAATATAGAGATAGAGCAGTGGTTCCCACCCCACAAAAAAAAACCATTTGAAAATTGCTGATTGTCTTGGTGGACTGCCTAACAACTTTTCTGCCTGTTCTAGAAATAGCAATGTGCTGAGCCAGATACTGTATGTTTTTAATTGCATCTTTACAGCCATGCCATGGAACTGCTGAATGCAGCTCACAGACCGCTGGAAGTCTGCAGATCAGTGTTTCAGAACCCCTGGGCTAGAGTGTTTCTTCCTGTCCTGAGCACAGCACTCACTTTTATATAGCTCCCTTCCCTGATTTGAAGAGTATGCAGTGCCATGTCTCCTGGGCTCAGGAAAGGAGCCAGAGTTACAGCTGGATCCTGCAGTGGGAGCTGTCCAGCACAAATAGGCTGGATTTCAGCCACAGACACATCCTTTCCAACTCTAGAAGCCAACAAGCTGAGCAAAAAGCTTGTGCTTGGTAGGTCCGGGTGATGTTTGTGTCTCTGTTCCAAGCTTTTTGTTGGTTGCCATCTGTGATTCTACTTTTTCTCTCTGAATCATCCATTCTCACAGAGTATTTCCTTCTCAACAGTGTAAGGGTTAGTTACTGCTATCTACTTGCACACAAGTGCCTGCCCATCCATTCTTCCTTCGCTACCATGTGGATTGACTGGATTGGGCAGACTAGTCACTCCAAGTATCGCTTGGGATGGAATGATAATGCTAGTTTGTTTCAGTATGGCTAGTATTTCTCCTGGGAGAGTTTAACATGCAGTGACATATTTTCAAACAATGCTATGTCCAGGAACCATAAGAATCTGGGATGGGTGAGAATTAAATAAATTAAATCTACAGTAGTGTGGTTTCATTTTTGGTCTAAAATTCTTACATTATATACTTACAGAGACCAAGAGGTGATTATACACCATCACTAAAGGAGCATGTCAGGGATAATAGGTCCCTCACAACTCACTTGTCTACATCACAAGTACCTGCATCTGTTTTCTTTAATCTTTTGCTGCCACCAATTTCATCAGAATGCTTCAGAACTTCTTAAAAACATGGTCAAGCTTGGACATGAGATGGACTTTGCCATAAGAGAATGGATAAATTTAACCTGGGTTTATTAATGGGGTTTTAAATACATATGGGGAAACTAACAGACATATAGGAAGCCATGTTTTCTCCCCCCCCCCAACAATTCTCTTGGGATTGATGGCATGGCATATCACTTCTAGGGCCATTTGAAGACCCACTGAGCTGTGGCAGTTTTGACCCACAAGTGAGGTGCGGACCAGGTGAGTTCACTTGGAATTTGGATCAAGCAAATTCCCTGAACATCTCTACTTGTGACCTGGCAGGAATCACGTGGGACCACTTGACCGGACAAACTCGCATCTCTGGTATCATGTTAGGCCAATTGGGCTTGAGACCCAGATGTGATATCACTTCTGCAGGGTTGGCAATCAGCATCTCCATGTGATCACAGCTGAGCCAGAAACCTGGTCCCACATATTTCCAGAGGTGGTTCAAGCACCTGTGTAAATTGGCACCCCAAATGTAACCCTTTGGGAATTAAAAATACGTAACTGGCAATCAGTTTTGGGCTTCACAATTCCAGTGCTTAATGCCTTAGAACATCCAAAATGCAAACAAAGCACACTGGCCCTGTTGTTGTTGTTTAGTCGTTTAGTCATGTCCGACTCTCCGTGACCCCATGGACCAGAGCATGCCAGGCACTCCTGTCTTCTACTGCCTCCCGCAGTTTGGTCAAACTCATGCTGGTAGCTTCGAGAACACTGTCCAACCATCTTGTCCTCTGTCGTCCCCTTCTCCTTGTGCCCTCAATCTTTCCCAACATCAGGGTCTTTTCCAGGAAGTCTTCTCTTCTGATGAGATGGCCAAAGTATTGGAGCCTCAGCTTCAGAATCTGTCCTTCCAGTGAGCGCTCAGGACTGATTCCCTTCAGAATGGATAGGTTTGATCTTCTTGCAGTCCATGGGACTCTCAAGAGTCTCCTCCAGCACCATAATTCAAAAGCACCAATTCTTTGGCGATCAGCCTTCTTTATGGTACAGCTCTCACTTCCATACACCACTGCTGGGAAAACCATAGTTTAACTATATGGGTATGAGCTATGCAGTGCAGGGCCACCCAAAACAGACAGGTCATAGTGGAGAGTTTTGACTAAACGTGATCCACCTGGAGCAGGAACTGGCAAGCCACTCCAGTATCCCTGCCAAGAAAACTCCATGGACAAAAACTGGCCCTTATAACAACATTAAAAATCTCATACAAAAGTAGATTGCAACTATAGACCAAACTTGTATTTTAAACTCTGTTATAGCCAGCTATTTACTGCATTCCCAAATGCATTAGTGCCTATCACACTCAATCTCTGCAAGGGGAGAATATTTGCTCAGGTTAACTGGTACTTAACTGGTACTGGTCCTTTTTTCAAGCACAATGCTTATCACAGAAATGACTGAAAGCCTTACAAAAGTATGGACCATTAATGGCTTATATTACTTGAAACGATGAAAATTGCAAAAGATCTATACCATTTATGAATACTTATGTACATATAATGCAGAAAGAAGCAAAATATAGCAAATTTCTCATTTTCCTCCCCGTCCCCTGCCCCACCACTAAACAAAAGAACAAGAGCATACCACATATCTGTTTAGGAATGAAACCTTTCAGACTAGCCATTTTAACCACACCAATTAGATATAATTTTCAGTTTGCCAACACCAGCTTTGACTAAAATCTGTGAAGTTCACAGCTTTCTGTTTCTACACAAACATGATGCTGGTTGCTTAGATACTATGTGCCTTAGGTGTTTGCATATTATTTATTTAACTCTTTTCAAGAGCATTTCACAGAGTTTGTATTCTTCACACTAATTTAAACATAATGAAATACACTCGGCGTTCAATACAAATTCTCAAAAAAAGGCACACTTGCTGTCATCTCGTATCCTAGACCTAAGAACTTAGGAATGCACTCCTAACTAGGAGAATGCTTCTGCTCAGTTCAAGCTACGTCAAGTTGATCTGCGCTGCAGTGGATCATATTATGCGCATGAGACATTTACAGGCATTTGCAGTATTTTTAAAGGGTCAAAATCTATTTTTAGAGGGTCACCCATAGGGCAATATAAATTAAATATTAATTATCTGGAGAAGATTCTAATATGATGCACCCCAGGTAGATCTGGCTTAGCCTTGATAAGGTGATTACTGTGCAGATATCTGATCATCTCACATCACATGGGCATTTTACAGACATGGAACATCAGAAGTCCCTGGATATTAGACAATGGCTGAATCACAAAGACCTGGGTTTTCGGGTTTAGGGAACCAGCCCTTGACAGGTGGTTCTACCCACCCCATCCTTACATTCAGGACAGAGAAATACAATACTTCCTCATAATATGCATAATTAAGTTATGGGGATCACTCGCATAAAATATTGAGATGGCTGATGGTTCAGAAAGTAGATTAGTCATTATTTTGACTATGTATCACCAGCTTCCAGCCACAGCAATTAAATGGAACCTCCCATTTCAAACCTATATATTCAGAATATTAGTTGTTAGGGAACATACAGAAAGGGTGGCTCTTGCCTTCATGGCCTACTTGTGGGTTTATCAGAATCATCTAGCTGACTCCTATTGGAAATAGGATACTGTGCAAGATGGACTCAAGATGGAAAATCCAGCAGGGATTTTCTTATGTCCTCTATCTATCTGTATGAAGGACCTACAATCATGTGAGCAAGCCACCGGACTTTTACCGAGGCAGAAATAGTTATCAGAGATGGAGGAGTGATGAAAATAATATTTCATTGTCGCTTTGGTGAGTCAAATCAAAATGTACGTGAGGACATCTGATTCAACTTGGACCCAGCAGTTATTGCAGAACTCATGTCTGAAAAGTCATTAGTAACATCTAGCTGTGCTTACTCACAGCAATTCCAGCTGTTTTGTTTTAGGATGGATGCAAATGGACTTTAGAGACATATGGGCAGCAAGCTATGTTCTTGAACCTTTTCCATATTAACTGATGAAACTTTGCTAAGACCATGGCCCCTTGTTGGAGGTCAACTCTTAATCCTTTCAGAGAAAGGATGTTCCCATCAGTGTCAAAGGATATAATAATCAACAATATCTTAAGAATGATGGGATATTATTCATTCTTCTACTCTTGAACAAGATTATGAAGTGTACATCTCTGCTCCAGACAGTCTTACATACATGCTCTCCATACATACAGTCTGATAATTTTCTGGATATGTTTCAAACTCTGCTTTCGTTCATGTTAGAAGGCCATGTCGGTAGTTCTGGTAGTACCTTAGAGCGACATAGGTAACATGGCTCCTTTGATTCTCGTTTTCCATATACTACCAGGCCCAGATACAAATATGCTACTATTTAACAAATTCTGCCTCTCTGCCATATGACCCACCAGATGGCTTACATTAGCCTCCTACAACCTGGTGGCCTCCAGATGTTTTGGGCTACAATCCCCAGCTAGCATGTGACTTGTAGTATGAAACATCTGGAAGACACCAGATTGGAGGAGGCTGGCTTACAGAATAATCCAAAACACCATAACATTGCAAACAAAGCCACATTAAAAAGACAAGCAGCAGCAGCAGCAAACAAAACAAAACAAAACAGCCCATGACAGGGCTGTGAGGGCAGTGGTGGCCCCACCACTTTGTAAAGCCCCCCCCCCCCGAGGGGGGTAAGGGTTCCTCCTTAAGACAATTACCTCAAAATATTATCTAAGCAACAGCTTGAACCATCCTGCTTTCAAAGTGGTTGTTGACCTTTTTCTAATTTAATCAATGAAGATAGAGATTTCAAACATTATTCATTAACTGCAAACCAAGGCATTCGATTCAATCTTCTTCAGCAGATGGAAATTCGTAATACCTCTACCGATATTGATACTGGACAGTGTATCAAATCACATTACACATTTTACATACTGTGTCAGTTTTCTGTTTCCACAACTTCCTGTCCATTTGAAATTACAATTATTTCCTGCCCTAGTTCTGGGTATGACCATTCTGAATGCAGAATTTCAGTATTTGCTGCCAGTTTACCAACCCACAGAAATCACTATCTGAACTTGAACATGTTGGTGACTTGTTGGTAGTTCACCACACCTCAACCAGTGTGATGCATCAGCAGAGCATGAGGAGACCCAGCAGAGTCTACAGAGATTTTCTGCTCTCAGCAGAACAGCTTCCTTCTAGAGTCTCTAGTAAAGTGAAAAACTGCTTTCCCACACAGTTCAAAGCAACAAAGTGTTTATGGTCTCCAGACACAAGACAAAGCCAGACACTGTTCTCTACCATATACAGTTCTTCTGGTCTTGAAGTAAAGATACATATGTACAGAGAGATCCACCAACACTATCACCATGCTAGCCAAGGCTGCTGTGTAAAACCCATAGCCTCTTCCGCTGACTCTTATAGATTCAGAGTCTGATCCTGACAGCAAAGAGGACAAAACACAAGACAGGACATTATGAAAGCCATGTCCTAGAGACTATTATGCCCATCTCTACATTCCTGAGCCAATGGCAGAGCAAATGACTCAGCAAGTTATACACTCGACCTTGTTGCTGTAGTAGCTCAGTGCAACTGGCACTCTTATCTCTGAACATCCAGACAGTGAGGATGTGCTCCTCAAGCTATGGGGCCAAGCACTGTTCACATGACACCAACCTGTATTTGGAAATCATAGCAGAGAATCACTCTCAAAATGTATTACAAAGCATACTCCACCTATGACCAAATGATATCACATGAAGTCACTAATTTGTGTAGTTCCACTGGAAGCATAAGGAGCACCGTTTAGTCTTTGCCCCTCACACTGAACAGTTACGAACCACAGACAGTTAAAAGTGCATGTTTGTGGTAGTATAACAGATGAGTCTCATTGTTTCAAAGTGCTTCCCATGTCTTCAGATCCGTATTGCTTTCTCACAGGTTCCAAAAGGCATGGAAAAGTATGTTCATGTGTGGTTCTGTTCCATTCCGAGTGAATTCAAACCCTGGGTCCAATAACCACATCAAGAGGTCATGAATGCAATATAATTGGTTACCTGCCAGGTAAGGTCATGACTAAAGGCAGGTGTGTGCAGCCAAGAAATAAAACTTTTCCATAAGAAACTTACCAGAAGAAGAAGTTTATAAAAAGGGTTCTTACCTGAAAAACATAATAGAAAACAAAATTTTAGTATTTTCATATATATTTCTTTTAGACTTTGAATAACTATTGCAGAATTTGAAATATTCACTGCACTATATGAGCTACTGAACAAAAGAGGCCATTTTTTATTGTAAGTCTGTGGAAAGGAGCCCTTTATGTATTAAAAGCCTGCACATGTTAACCACTGTAGAAATTGTAACTGAAAATGAAATGATTCTTTTCTTTTCTTTTTTCATTTAAGGACAAGTGCATCACTCTGTGTCACTGATGTCCAAACCAAAAATTAAGGAAATAAGTTTGCCACCCGGCAACCTGGTCATTTCTTTCCATTCTTTTTTTCCACAAACATGTGCCAACATTTCTTGTAGACATTTTCACCTTCAAATCTTGGTGAGGACCTGCCCACTAATAACCATAATGAAACATGCTTTATGTGAGAGCCTGTTCATTTATTTTCATTCCCGTGAGTGCCTTCAGAAGCCAGTGTTGCAATCACGGCTATTTACTATTTAATTCCCAGCCAAATTTATGGCCAAATTGAAAAATGGATGCAGGTTGCCTGATGCAGGATGCTATTGTACGAAGTGTCCTCACGGAATCATTACACTTGCATTAATCTTTAATCTACAATTAAACAATCAGTTCTATGTAAAAGTTAACAGAAAATTGATCTATGAATGTATACTAGACGATATATCTTAATTTGTGAGTATGGTGGCAAAGGGATGGATGGATGCAGGGATGAAGAAGTTGATAATTTAGAGAAGAATTCATCATTAGTCTTAGGGTCAGCAAAAGGTTATGCAGGGAACAAAATGTTTATTACCAGGCTACATCCATTCTGCACATTTCCAGTACTTAGCAGGTTTATCTTTCCATGGGTTGGGAAACACATGGGGGAAGAGAATACAATGGACGAAGGCACAGCTTAACTGATAAATCTGGTTTGGCAGGAAATGCAACCTGCTTTGAATCTGCTTTTGTTCAATTAAGAGCCCAGCTTCCAGCTCCAGCAGATGCTTAATTGGTGGCTGAGGCTGCCAGGCAGGCACCAGCACTACAATCATTAACAGGTAGTTTGAAGCCATTAAGGTGCTCTTGCTTGTCAATTTTCTTCCCATACACCACTGTCATAAACCACCTTCCTCCTGGAGGCAGCCTGTCTCGATCAGAGAAGCTACATGCAGCTGAAAGCTCTGCCTCAATTCCAAGGCTTTGCGAGTTATTAAATTTGGACCCAGGTTTTCAAATGTGGAGGGCATGTAACGGGCCATTCTTGCCGCTCAACATGGCACCAAAAGGCAACAACAACAGACAACCACAAGAGCCTCTGCCAGGGACATCTGACACAAATTCCATAATTAAATCTTAGTAACAAAGAAGGCACAAACATCTGCTTCTCACCCAACTCTTCATATGGCTGAGGAACTAGAATCATAGAATTGTACAGTTGGAAAGGACCACAAGGGTCATCTAATCCAGCCCCATGGAATACAGGAACCCACAACCCTGAGACTCATGCTCTAACAACTGAGCTAGTTATTCTATAAGGAGTCAGCACAAGGAAACAGTCTTGTGATCCTTGGATGAAGGGCGGCATATAAATGTAATAAATAAAAGCATCATTTCACATAACTATAATGACTATAATGCACCATGATCATCAGAGAAAAGAGAGAGAAATAAGCAGCAAACTATGAAAACTTTTCAGTTCACAGATCTGGATAGTATTCTGACCTCAATATCCTATGCCTCTTTCAAAACAAAATCAGTAACTTCTATCTTACAGGGGATTAGCAGAAGTCGTTTTTGTGCTGCTAAACTAGTAATGGTGGGGCTTTTGCTTTTCAGTGTACTTTCCTTTTTCAGCAGCTCCTTATATGACTGTTATTCACAAAGAGCGGCTCTGGGTTGGCAGACTCATGGTCACATACAGCTGTCCTGGATTGATCTTTGACTCTAGAGGTCCAGGTGACCTCAGCAGCTAAGCCCTCAGCAGCTTTTTACCAGCTTTGGCTGGTAAGTCCACTACAGCTGTTACTGGACCGGGATAGCCTGACTATGGTCATCTATGTGCTGGTAACCTCCAGACTGGATTATGGCAATGTGCTCCATGTGAGGTTGGTCCAGAAGTTGCAGCTGGTGCAAAATGCAGTGTGGCTCGATTGCTCACCGGGGCATGATATCACCATGTTGCACCACTGCTGGAAGAACTGCATTGGCTGCCAATTAACCACTTGGCTTGGTTCAAGGTGCTGGCTTTGTTGTATTAAAAATGTCTAAAATTTAAAAGATAAGGAAACAAGAAGGCCTTACAGTATAGGACAGCTATATGTCCTGCTTTGACAATGGTCAGTCCTCTACTTCAATGTTCCCCAACCTTGGGCCTCCAGCTGTTTTTGGACAACAATTCCCATCATCCCTGACCACTGGTCTTGCTAGCGAGGGATGATGGGAGTTGTAGTCCAAAAACAGCTGGAGGCTCAAGGTTGGGGAACACTGCTCTACTTGAAGGACTGCCTTGTAAAGTTTTAAAGATCAAGAACCATAATAAGGGGAAAGGCAACCATGAATCAGTCAGCATTTGGGCAGCATAGAATCATAGAATTGTAGAGTCCAACCCTATAGAATCTAGTCCAACCCCAGGAATCTCAACACAGACTAATCAGACACACAGGTCATAGTCTTCCCTACTATGGTGTACTGTAATTACTACTTCAATTATGAAGAAGTGTGCATGCACACAAAATCTCATACCAATAACAAACCCAGTTGGTCTCTAAAGTGCTACTGGAAGGAATTTTTTTATTTTGTTTCGACTGCAGCAGACCAACACGGCTACCTACCTGTAACTACTTCAATTATAGTACTTATTTTGATATTTGCACATATATGCATATAAATGAACACACACAACTTTTATATGGCCCATTTCCTTTCTTGACAATATAGATGGCCATCTAGATGCCTTTTTATTTCACATTTCCCCCATGATCTTCCCAATGTTTTCATTTTTAAAGGCTTTGCTGCATACACAGCGTGTAACGCTACATTTTGCTACCCTATCATTTAACTGTGCAAAGAACGCACTGCCATTTACCAATTACTGCCTACAAATCAGGCAATCTAGACAAACATGCACTAATTAAGGACACAGAAGTCAAAGGCATGTGTTCATTAGAAGTACAGAAGATCTGGAAAATTGATTAAATATATATTGTTAAGAAGTTAACCAATGATAAGAGCCATTACTGTACCATGCTTTGCTTGCACAGCTGATTCTTGGCTGAAGCTCATGGTTAGTGAGGAGACAGCTTAACTGTGAAGCTGGGTTCAGATGCCATGTTAAGCCAACTCTTGGGCTTAGCTTAGTGTGCCACAGAAATTAAAAAGAGGAGCAGAAAAGCAGAGGTGTGCTTCCCTCCAAGAGACTGAACATTTGCGCAGTCCCAGTAACACACAGATATCTGATCAGCACTGAATCAACTGCTGGTTGTATGTATTTGTAGATGTTGCACCTGCTGAAATGGCACCATTCACACATCTACTAAAAGACTAGGAACATGTATGTCCTCCTTTAAAACTGGCTATTTTAGTCCTAGCTTGTTCCCTTTTGGTCATTCCAGTTTTTTAAAAATATGATGGCAAAAATGCTAATTCAATCTGTTTTCTTTTGGTGGTCAGAAATATTACCTCAGTCTTTCTACCAATACTGCTAGTAGCACTGCATGACAGGAAAAAAATATACAATGACTGTATGGTTATCAGTTCTCTCAAAATATCCAGATGGGCTTAATAACATGTTAGGGTATGAATCAGGCATGCTATAAAAACACATATTGCCACCGTTCTATGCTGCAAACAATGGTTTATTTATGCTGTTATTAAGAATAAAGATTGTGTAATAAGGATAATGTGGACACTTAAGCAAAAATTGTACTTCTTGTAAAATAAATAAAGGAAAGGGAGAAATTGGACAATTTCTTTAAAACACACATTTTTATAACATAAGTAGAGTTGTACCAATTGTACCAAAACAGCTGTATTAAAGTTATAATATCGTTGCAGAACAGGGGGGAAAAAACAAACTGAAGGAAGTTGAGATTGAAACTACCAGCTTAAAGTAATAGATTGCTCCAGAAACTCAAGTTGTTCTTGTTACTGGAGTGATACATGTTTAGACATGACACTCAATACTAATTTAAGTTATTTAAACCTGCTTTAGGCAAAGCAATTAATGCTTTAATGTGAAGCTGCCTAAATGCCTCAATACTCAAATGAAAAGGAAGATAAAACCTTCCAGACAAGGCCTGAGAATTCGTAATGAGCAAATCTTATCACAGAGTTCACACTGGATAGAATTGTTTCCAGCAGTCCCTGTGGCTTCCAATTTATAAAGAAAAAAAAATTAGTCTTACGGGTCCTTGGGAAAACAAGTGATCAATACAGCATACCACCTTGCTAAATGATATTTGGTAGATACAGGAATCTACCAAATAGCTAATACAATGTTTGCTATATCAGAGTGGTGAAACAAACACATATTTCTAATGGACTTATCTTTCCCCTGAAACTAAACCTAGCATTTTCTCAGTTTCTTCAACATCTGAAAGAGCATCTATAAAGCCCTATAGTTGGCAGGCAACACTTCACCTCCTTTCCCTATCTGCCTTCATGGATGCAAAAGTCGGAAAGGGCTTTCCTGTGTGAAAAAACAAACAAACAGATGCTGGATGGATCTTCTTTATGCACAGTTCATAAGCAAGGGTGGGGCGGGAGCTACATGGCATGTGGAACAGCAACTCTGGATGCCAGCCATAGTCTACTCTTGTCTCCTTTGGTATTGGCGCAGAACACCTAGCCATGTGGCCATCAGCCTGAACATCTTATCCTCCCCACCCCCGAACACCTGTGCCAGCTGGAAAACATATGACGCTTCAGTATTTCAGAACTAGCTGGCTTAACAAGGGTTATTATTTCACAGCTTCTCACTCTCTTAGCCATCCTGAAACAACATATGCTCAGGTGGATTCTGAAAGGTGGCATCATGTGACACAGCCATGCCCACCGAGTCTGCCTCATGTGCTGTTCATTAGCTTGTTACTTTTCTTCACTAGCACATTTTCTCTCTCTTCCTGATGGTATATCTTCCTTTTATTTCTTCGACGACTATGGTTGATTATGATTATTTTAACGATGTAATCTAGCATAGCTGAGTGGTACAAGTATCTGCCTTGCATGCACAAGGTCTCCAGTTCAATTCCTGGTGTTTTCAGGTAGGGCTGGGAATAAAACCCAGGAGAGAGGTTACCAGTCAGTGTAGACAATACACTGTGCCAAATGGACCAATGGTCTGAGTCGGTTAAAAGGCAGCCTGCCATGTTTCTGTGTAATGCAACAGTAAATATAAAAGCAAGGAAGAGAATTGATGCAAGCAGCCTAATTCCTGCCACCTCTGATTAATGACACCTTTCCTAGGTTGGTAGAAAGCAAGCAAGCAAGCAAGCTTTGGATTTCCATTCTTTCCCCATTGTACATGTTGCTAAAATACTGCTAAAAACAATCTTGTTTAGGCAAGTCTACCTAGATGCTTAGAAAGTTAGGTTGTTTTAATCTGTTTTAGTATTCTAACTTTTGTAATATTTTGAGGTGTGGCTGTAATTTTTTCTTGGCTTTTTAATCATTTTGTAAATTGCTTTGAGGGCCTTGTTTTACAAACAAGCAGTGTATGAATTTTAAATAAGCAAATAATATTGCGCTTGTTGGTGATTTTTAAAGAATTCAACGAAGAAATATCAGGTACAAAGTCTAGAAATGCCCCTTAACCCATTATTATGCCTAGATGCTCATGTTGCCTTAGTAATAATAATAATAATAAATTTTATTTATATCCCGCCCTCCCCAGCCGAAGCCGGGCTCAGGGCGGCTAACAACACTAAAACAATGCAGCATTATAAAAACATTATAAAAATTAATTAAAATACAAATTGATGGCAACCATAAACTAAAGTTTTGTAAAGATTGCCAAAGGAGGGAGTCAGGCTGCGCCCTGACCAAAGGCCTGGTGGAACAGCTCTGTCTTGCAGGCCCTGCGGAAAGATGTCAAGTCCCGCAGGGCCCTAGTCTCTTGCGACAGAGTGTTCCACCAGGTTGGAGCCGCAACCGAAAAAGCTCTGGCTCTAGTTGAGGCCAGCCTAACCTCTCTGTGGCCTGGGACCTTCAAGATGTTTTTATTTGAAGACCGTAAGTTCCTCTGTGGGGCATACCAGGAGAGTATGTTGCCTTAGCATGTTGATATACCTCTTTAATTGATTTGCCAGCTGTGGCCTCTTCCTAGAAATCAGAGACCCTGCTTCCATTCCATATGCCATAGTGACTTCTGAACGTTATTACTGCAATGCACTATCTATATTTTTCAACACACTGAATTAGCACCAGTGTGCTCACTCCATTAGACATTTTGCTAATTTCTTCTTGGCAAATATAAAATATCATGAGATGTTTCTACTCTTTTATCCAGAACACTTTTTGAAACACCACATCTAATTCACTGGGGAATGTATAGGTTCATATGTCTATTTGTTTGTGTGTGTGTACACACACACACACACACACACACACACACACACACTGTTTTCTGCCTTTCTGTGGTTGGGCAACTTTCAAATTACATTGCACAGGTTTTGATTTAGGAAAGAAAAAAGTCCAAGCCTTCAATTTCAGGTGGAGGAATCTCATCTGAGAACAGAAGAATGCAGACAACAGCTTCTACCAAGACAATGAGTAGAGGAAAAATAAAAGAGGGAGAGACAGCAATGAAATGTGAAGAGTGCAGCCTGGGAAGAATGGTAAGAGAGCAGGAAGCCTGCTAAAGATGAAAAGGAGATAACTTAATTTCATACCAAAGAAAACTACCCTTAAACTTAGGCTTTATGAGTCTTTTTCTTTATTATAATTGCAAAGTTTGAGGAACTACCTTGCACCCTTATTTATCCCCTTTCATCCAAAACCAGTGGCAGTTTGCCATCTATATCTAAAACATAATATATCAAGGTATTTCCCCTCCTCTTAAATTTGCTTTAATGCAGTTACATTGCCACATTGGGGTCCTTACTCCTTTGGAACGCTTTACATCAATAGATGGTATCAGAAAATGCATATGTGATTATGACCACATACTTATATATTAGTGTGTGTGTGTGTGTGTGTGTGTGTGTGTGTGGTGTACGTATATGTGTGTGCACACACACACACACACACACACACACACACACACACACACAGTATATATGTATGGCGG
Organism: Podarcis muralis; assembly: GCF_964188315.1. Lineage (NCBI taxonomy): Eukaryota > Metazoa > Chordata > Lepidosauria > Squamata > Lacertidae > Podarcis > Podarcis muralis. The sequence continues at coordinate 26,970,102 of NC_135664.1, read as the reverse complement.
TTGCAGTAAATACCCTGAAGCCATGACATAATTTTTTCAGCAGCACTCCAGAGTGAAATTTACTTCAAAATATATGCGGCATCACATCTGTAAATTGCAGCTCACTCTATTCCTAAGCTTGTCAATGAGAGTGGAACAGCAGGTGGTCATTTGTGCTATAGCTACGTTTCCACATGCTGCACAAAATCCTGAGAGATATTTCAGCAAGAGCACCACTGGAAAAAAGGGTTTTGCAATCAAACTAAACTGGTTAAGAGAAACAACTCCCATTTATCACATACAACTGAGAGATAAAAAGTGCTCTCTGCAATTTTCTAACCCTATGCTCCTCGATAAAGAAGGCTGTAACCTATTTTCCTTTGCCAGGGTTATACCAAACTCTAAAGGGAAATTCACAAACAAAATGTGAGTGAGAGGAGAACCTACTGGTACTGGCATTAATGTGTGGAGATATCAGACCACCACACCTGAATGCAGCATTTGAACAGAGCGCTCAGTTGTTATACACAGAAGTTTGGATCCATATGAACTGGAACAGTATTCTACATGCACACTAGCTAGCCGTTGTTACTGCCGAGAGCTGTCCCTGAAGATCCTCTCCTGATTTGTGAAATGGTTCAGGGATATGTAGCCAGAAAGCAAAAGTTACTACTCTACTCCAGGCTCCGTCCATGTGTGGAAGACTCAGAACTAAAGACTGGGTTTTAAAAGGTTTTAATTTTGGTAACTTCTTCATTCACTTTCCAGGGACTCAGCGTAGATTACTTCTTCTTGCTAAGTATGCAACTACCCGAGGACCCATCCTGATAGAACAGTGGTGGTTGGAATCAGCTGCACTACTATTCTCCTTCTAAGAGAAGTACAGTGGTACCTCAGGTTAAGTACTTAATTCGTTCCGGAGGTCCGTACTTAACCTGAAACTGTTCTTAACCTGAAGCACCACTTTAGCTAATGGGGCCTCCCGCTGCTGCTGCGCCACGGGAGCCCGATTTCTGTTCTCATCCTAAAGCACTATTTCTGTGGGTTTTGCAAAATGAAGAACATTTGTTCACAAAACAAGTGATATCTCACTGAGTTCAGGGAAAAATATCTAACAAAGAAAATGATTTCTTTAAATATCACCCTTCTGTTTCGTTTTTCCTCCCTCCCCCCAATTCCGTACATTTCAAACATGACAACAAATAAAATCCTATGTATACTGTTAGGTGTCATTGCAATTATATCTCTAATATTTGTAGTTAATACTACATTTTGCCACTGGGAGCAAAGCTACTTTGCACTGCAATGCAAATGACTACATTCATCATAAGAGCTTTGTTAGTTGTTCTTTGTGTTCCTTATCATTCCTTTCCAAAAGCCCACTTCTTCTGCAGCAAGCACAGAGGTGTGTCAACAGCAGTCTCAGCCACTGTAAAAAGCGTCCTTATCAGAAAGAACAGGGTGCAGTGGGAATGACCTGCCAAGTCACAGAATCCACTCTCGTCTTCCTAACCCTTTTGTGCAAAGCGTGGCTTTTTGTCCTCAATGATGTGATCTGCCTTTCGAAATAGCACAGGGCACACAGACCCTCTTAAGCATCTAAAAGGACAATGCAAAATGTGGTCCGTTTTGAAAACTTTGCAGTTGTTATCCATATATCTTTACACACACACACACACACACACACACACACACACACACACAGAGAGAGAGAGAGAACACAATATGAATAGGTTTCCAGGCTTTAAATGAAATCAGAAAGATATTAAAGAAATCTCAGTGATAGCCATCTGACTAGCAAATACCATGATTATACCAATGATTTTAGGTAGGGCTTGGCAGGCCAATACATGAGCCACAATCCTGTGTGTGTAGAGACCAGGATGAGGAGATAAGTTATTATAACTGTAGCAAGCTGTGCAATGTGCCAAGTGTTCCACTACTGTTGTTCTCAGAAAAAATCAATAATGTGGTGTGTGTGCGTGCAGATATAGTGAGGAAGAATGAACTGTTGGATGTGCATAGGGGAGGTGTGAAGGACTTTTCACATCTCAAATTGCCTAGTTGTGTCAAAGGACATTTAGGATAGCATTGGGCACCTTGTATGGTGGCGCCCTAAATCTTTAATTGCTTAACAGAGGTCAGCATGCCCTCCTGTACTGTAAGAGGACAGTCTTTCAGTGTTCTTACTGCAGATGAACCCATCTGACATTATTCCACTGTCAATTTAATGTAATACCAATATATCTTCCCCAAGAAAACATGAAAATGTTTTAGATCCTACACCAGGTTTAGAAATAACTCTAATAAAAAGACAGATAAGCACAGAATCTAGATAATCACCAGTTTTATCCACTACAACACGGTTTTTTAATTTTAATTATAACGGAGAATACATGCAACATGTAATACCAACAGATGCATGGTATAACACAGTTAACAGTTTGAAAATATTAGTGTATCTCAAATGCTATTTCCAGCAGCCCACCAATTGCATCACTTTTAAATTCTTGCCAGCTGAAGTATTTGTGACTTTTTAGTCTAGAAAGGAAAACATGATCAGGAAGGCATGGTAATATGTTTATTGAATTTTGCATTGTCTCTAAACCGTCTACAAACCAATTGCAAAAGTCTACAGTGTTAACCAAAGTAACATACATGCTTCTAGTAATTTATTGACTCAGAATAATTTTACATATTCTGTTGTCAGCATGTTTCACATTTTAATAGCAGTAGCCAAACATCTAGCTGTTTTTTTGTTTTTGTTTTGTAAAACAAGGTCTGGCATCTTCTAACTGCCATAAAACCCCAAATACATTCCTGTGTAAGATTCAGACAGTAGGTAAATAAACTCTTTATGCAAACTACTGTAGAATTGCACTGGGGAAACATATTTGAATATGTTCCCCCACTTCCTCAGACCCACACTGAGACTGATATTCTGTAGCAGAATTATCACCATACATCCCATAATTTTTTGTGTGGAAGAGTATCCCCTGCTGCCATCACACACAAATACTAGAATCTGTGATCACCCAGTAAAATTGATTGGGAAAAGGAGAGACAGAAACATAAACCAAATTTAACATAATTGCCACAAAATGGCTTAGAGGGTTATTCAAATTCATGGAAGATAGGTAAAGGTAAAGGACCCCTGGACGGTTAAGTCCAGTCAAATATGACTATGGGGTTGCGGAGCTCATGTCGTTTTGAGGCCGAGGGAGCTGGCGTTTGTCCACAGACAGCTTTCTGGGTCATGCGGCCAGCATGACTAAACTGCTTCTGGCGCAATGGAACACCATGAAGGAGACCAGAGCGCACAGAAATGCCGTTTACTTCCCCGCCGCAGCAATACCTATTTATCTACTTGCACTGGTGTGCTTTCGAACTGCTAGGTTGGCAGGAGCTGGGACAGAACAACAGGAGCTCATCCTGTTGTGGAGATTTGAACAGCTGACCTTCTCATTGGCAAGCCCAAGAGGCTCAGTGGTTTAGACCATAGCGCCACCTTCTAGCACTCATGGCTTCTAGCACTTCTAGGCTTGATGGAAGTTCCATGTTCAGAGGGAGCATATTTCTGAAGAACACATACTGATGAGCAGTCATGGGTGTGTGTATGTGTGACCTACGTGCCCTGCTTGTGAGCTGCCCATCAGTATCTAAATAGTCAGTGTGGGACACGGGATACTAGACTATATGAATAATAGGTCAGATGTATCTGGATTCTTCTTATGCCTGTGAAAAGGCCTTATCAAAGGTCTTAAGCCACTCTGGTTCTGCTATAAAATACAACTGCAAAATGCGGATTTCGCTAATTTGTCATGATATTTTTGACATAACTTTGCAAGTGGATAGTTGATTGAGGTGTCCGTTAAGGTCAAAGCAAAGGGGGCATAACACCTTCAAAGAGGACAGGAGAGATCAGGACAGCGCCAAGGGCTTTTATTGCTTAGGGAGTCAGAGATGTCAGCCGACAGCAGGTGCCATTTGTCTGGCAGGAGTTAGAGAAGACTTGCCTTGTCAGGGGTCAATCAGTAGTAGAGCCATGCCAGGTTTCAGGGGCATAGGGCCTCTCTGTTTTGGTGACAGTTCAAATGTCTGAACGGTAATTGTTATTGAATAAAGGTTTTAACTCGTTTAAATCCATTTAAGGCACCTCATTACTATCTGCAAACAGCTTACCTCTTATGATCTGTTCCTCCTAATTTTAGAATAGTTTTTTTGTTTCTTTTTAGTTTTTAATAGTCTGCATTATTTTATACTGCATTTTGTTGTATTTTTTGTGAGCTGCCCAAAGAACTTACAGTGTAGCTACATAAAGAATGAATTGATAAATAATTATTACAAGTGTAGGCATCCCTCTTTAGAGACCTTCAGAATGGGATTTGCTGCATTAAGGTAGAATGTGAGAATGCCACTGATCATCTCCCTCCAAGACCTCCAAGTCAAAATGTTTTGTATCATTAAATAAAACCATTCTCATGATATATTTCAAGGAATCCAGATGACAGGAATTTATTTATTTTTTACTTAATAGAAATGAAGATCTACAATATGTTTTAGTGGAGTAATGTTAAAAACTGATAGTTGGTGGAACAATTATACTGAAAAAAGGAAAACAGCATGAACAAAGATGTTAACAATTGCAGCTGCTTGGTCAACATAGCAAACTCTGGGGAAGAGGAAAAAGAATAACCACTAGCCAGCAGTTTGGCAATACTGAAGACTATATTTCACTATGGAGTGGTCAAAGACACAGAAATCCATATTGATTGTGCCCTTGCCCAATGAAAAAGTAATATTTTACCAAGATGACACAACACAGAATCACAGCATAAAGACATACAGTCCCATTACAAGATGTACTGAGTGCATAATTAACCATTGCTAATACTTAGTGAAGCATTTGAAAAGGAGAGAAATTTATTCAAGTGGGGGCATAAACTATTCACCAAGCTGCCAGAATTATAGAAATGAAAATGTCAGAATGAAAGCATGCACTAGGCGAGCTATGTTTATGACCCCCTGCCAAAAGATGTATAAATAGGAGGGGAAATTACCACTCATTCACTTGGGGCTAATGAAGCAGAACTAAGATCACATGCACACCATCACTCAAGAGCAAGGCATTTGCAACTTCTCAATTTCATATGGAGCTGCCTTGTTCAAGTCACATACCCTGTAACAATGGTCATTATTTTCCTCTCTTGGTTCTGTTTCAACAGTAAGTTGTAATTGTTCTGGAAGTTTCATTTTTCTCAAGCTAATGTTCATTTAATGTGCATTCATTCCACGTCTGTGAATGCCGTTTGAAAGGGATTTATTATTTCTCCTATCCTTCACAGTGTGGTGTAGTGGTTAAGAGTGGTGGACTCATAATCTGGTGAACCGGGTTCGCTTCCCCGCTCCTCCACACGCAGCTGCTGGGTGACCTTGGGCTAGTCACACTTCTTTGAAGTCTCTCAGCCCCACTCACCTCACAGAGTGTTCGTTGTGGGGCAGGAAGGGAAAGGATAATGTTAGCCGCTTTGAGACTCCTTTGGGTAGTGATAAAGCGGGATATCAAATCCAAACTCCTCCTCCTCCTCCTCTTCTTCTTCTTCTTCTTCTTCTTCTTCTTCTCACGTGTTGGAAGCTCCACACAACCAAACAGCTGTGCTTCTATGCTGCTGGCTCAGTCACAGATGTCACATGTTTTTTCCTGGCTCCAATCCAACATCTATGTCTTAAGTGTGGACCTCAGCATAGGTGAAGAATATGCATGCAGGCTTACTGGGAACTGGGGAGATCTCTTACTCCAGGCTTCACAAATGCAAATGTCCATTGTCTAACACAGGGTTTGTTAACCTGGTCCCTACTGCCCACTAGTGGGCTTTTCAGGTGTCTAGGTGGGCAGTAGGGGGTTCTACAGCACAAGCTGAATCCTCCTTCCATCGAGCACTGGTTGGAGGTAAGGAAATTCTACCATCAAGAAAGATGCATTAGTGGGCGGTAGGTATAAAAAGGTTGACTACCCCTGGTCTAACACATGAATGCCATGGGTGGAGCCAGGTAAATTCATACAATCTGAGACGTGGGACCAGTGTTGTAGCCCTGCTGCCTTCTTCTGGCATTGAGATCCTCCTCAGTCCCATCAATCCCATTTGATATGCCACACCAAACAGATTAGGAGAGTTACATCTGCACCAGACCAGCTTAGGTCTGTGGAGCTCAGAGTAATACCGTGGTACCTCGGGTTGCATATGCTTCAGGTTACATACGCTTCAGGTTACAGACTCCGCTAACCCAGAAATAGTGCTTCAGGATGAGAACAGAAATCGTGCTCCGGCGGCGCGGCAGCAGCAGGAGGTGCCATTAGCTAAAGTGGTGCTTCAGGTTAAGAATGGTTTCAGGTTAAGTACGGACCTCCGGAACGAATTAAGTACTTAACCTGAGGTACCACTGTATAGATCAAGTCCTTTGGAACTCAGGCACTATGGTTCAGTTGTAGAGCACATACCTGTCCCTGTCAGGGGAAAAGGTGGGATATTATTATTATTATTGATGATAATAATAATAATAATAATAATAATAATAATAATAATACTCAGTTTCCATCTAAGGTAGCCTGAATTGCTTGCCTGCTGACTATTCCGCTCAATTCCATTTACAGAAATGTGAGCCAAAGGGCAAGAAGTTAAGGGTTTAGCTATTGATTAGCCTCTTTGACTGGGACTTGCCTAAGCTCCGTACCTGTAATGGTGCCTTTATGACTTTTCATAACTGTGGTGCTTTTATTAGGGTTTAGTATAATTTTACTAGATTTAGATTCTACTGTAACACATTAACCTGTGCTCTGCCTGGCATTACTTATATCGTGGCTCTGCTCCAGCGATAGTATGTCCTTGTGGAATAGGAGGAGGGCTATTTAAATACCTTTCAATCATTACTATATGTTAACTACTGGTGATATTTCACTGAATGTTTTGTAGTTGGTCTTGTTCTGGAAATAGAATTGTTTTGGATTCTGGAGACAGAATTGTTTTGGATCTGTGAGACTTGATATTGTAGCAACTTGGAAAATTGTTTAGGATGCCTGGGGTGGAAGATCTTAGCAAAGTAAGACTATTAGCATTAGAAGGACTGGGGGTATTGTGGTGGTCAAGAAACGGGATATTTCAGTTGTGGATGAGCCATATAAGGGGCAGGTGCAATAGACATCTGCACACTGCTGCCCCTTCTGGTCTATCCTCTGAATTCAATAACACTGGTGGCCACTTTATAATCGCAACGAGCCTGGAGATGGGGCTTTTAAATGTCGGATCAGATACTGCGAAAAAGAAACAGCTATGTATGGCTTCATCCAAGAAAATGCTGACCTGGTCCTGTAACCAAGCTCTGGCTCAATTAAGAGGAGAAAATAAATCTCCCTCAGATGTCTCTGCAAGGTTTCTAAGTCAAACACCAATGAATGAAATACTACTTTTCTACCATCAGTTCCCCTGATCAATGTCAGCCAGCAGAACTGTTGTGCACAACTGGTTGATCCAAGTAGCCTCAGAAGACCAACTTTTTGAATATTTAGGAACATACTGTTAATAGTTTGCATTACATCTTGCAGATGAAATTGTTTGTGTCCACTCCTACTTAGATGGAAGACTCTGAATCACAGGCGATTTGATTATATCCCGCCAATTTTGCATTGATTGTACTGGTTACTGATTGGTTTCAAGGCACTCTTTAAACTGCTAATAGTAGCCTTTAATATCCTGAGTGGTTTCGAACCAGGTTAGTTGAAGAACAACCTATCCATATATGAACCTTCCCATGCTTTAAGACTGGCCTCAGAGACCCTGGTCTCAGGGCTGCTACTAAGGTTCGTCCAATTGGCAAGCACCACGGACAGGGAATATTTAGTGCTGACCTCACACATGAATTTCTTCTTCTAAGAACTCCACCTGGCCCCCTCTCCAGTGGTCTGAGCAGTCCCAAAATACTTCCACCAGCATTGTGTGATTTTTTAAATTTTGCTGGCTCCTTGTTTTAATTTTTGTCTTCTGCTGTTTCATTTATGTTATTTGTCAATTATTTCATTTTTTATCATTTTAATTTTAAATCACTTTGGTAAGTCTTGTTCTCAAATGTGGGGAAGAAATATACTGAATAAATAAAACACATTTGCATACAAATTATGACAGCTTCAATTGTTGCCATCCTCCATTGCTAAAGGATGTCAGATTGAAGGTTGAGAAGGATTTTGCCTGAGATCTAGGAGAGGCAACGTCAGTCTAAGTAAACAGTAGATAGGCCAATGGCAGGAATTCAGCACAAGAAATATTTACATGTTCGTATATACTAAAACATGTGCATTGGACTGCCTCACATGTGTTCAATCCCAAAATCATCGTATTTTAAAACATTCTCATTTCTTTAATGTGTACTTAAAGAAAGCCATAATGTTCATATTGGTTTTTTGATGGTGATGTTAGTACAATTAAATATCAAAACATAAGAGAATGTCTCTATTGGCTAAAGGACTTTGTAATGGGCAATCAGTAGGCTTATTTCCGAAAGCAAGTGTAATTAAGGACTGCATTCTTAAACAAAGGGGCACTTTCATTGCCTGCAGGTTCATTTGTATTTCAATTTGGAACAATTCTCTGTTAGCCAAGACAAAATTATATGGAGTTTATAACAAGTCATTCATGTTTTTATAGTTAACCATACTGAAATGACAAAAACATTTATTATTTCCAGCATATTCTCTAGTAAAATGACATCATTTGCTTGCATCAAGGGGGAGTCTCTATATTCATGAAGCATGCTGTAAAAAGTACCATTGCTGCTGAAAGAGACCCAAGAAAATTGTCCATTGTGTATGTTTTTAGGGAACTATATAATTTTTAATACTCAAATCCATTTCTAAGTGTTTTAGGATTACCTATTTCTTCACGAGGTAAGAGACCCCAGAAAAGCCACTACAAGGTCACCCTTGGAATAGAAGACATCAAAACATTCAACTTTTGTAATATACATTTAGTTACAAATATATAAGGAGCATGGGAGAATAGGGCATGCCATTTTAAGGAGTGAAACTTAATTTTTGCAAATTTCTTCAGTAATTGGTGTTAAAGATATGTTTTTGGGTGTAACGAATTCAAATCCGCTATTATTTTTTGTGATTCGACAACATACAACTTGGTAAATCTATGTTTGATTGTAAGGCACATGAACTGCCCCCAGAAAACCAAAGAATTTGAATTTTACCTTCTGAGAATGTCAGGCAAACCTATAAAATTTTAGTTTCAATTGCACAAAACAACTCATACTAAGCATACAACATTACCTTGTAATCATAAAACATTAGAAAGTAATGACAGCAGTTAGTAAGAAATTTAAACAACAAATTTCATCAAGTCTTGCCTTCATTCATTCTTGGACATCAGCTGCCGATTTGCTTCTTGGCCTCTGATGTAGCCCTCATATTTCTCACATGTCTACACCCTGCCTGCTGCCTCTGGGACTTGTTTCACACACCTCTCTATGGTATAGATGGGGAATGATAGGGCCACTGTGGAACTTGCATGGCCTTGTCAATGAACTTCTTTACTTCCTCTGTAGTTAGTTTACATGTCAAAGGAGCCATGGGCTCATCAATGAACTTCTTTATTGCCACTGTTGTAAGTCTACATGTCAAAGGAGGTCCATGTACCCCATCAGACCAGTCTATTAGCTCCAATAGGGATGAAGCCCCTCAAATCAACAAGCTTTTGAACACCAGCTTTCCTCTCCTCACTGTCACCTGAGCACAAGAGTGTCTGGATTATCATTGTGCTGAATGCATACAATGCTGAGCGCTGGATGGTTAGCAAAATAGCATCCACTGTAGCCTTTTGCAGCCTAACTTGCTGCAGCTGCAATACACAGCAGTGCACACTTGTCTGAGGATATTCATCAGAATCTGAGGCCTGGCTACATGGTCTGCCTCCCTGTGAAGTGCAACAGCTGACAACATGTATCAGGGCTTTTCAGCGTTTGTCTCCAGGATCTTAAATTTTGCTCCCTGGGACTTTGTGTCGGGAACAGCTAGATCTGCCTGCAGCTCTCTTCTATGGCGAACTGTAGGTGGCAGCTTCTCAACGAAGATTTATTTATTTATTTATTTATTTATTTATTTATTTATTAATGGAATGGGGAACCTGTGGCTAATCAGATGTTGTTGGACTCAGACTGCCATCAGCCTTAACCACCATGTTCCAATGGTCAGGGAGTCAAGGGACTTGGAGTCCCATAACACCAAATTAAACCATCACAATTAAAAACATCTTAATAACAGCAGCAGGTTAAGACGAATATGAAGAAAACCAAAATTCTTAAAATGTAGATGGCCAAAGCACCAAATAGACTATGGCCTCTAGAAATAACTACCCAAAACTAATTATGCTTGTAAATGGTTCGGTAGCCAGTGTATACATTTTTCCTGCTCCCAGACCTAATCATTAGTTAGCTGCTTAGATACTTTATGTATTGAGGAATGACAGAAACACTTTAATGATTTACACCTTTTAGAAAGTCTTTTAGAAAGACTTATCACTAAGGAGCTTCACACTACAAACTGCAACAGTATGCATATAATTAAAGTGAAGTAAAACACATGCAGCTTGAGAGAGAATCAGCCAGGGCTGGCTATAGCTACAGGGCTTTCAGGCGGAAAAGAAGCATTATTTGTTGTGACAAAGTGGCAATAACATGCCTATCTCCCCTACTCCTTCCCCTGGGCTCCCAGGTCCAAATGTGGAGGCATGTTACACATGTTGGACCAGAACTGTAAGAACCAGAGACATACTCTTATTTTTTTAAAAAAAGGCTCCCAATGGAAGGCTATCACCCACTTCACTTTAAAAATAGTTCAGCACTACCTTTTTTTTTTTTACATCACTTGGAACTGCAATGCAAGTTTTGTACCCTTGGAGTAGAATATAATAAACAACTCTGGTTGTAAGGACATCTTCATATGAGCAAAGGCTGCCTAACCAGCAGCAAAGCTGAACTAAACTATTGTCTGGAAACTTCGGCAGAAACAGAATGAAAACAACTTTGGGGGGGGGGGAAGGCTCAAGTTCACATGATATCAAGTTCAACCCTATACAAAACACACACACAAACACAAAATCCCCCCAAGTAGTTTTGAAAACTATGACTGGAATTCAGAGATTAAAGAACATGGATCACTTCAGTTTCTATACACATGCCAAGGCTTACCTAAGTCTTGGTTTTATCAGAACTCTGCATACTACAATGGAGATCACTTTCTAGCATTGTCCCTGAAACTATTTGTCAAGTGGCATGGAGGACTACGATCAGAAAGGAGACCCTCAACGCCCTACCACAACTGCAAATACAAAAGCTCCCTACACAGTGGTTGAGTTCAGATATAATACAAAGCCAGGGTTTAATGCAGGAACAAGGAATATTTTTGAGCCTGAGGGCTACATTCCCTAGAACAGGCTTCCTCAAACTCAGCCCTCCAGATGTTTTGAGACTACAATTCCCATCATCCCTGACCACTGGTCCTGCTAGCTAGGGATCGTGGGAGTAGTAGGCCAAAAACATCTGGAGGTCCGAGTTTGAGGAAGCCTGCCCTAGAGGGTAATCTTCTGGGGAGGGGGGTCACATGACAGCAGTGGGTGGGCCAATGAATGCACCTCTCACGTACAGTAGGCTAGAGTCCAGACACACAAAATAGGAGGTTTCTACACATACAGGGAAGAGAGAGCCCTGTTAGAATTTCCAGTGTGGCAGCAATTGCTCATCTTGTGAAAGTCTAAAGGGCACCAGGTAAGGAGGCTGAGGGTTGACTGGAGTTTCCCCTTATTGTCCATTTTCATTCTCGATTTCTGGGCACAACCAGAATGTAAGTTCAGGGGGAAGTCTATTAATCTATTGCTGTTTTAAAAGGCAACAGCATAGGCAAATAGGCACATCTCATCCAAGTTATTGGTACCTGATTCTCATTTTACTTTTCGCACCAAGGATTTGAATTTGTGATCCTTTAAAATACACATGACCAGGGACAAAATCCTTTCCTAATCACCACTCGAATTTATTTTAAAGGAAGAACTGTTGAAAAATAGTGTATGTACACTTTACATCTGATGTTTGTGAATGAATGCAAACACTTAAGTGAGAATTGGCCCTTACGGGTTTGTAAGTATTGGACTTTAAAGTCCTGTCATTGTGTCCCAAGAAAAATATTAATGTTGCACTTTACAGGTGCCATATACACCACCAGCGAAACAGATGCAGAATTGTGTCTATTGTTAATTGTGATGAATCAGTTATTGATTAAATAAATAGCAATAACTGCTTAGCCTACTGTATATATCACCAGAAAGTCTGATTTGCTCCTTTAAAATGTAGGATCAATTGAAGGGCACATTTTTCTTCTCTTTGTTCTTTCCCATCAATTTTAATGGGTGCAGAACATCAGTCACATCTAATATAATGAGACAAGAAGATGGATGGGTACATTTGAAGATACCAGTCACTGGACAGAAAACATCGTGAAGTAGTGAGTGTTGTAGCATAGGTTCAACATTGCAGCCTGGACAATAGGTGAAACTACAATGTATAATTTGGTATTCACATACAGCAAAATCCATTTTCTGCCACTATTCATCATGTCCCATATTAAGTCTTTCAAAGGCATTTTTTTCTATTAAACATAGTCAAGTAACAATTTTTAATCCAAGAAAGTGAATAAAGCCAGGAACAACGAGGTCATATGGAGATAAATGGGAAAAATATACTAGGTACGAAGCAAAAAGCAACAGCTTTGGCTAAGAAAGTTTCCAACACTTGTATAGCACGCTTCTGGAATTCAAAAAGCACCATACTTAAAGAGCAAATAACCAAAAATGGTAATTGTCAGGGAACTGCCATCAGCTTAGAGGCAAGAGGTGGAAGGGCAGTTGTATTATAGGGAACCTCCAAAAATCTTGCGTAGCAGTTCCTCCTCTGGCGAGAGGGAAGCCCCACCTCCAGTGGAGAGGAAGTGGTGGGAGCAGGGGATGTTACGGAGAGCCTCAACACCGAGCCTGAGCAAACTGGAGGGAGGGAAGTACCCCTTTGCCAGCGCCCATTCTGCGCAGTAGGTTTAGGCGCAGGGAAGGGAGGAGAAGGTTGGGGGTCACGCGACTGCTATGGTGGGGGAGGTATAAGGACCTCCCACTCCCAGATTCTGCTAGCGAGTGAGCCAGACATGAATTGCGACGCTCTTCACTGTAAATAGTTTGCACTAATAATAAAGCCTGGAAAAGACAGGTCGGAGTCTTGCCTGTTTGCTCTCGAGCAACCACACCAGCACCTGACAGCCATGCATTATATTTTTCTTCACCAAGACAAAAATCTTCCTAAGCAAGATCTGCATCTATAGGCCATGACAGGGGCTAGAAGAAAACCCATTAGAATTTTCAGTCTAATCTGTGGAAAATAGGTCTCCAGTTTCAAATCTAGCAACTAAAAGCTGCACATCAAGCTAAGAAGAAGAAGAAGAAGAAGAAGAAGAAGAAGAAGAAGAAGAAGAAGAAGAAGAAGAAGAAATTTATACCCCACCCATCTGGCTAGGTTTCCCTAGCCATTCTGGGGGACTCCCAACAGAATATTAAAAACACAATAAAACATCAAATATTAAAAACTTCCCTAAACAGGGCTGCCTTCAGATGTCTTCTAAAAGTCAGATAGTTGTTTATTTCCTTGACGTCTGATGGGAGGGTGTTCCACAGGGCGGGCGCCACTGCCAAGAAGGCCCTCTGCCTGGTTCCCTGTAACCTCACTTTTCACAGTGAGGGAACCACCAAAAGGCCCTTGGAAAGTGGAATATTAACTACAAAGTGAAATACTACCATTTTAGCACTATTATACAATGTTACAACAAAACAAAACAAGCATTATCACTGGGATGCCCTATTTGTATTCAGTAATTTCTTATTTTGTTTGTTGAATTCCCCCCCCCCCATACTACTAATAAAATGCAAGAAAATTCATAGAAATTAAACACACAGGGCTGTATCCAATGCTGTCCATGCATGAGCAGACTTCCATTCGTGCAACAAAACTTCATCTTCCTCTCATTCTTCCTGCACCCCCACCCTTCAGCACCCTCAAAATATGGTCCAGAAAGTTGGGGGGACAACTCTCCAGAATCTCCAGGACAGAAGGTGGAGTGGGGGGCTGCAGGAGGAAGCAGTGACAACTGTTTGCCCTCCTCTTCTGTGGACACGTTTGCTGGATGAAAACCTCTTCTGTGTATCACGGGTGCTAATTTTGTATTTCATACATTGTTGTTACACACCCTGAGCCCTTGGGAAACAGGTGGGCAGAATCTATATTTTAGGACAGTTTCTGGTGTGAGGTGTGAGCAGAATTCACAGCGGAACAACTGGATAGGAAGGTGCTTGGTTCTCATTGGCTGGATTCACTGGGAGGCATGATCAGATTTATTTCATACTCACTTCACTTTTTCCAGTGTAAGTGAATGGTTGCACTTTGCAAATTCATTGGTCAAACTCTTCCCTCAACGTCCGACAGTAGGAGGCCACATTCTAGGTAAGGTGGGGCGGGGGAATCCTTTACAGAATCCAACATGTTGCCATATTCAGAGTGCATAGGGATGCCCAGCACATCTCAAATGTGGAATAAGCCAGTACTAGCTCTGGTCATGCTCTGACATGAGTCATTTTGCTGATATTATTATAATTTATTGGATTTGTTAATTGCTTTATCTTGCCCAGGAAAATGCAAAGCAATTTACAACCAAACGAACAGACAACCCCCCCCCATCACATATATGCATTAAAAACAAGAGGAAAAAAGAAATACATTTTTTAAAAAATCCCACCCACTTCTAAAAGGCCACATATAATTAAATGTCAATGGGCTGGTTATAGAGAAAAGCTTTTGCCTGGTGCACTTGGTACCTAAGTGTGTATGTGTGTGTTACATATACTCTCTTCTCAATAGGTTATCAACCAAGGCACTACCACCAAATAGTGGGACCAAGTGAAGGACAAACAAGTATCGTCAGATAGGTTCTCTTTCAGCACACTTGCTGTAGTTGATAAGACCAATCTGGTTGCAAATGTAATTTAAAGGTTCATCACCAATCATTCATGGAGGTACTTCAGTCCAGTTGCAATATCTGGGATCACTTACTGTAAACGGCATTTGTTTGTTGTCTGTCTCCTAATCCTGTAAGTTCCCATGCTTCAATGCTAATCATGATGTCTCCCATGGACAGCAATTAATCTTAAGAATGAAATTGTTTTCCAGATTCCCCAAGTAATCTCCACATGACTCCAGTATTTCTTCTGCTAGTTTTCCATATGGGGGCTATAGAGCTCTTATTGATGCAAGTTCCTGCACTACTTAAATATGTAAAGCTAATCACTCTTGGATCTGAACATTAGGGCATCAGAACATGGTCTAAAGAATGAAGATATGAATCCAGTCAACTGTCAGGAAAGGAAGAAGCAGTTGTTTCCCCAAGAGGTTCTGTAACCTCTTTCCACCACCCTGTACCCTTCCCCAGACAGTGGACTGCAATCTGTGAGACAAAAGAGAGCACACTGGCTGTTTCCAACTTCCATTTGTTGCAATGACAAATCCATGGAAGGCCTTTTTACTGCAGCAGCATCCATCTTGAATTAACAGAGAAGAAAGAAGACATAGCAGAGGCACACTGTTGTCCTCTCATGGTGCTGTAGAGACCATCCAAGTTAACGTTCTTAGGATTTAATCACCAAAATGGGAAGTGTGTCATGGCTTGAAGGCTTGCAATCAATTTCACCTTCAATTCGTAGATGGGTAGAATAAGTTGACTGATATGAAAATCCTCTAAGTTATTTCTAATTGGCCATAGAGACTACTGGTTTGCTGGTTTAGGCACAATAGGAATCTATAGTTTCTGCAAACGAAATTCAGAAGTAGGAATTGCATGCCAGGTGAGGAGGAGACAGGAAGAGGATGAGATGACATGTGTTCCTAAGATCCTCCTCTGTTCATGCGGATGATGTCAAACCAAATCTGAACCACCTGAGAGAGATACCAAAATCCATTGATTTCATAATTGCCTCCCTTTGCCTCTAAATAGATAAAGAATATTAGCAGTACGTAGTGTAAAAACCTATCTAGGCTGCATGAGGAAAAGTTTGTGAAGAATTTCTTGTTCCAGCAAGCTTTCGAGAACTGACATTTTAAGAAAAGGGCTGGTGCTGTGA
Organism: Podarcis muralis; assembly: GCF_964188315.1. Classification (NCBI taxonomy): domain Eukaryota; kingdom Metazoa; phylum Chordata; class Lepidosauria; order Squamata; family Lacertidae; genus Podarcis; species Podarcis muralis. The sequence continues at coordinate 26,953,867 of NC_135664.1, read as the reverse complement.
TGTTTTTTATTGGAATTATCTGTATCCTTAAAAGGTCTTTAAATCTTTTGATTTTATTAGTACTTAACTGTTTATTTAATGATGGTCTTTTCTATGTTTTTAGCTATTTTATTTTACGTGTAAACCCCCTTGAGTTCTGGCCTGGAAAAAAGGTGGGATATAAATAAATAAAATGATGATGACGATAATAACAATTCTCTATGTGATCTACAGGTTCTTTTTAGTTGTAAATAAATCAAGTGCTCTATTTCATTGAAATATAACATTTTAAAATTATAGCAAGTAATTAAAAAGGACTTTTGTTTAGGAAATATCTGAAAAATAAACAAGAAACTTGATTTAAGCACTGACTTAAGCTGGCTAGAAATAAATTATTGAGACAGACAGAGAACAACAGATGAAAGGTTTTTAGAAAACTATGAAAAACATTACATTGATAAAGATAAAGCGCATGGCAATAGGTAACTTCATTCTGCTACAATGTCATACAACAACCACCATTAACAATTTAGGCCTACTGAATAAGAAGTAGAAATTCAGTATTTTTCTTTACATGGTGATAATCACTCATATACGAAAGCTTCTGATTGTAATTCCCAAGTATATAGTTCATTTGCCAAGTAATGTTTGTTCAGTGTACTGTATAGGAAATGTACAAAGATGCATGAATGTACTGCAATTAAGCTAGACTGTAAAATAGAGGAATTTATCTTACCATTCAGTTTGCTATACTTTGAACATTAGATTTCTAGGATAAAGAACGACCAAGAGTATTGTGACAACAATGTTAACGACATATGTTTTCATAGGTTAGACAGCAAGTCAGCTAAAAGTGAGAACATGCAAGACTATAGTGCAATATGTTTACACAAAAGTAAGAACAATTAAGTTCAACAGGAGTTTAAAAAGGTAAAGGACCCCTGACAGTTAAGTCCTGTCGCAAACGACTCTGGGGTTGCGGCACTCATCTCGCTTTACTGGCTGAGGGAGCTGATGTTTGTCCACAGACAGTTTTTCCGGGTCATGTGGCCAGCATGACTAAGCCGCTTCTGACGAAACCAGAGCAGCGCATGGAAACACCGTTTACCTTCCCCACCAGAGCATTACCTATTTATCTACTTGCACTTTGATGTGCTTTCGAACTGCTAGGTTGGCAGGAGCTGGGACCGAACAATGGGAGCTCACCCCATCGCGGGGATGCGAACTGTGACCTTCCGATCGGCAAGCTCAAGGCTCAGTGGTTTACACCACAGCGCCACCCACGTCCTCTTCACAGGAGTTACTCCTGATAAATGTTGATTGATTTATTGCTCAGATAAATCTTGACGTCCGGCCCGCTTCGGCTGTGCTCCCTCTCGGCCAGGCCTCGGACTTCAAAGGCCACATTCCGATGCTCTGAGCGAAGCAGAGTTCAGCAGCGGCAAGAGAAAGCTTCCAAAAAAAAACTCCAGTGCTTGCTTCAGCGTGCTTAAATAAAGTCCACACAGGATCTTAGCAGCTAAAAGCAGTTTTTATTTACAGCAGACTATCCATTATCTATCACAGCGAACAGCATCGTGAAAACACGTCCACTCTCCTCAAAAGCGAAAGTAGAGAGAACAAAGACTTGAGAGACTCGGAAATGACGCAGAGTCTCCCCCCTCCCAACAGTAGGCAGGGCGTACACTCTGAGCTGTTTAACCCTGTAAGCTCAGGTTCCCTTCACACCCCCTCTCATCCTGCGCTACTGTGGGGAAAGTAAGTACAGAACTTACCCCCAACTCCAAACCACCACAAAACTCCCCATGACGCTGGAAGCTTAAAGGTTTGGTAAATCCATCGGCCAGGTTAATGTGACTGGCACAGTACTTCAGCCGAATCAAACCTGACTGAACACTCTGACACACATTTTGGAAACGTATGTCCAGATGCTTGGTTCTGGCCTTGAATTGCGCAGATTCAGCCAATTTCAAACAAGGTTGATTGTCTTCCCAAACCGTGATGGGCAAGCTACAATCCCCATAGATCTCTTGCACCAAGCATCTATAGAACTCTAGCTCCCGGCACAAATCTGACAGTGCACTGAATTCAGCCTCAGTAGAAGACAGCGCAATGAGACTTTGCTTCCGGGACTTCCACCCAATTAGTGACTTCCCAAACTTTACCACCAATCCAGACACAGACTTGCGGTCCTGCGAATTCGCCCAGTCACTGTCCGCATAGCATGTGAGCTTCGACTCACCTTCAGCTGGCAGCTTAAGACAGAAGTCTTTGGTATGCTGCAGGTAGCGCAGTACCCGCTTGATACCGTGCCAAGCACTCACACTGGGCTTTGACGCTTCTCTACTTAGCAGGTTGGTAGCAAAGGCAATGTCTGGTCTGCTCCATTGGGACAGATACAACAGACTACCTAGAGCTGACTGAAAGAGCTCAGCATTCTCGAACTCAGCACTTTCTGCTTGCTGGCTCTCTTTCACGAAGTTCGTCTCCATGGGTGTCCGAACTCCTGCACAATCGGACATTCTGAACTTCTCAAGCAACTGTTCAATCTTGCCTTTCTGACTGAGCAAGAAGCTACCATCCTCAGTTCTCGCTATCTGGACGCCTAGGTAGATCTTTACTGCACCCAGGTCCTTGAGCTGAAATCGTTTCCCAAGCTCTTTGGCAAACTTCTGCACCTGTTTGTCTGCCTTTCCAATGTGGATGATGTCATCAACATAAAACAAAACCAGTTCCTGTGAGTCTCCTGATCCTCTAAGGAACAGACAACTGTCAGCAAGACTCTTCCTGAAACCTAGCTTCTCCAAAGCTTCATTCAGGCACAAGTTCCAATTCCTGGCCGACTGCTTCAGGCCGTAAATTGACTTGTGAAGTTTCCACACAGTATCTTGCTCATTGCCCTCAAACCCTGGAGGAGGAAGCATGTACAGATCCTCCTGGAGGTCTGAGTTCAAGTAAGCAACATCCACATCAAAGTGATGCACCAGCAACCCTCTTTGTGCAGCAATGGCCAAGAGCAAACGTAGAGATTCACTCCTACAGGTGGGAGCATAAACTTCCGTATAATGCAACCCCCTGCGCTGTGTGAATCCTCTCGCCACTAATCTGGCCTTATACTGCGGTTCTCCTGTCGCTGTGGGCTTAAGACGGTAAACCCAGCGGCTACCCACGGCCTTTTTGCCCACCGGCAACTTCGTGAGGGAGAACACACCTAGAGACTCCATTGAGTTCATTTCCTTCTGCATCGCCTCATGCCATTTCCTGGCTTCTTCCTGAGGCAGTTTCTGAACATCCTCAAAACTCTCGGGTTCACACTGTGCCATTCCAACCCACACGCTAGTGACGGCAAACCTATCAGGAGGTTTCCCCTTGGTCGTCCGAGCTGATCGACGCAGCACTACTTCAGGAACCCCTTCTGACCCACTAGGGCCAGCTAGAACGTCCTTGGCATCAGAGAGCTCCCCCTCTGACTTACTGCGCCTTCTGGACTTCTCAGCCGAACCTGTGGGGGAAGATGGAGCACTGCGTTGCTCAATCTTCACAGCCTTGGGAGAAGTTCTCCCCTCTGCCTGCACTGGGTCTGGACTCTGAGCCTCAGTAGCAGGTTCAACCTCTTCCTCTTCTTCATCAGCAGAGTCAAGCAGACTCTCTGACAGGATGTCAGGGTTCCCATGTATCCTTGCCCAGCCACTCTGCTCACAGAATTCAGCACTGTTGCTGAGCAGAATCCTGGACTGATTCCCTGACGGATACGCAAACCTCCACCCCTTGGTCCCTGGCTCATACCCACAAAAAATCATCTTCTGGGACTTGGGTTCACCTTTCTTGCGTTTGGCTTTTGGTATCAAAACGTACGCCTCACAACCAAAAACGCGAAAGTAGTGCACTTTCGGTTGCTTTCCATGCAGCAAAAAGTACGGTGTGTCACCTACCACTGAATTGAACGACCTGTTCAAAACAAAGTTGGTCGTTCGCCAAGCCTCCCCCCAAAAGCGCTGTGGGAGCCCGGCATCAAACAAAAGAGCTGCGGACATCTCCCCTAGAGTCCTGTTCCGTCTTTCTGCAATCCCATTCTGTTGGGGACTGTGCGGAGAGGTCAACCTGTGTTGAATCCCCTTCTTGCGGAAGAAACTTTGCAGTGCAGACCCGGTGAACTCCCCACCGCGATCGCTCTGAAAGTTTTGCACCCGTGTGGAAAACTGCAGTTCCACAGCCGCAATCCAGTCTTTGATTAGCGGTGCAGCTTCACTTTTGTGTCGGATCGTGAAGGTCCAGGAGTTGCGCGTATGGTCATCAATCAGAACCAGCGCATATTTGGCTCCTCCCAGACTACTCACAGACATCGGACCAGACAAATCTGCATGAATTAACTGAAAAGCCCTAGTGGTCACCCTCTCAGACCTAGGGTATGTGCACGTTTTCACCTTTGCGGACTTGCACGCTCTGCAATCTAGAAACTTAGCACATGATTTCATTTTGCACCCTTGCGTACACTCTGGGATCTTTTTCACTGACCCCCAGGACACGTGTGCCATGCGTCTGTGCCAGAGGTGAGCACACGCATCATGAACTGGAACATTGGCACACTGTGCTTGAGCCTCCTCCGTGTCACCTGGACCTGCAAAAGAAGCATTCAATACAAACAACCTGTCTTTACATTCAACACTAACTAGGTGCTGTCCATTCTTGGAAATAGAGCACTTATTGTCTTCAAAACACACTCTGTAGTTCTCAGCAAGAAGTGCACTGACAGACAGCAACGCGCAGGACAGTCCTGGAACAACAAAAGCCTGGATTGAATCCTGCAAGAAAGGACAAAACAGTGAGCCAGTCTGTGTGAGTGGGTGTCGAGTCCCATCTGCTAAACAGACAGTCTTCCCAGAAGTTACAGAGGTGCAGTTCTCCAGAAATCCTGCAGATGGCACGAGATGATGGGAAGCACCTGAGTCTATGACAAAAGCCAGCACAGCATCCTGTTGACAACTCTTGACTACAGCCATAGATGCTGCCAAATGTTTACGTTCAGTGTCTCTGCCAGCTGCCTTCGGCTTGCCTTTCCCACGCTTTGAAGAAGAGCCCTTTATCTGGTTGCTACGGGAGACGGCCTTCGGCTGTTCCTGTGCCTCCACTGGACATTCTCTCACCAGATGGGAGGGGGAGCCACAGCGATAACAGCGACGCGTAGCAAAAGCTCTCACAGCTCCCTCTTCAGCCATTTCTGCGTTCCCAGCACCCCCACCTTTGGGTGCACAGCCTGGGCCTGCACGCTCCCCAGCACTCTGGTTGTAGGCCTCAACATCACACGGCCCCTCGGAGACAAAGCAGCTACTCCCAGCTGTAACTTCAGGAACATGGCCAGCAGCCCCCTCTGGGCTCTCGGCTTCCTCCCTGCTCTCGGCTTTCTCCCGGCCCTGGGCTCCTGCTGAGCTTTCACACAGACTCCTCAGCACCTGCCAGGCGGCCTGAGCCGACTCAACGCCCTCCAGGTGGGGCAATAGCAAAGAGTCCACGCTAGCTTTCAACATGCAGAGCTCTCTTTGCTTTCTCTGCTCTCTATCTTCCAGCAAAGCAGCCTCCAGGTCTGCCGCGCCATCTTCAGCAGCAACTGGCATGGGTGGGGCCGGCTCCTTCTGGGCTATACTCCAGAGCCCTGTGGCCAAAAACCACCCCCTTACTCTTCTAACCCAGATATCCCAGGACTGGGTTGTGAGCTTTTCAAACGGGGCATCATAAAAGTCCTGGAGCTCAGCCATCTCCTCCCCCGGTCCCCCCTTGGGGCTTTGGAGTACTCACGCGTACCAACCGGCTCCGAGGATAGGCCTCCAGTGGCTCTTTGCAGCACACAGCATTGCAGTCAGCCTCCCTGCTTTCTCCCAGGCAGAGCCTCAAAGCAGGACGTTTCCCTCCGGCAGCAAAAACAGCAGCTTCTCAACACACAGCACTTCAAAGCTTTCTCTAATTGCAGTAATTAACGTCCATAACCTGATAAATGTTGATTGATTTATTGCTCAGATAAATCTTGACGTCCGGCCCGCTTCGGCTGTGCTCCCTCTCGGCCAGGCCTCGGACTTCAAAGGCCACATTCCGATGCTCTGAGCGAAGCAGAGTTCAGCAGCGGCAAGAGAAAGCTTCCAAAAAAAACTCCAGTGCTTGCTTCAGCGTGCTTAAATAAAGTCCACACAGGATCTTAGCAGCTAAAAGCAGTTTTTATTTACAGCAGACTATCCATTATCTATCACAGCGAACAGCATCGTGAAAACACATCCACTCTCCTCAAAAGCGAAAGTAGAGAGAACAAAGACTTGAGAGACTCGGAAATGACGCAGAGTCTCCCCCCTCCCAACAGTAGGCAGGGCGTACACTCTGAGCTGTTTAACCCTGTAAGCTCAGGTTCCCTTCACAACTCCCAGGTAAATATGTGCTCTTTTGGCACAAAGAAACGGCTATAACACGACGAACCTTCCATTGGCCATATTCCAAGGATGGGCAGGGCGAAAGGCTGAACTGAGGAGGAAGTGGGCAAGGTCACAGACAAAACAAATATATGAATAAATAACAGCAGACAGGCATGCATTCAGGTAGGCACACACACAGGTAGGCAGAGATCCTTCTGCCTGATCTTTAAGAATAAAAATAGCATTTCACCCCCACACACCCAAGAGCTGGAGTGGGTGGAAATGCCATTTTAACTCTTAGTGATCAGCACTTCACTTATCTTAGTGCTGTGGGAGTACAGCACTATGAGCAGAGATAAATCTCTGCCTGCTACATTTTACTATCGAAGAGTGGGCAGAGGTTTGTCTCTGATTTCAGTGCTAAGCTGCACAGCTTCAAGATAAGATATTATCCGATCTCGGCTCACAGCACTGTGATGCTTAGCACTAAGATCAGATGTAAGATATCCCTCGTCTCAGCACTTAGACTGGACATAACAGATCTATGCCCCAGATGTCAAGTGACTAACAGGGGGCAGGGTATGATTTTCCCCAAACAGCCTCATGAGGCATGCCAGGTCTGTGCGCCACAGGGTTTCCCACAGCTGACATATAGGATTTCAGGCTCCCAGGTTAGGTGACAAAAAATTCAGAGGCACAAAGTGTTTCTCTACTACCCCACAAGCAAATATCAAGGCAGAACTACATATTACAAGCGGAATTAAAGCAGCATCAGAAAGGGGTAATATTGAGAAGCAAAAGGTCTCAACCGTCGTCTTGCAACCCTGTTACTTCAGCACAAATTGTTCCCAAGTTTCCTTCCTCCAACTGGAGTTACAGATGCACATTTACTCCTGCAAACATTTGTTAAAGGACTTTGGTACAAGAAGCAGCCAGGGTGATTTAAAGTGGAGGAGAACATTCTTCTCATGCTGCTACTGTACTCAAAATCACCACCGCCCAGAGTAACTTTTGTTATGTGTGTATGTGTATGTGTAGAATGTGAAGCTCTAGTCTCATGCTGGCTTGGAATAATTATGCTTAGCTGTCTTCCCACCTGAAAACGGAAGGCACTGTAGTTGCAAAAATTTTTGCAGGACCCTCTGCTGCTACACAATAATGTTGTGCAACCTACTGCCGCTGTTGTCCACCCCATATGTTGTACCCCAATACAGTGGTACCTCGGGTTAAGTACTTAATTCGTTCCGGAGGTCTGTTCTTAACCTGAAACTGTTCTTAACCTGAAGCACCACTTTAGCTAATGGGGCCTCCTGCTGCCGCCGTGCCGACAGAGCACGATTTCTGTTCTCATCCTGAAGCAAAGTTCTTAACCTGAAGCACTATTTCTGGGTTAGTGGAGTCTGTAACCTGAAGCGTATGTAATCTGAAGCGTATGTAACCCGAGGTACCACTGTACTTCTTACTGTTCTCTTCCCTTTATTGCTATGTTCTGTCAGAGAAACACAGTGCAGCTCTACTTTAGCTACATGTATACTTTTGGCTACATTCATTTGGATGAATCTGAATCGAATAGTGAACTGAACACAGTGACAAACATGAAGTGGAATTAGTTCCTTTTTGAACATGCTGATCTATAACTAGTTCCTTTTTCAAATAAACCTTCCAAGCTCTGTATGGCCCTACTCACATCTTGCTTTGGTTCAGTTCTGCCCCACAACCCAATGACTTTCTTTGTGGCTCTATGGCCCTTCATGGAAGAAGTTTATCCACTAATGCTTTGGCATGAGAACAAACAGAGTTAAGCTGTAGCTGCTATAGAGCCATGCAGCAGGTACTTCTCTAGTTAGACAAAACAGCAGCTATAGTAACAGGGGAAAGGCAGAATAATAGGAAAAGGCACCCAGTGCCATGAATGCTGCCTGTACATTCCTGATGAAAAAATGTGTGATTAAAAAGAAGGGTTTCACTTTATGGGAAATGGGACTGATGAACCAGCACAGGCAAGGATGATAGCCAAGGTAGCTAAGAGCCCATACAATACGGGGACGCAGAAGGAGCTGTGGTCTAAACCACCGAGCCTCTTGGACTTGCCGATTGGAAGGTCAGCGGTTCGAATCCTTGCAACGGGGTGAGCTCCCATTGCTCTGTCCCAACTCCTGCCAACCTAGCAGTTCAAAAGCACACCAGTGCAAGTAGATAAATAGGTACCACTGTGGCAGGAAGGTAAACGTGTTTGTGTGAGCTCTGGTTTCCGTCATGGTTTAGTCATGCTGGCCACATGACCCGGAAAGCTGTCTGCGGACAAACACCGACTCCCTTGGCCTGAAAGTGAGATGAGCGCCACAACCCCAGAGTCACCTTTGACTGGACTTAACCATCCAGGGGTCCTTTACCTTTTTACCTTTACCTGGTAGCTAAGAGCCCACACAACAGGGTCAATCCAAGACATAAGGGTTAGGATCAGGCAGCCAGAAACTAGTTGAGAAATCTGTGGGACCTCAGCTTTTAATCTTTTGACATATCACTAACTTTTAGGGTGCTTTGGGCACCCTATCCAAGGTCCCTTGGACAGCCCTGTTTGTGAAAGGGTACAAAATTGTTTGCAGAATGGAAGAAATATATTGGGGTAAGAAAACACAACCCTGCTAGTGAGGCAGTCAAATTACATTCTCCCTCCTGATCAACCACACTTATTGGAAGGTGCGTTTGGGACAAAATGTGAAGAGGGATGTACATTCTGAATGAATTGAGACTAATGCAATTTGGCTAAAAATTATCTGCAACTGGGTTTACTTCCAACCATCTGCCTGGCTTTACTTTCAACGGGATGCATATTTTGAGGCATATTCAAATACACAGCCTCCTCATTGACATTCTCACTCAACTAGGCATGCATAAATGGTATGTGACTAGAGTTAGCTAGATCAGGATGAAAGGCTGGACACACAGCTTTGGTAGACAATGAAACTTCCAATACAGTGTGGCAACATAGAAGTATTTCCACGTTTCCTAGGCAACAGGGGGAACATTTGCTCTCTACTACCATACAGACTGAAAATAATAGGAGTGTTTTCATTTACCTTCAGTGATGTCATAAAAGCAACCAAACCTTACTGGCTATGTGACACCATGATATCATTATGTTCATTACGTGATCCCTGAATGGCTGAAATTGTGCTATGAATTAGACGGAATCCCAGAATTGGCAACATATTAGGGCTGTGGTGCAAAAAAACAAACACAAAGCACCTCTCAGATGGGAGTTTTCTCAACAGGGGTTGAAAAGCAGACTTTTAATCAAATCATAAATTGACCTTTGTGAAAATTCTGCATAATGCTCATTTTGACAACTATGCTCACCACATTTGACCTACTGTCATATTAATGAACTATTTCCAGTTGCAAATTGTTTAGTAAATGCTTATTGTGCATTTCTCACATCAACTTTGAATCCTTATTCCTATTTTATAGATGTAAAACTAAAGGGGGCATCGGTTATCCAAGACCATACTCTATGGCAGAGTTTGGAACTGAATCCAAGTCTTCTAGATACAAGTCCACAGACTTGGACATACAGTTGTAAGAAAGAGAAATGTGGAAAAAACAGAACTGCTTTCTTGCAAATAATACAGCTCACATTAGTCTCATGGCAATATTAGCATTTTTGTTTTTGTATAGCAGAATGGAACATTCTTTTGTGACAGCAGTTGCTAGCGGGGAACACTTCTCTAAAATATGCTTGATCTGACATGTGATCATAGAGCTGCATATATACTGGAGCAAAAACAGAAACTAACTCAAAGATCCACATAGTAGCAGCTAGAAAAAGGCATAACACTACAGTACTGCTTTCTTTAAAAGCCTTTATCAGTGACATTTTCCCCACAATCCAGAACGCAAAAAGCTGGAGGTTTGCCTGTATACTGTTCTCCTGGAAGACTCACACAGATTCTTCCAGGGATTATACCTTATCAGGTAAATACCAGGGTTAAAGTGAAAGTGGTAATTCATTTCCCTCCTCTGTCATTTCTTTATCATGAAAGCTGCAACCTCTGGCAGAGGAGGAAACAAACAAGTAAGAGGATGAATACCTCTGGAATCCCCTAACAAAGGCAGACACTTTTGCATGCTTAAAAAGCTTTAGTATTCAGTGTCAACTTCAAGCAAATTTCACAAAAATGTACTTAACATATCCCCTAGCTCCAATGTAGTTAAGATATTCCTTATGAAATTCAGACGGAGGCTTGATCTGTTTTCTTATAGCATGGTCTGGCTTCTTTGATCTGCAGTACTGTAATCTACTGAGCTATTTACATTTTGTATTTTTTAAAGGTCTCTTTGGCTACTTGCAGTTGGAAGGAAGGAGGGTGGGAGGAGAGAAGTAGCGCTACTTTTCTATTCCCTATCTTGCAACTGTCAGGGAAAAAAGCAATGATGGAATTACTTCTAAACTGAAGGAAAGTGTTCCACCTAGAGTCCATTTTCTGAGCTGAAAGCAACTGACAGGTTATCTGCCTTCGGATGCTATTTTTAGTATTTGGGAAGTACTTGATTCTTTGTGGGGGGAAGATGGTGTTAAAAAGAAGCAGAGCTATTGTCCCTGGTTATAATTGACAATGTTAATCTTCTTTTTCCCCTCCATGGTGATAAAAAAGTCATTTTTTTATTTAATTAATGCAGGGGATCGTTTTGGAAACTGGCTAATGAGGCTCTGATCACATTACCATGAAAATGTGCATTAACTCTGCAACTGAGGAGGATGTTTCATGTGCAGAGAATCCACTTTGTAATTAGTCCACTGTGAAATGAATCACGTCAGGAAGAATTTGAAGGGGGGGAAATAGAAGAAAAACAGTAGGCAATGGGTACTTAGTCACTGCTGTGCCAACAGACCACCAACATTCTACACTGTTTTGTCCTCAATCCTTAGCTCGTCATCTACAGCGCAGTCAAAAACTGGAAGTGTTCAGACCTCTGTCAACAGTGACATGCCAAAGCATGGGAAAATTACAAAGAGGAAGAGAACAGATGCTGAGGCACTAAACTTTCATCTGCCAGATCTCCAGAGCAAAAGCCAAATCAAAATGAAATCCACACAATTCAAACCTGGTTGCAATAGGACTTGTGCAAAATTACAGGCTAATAGGGTAACATTTATTTCCTTCATCTCTCCCTTCTTATTCTAATTGCACAACAAGCCCGTGTTATCGGATTACAGAAATATTCCTGCTGTTGGGACACAGACTTAAGTAAGGACATGATAAATCAAGCTCTCTGACTAATATTGAGGAACAGTACAAAGGACAGAGTAACGACCGATAAAAGCATCCTTTAAAACCAGGCAGCTCAACCCCTGTTCAAAACGAGAGAAAGAAAAATAGCTCTGATAATTTACTGTTAAACAAAACAGTCATTTCTAATTAAAAAGAGCTATCTCTATAGCCTTGGTAGCACATGCTAAGCCATAAAACTTCCTCCAGTAAACTTCTTGAAAACACTTGAGACCCAAGTGCTGGCAAATCCTACCTGTTAAATCCTAACAGCTGCAAAAGTGTCATCTGTGTAACTGATAGAAAATCCACTTACCAAATCTAAAGATGCACATTACGATATGGTTCAATGATAACGCATGTCTCTGGCTGAGAATTTGGCAAAAAAAGATGTACAGCAATTTTTAAAAGAAACACACAGGGAGCCAAATATGCAATCACACACACACCAAAACACAAAATCAACACCCCCTCATTTTCACCAAGTGCTTTGCAAACAGCACAAAATTACAGAGCTTCTTACAAAAAACCTTCTGCACTCACCTGGGAAACTTCATAAAGCAGTTTGTAGTGTTCCTCCCTCTTTTGAAAACTGCACAAATTGCAACCCATTCTAGTAAGAAATAATGAAAGAGCAAGGCTTCTAATTTCCCAAGGACTGAGAGGCAAATGCACTGACAGGGAAGCACCCTCCAGACTTGACTACTGTTTTTCATCAGTCTCTCCGGTGCAGGAACACAGACACGCCACTGTTAGCTGGAAAGCACAAGCCAGGGTAGTGTGTGTAAGCAGCAGCATGCTCCTCTTCTTCTTCTTCCCCAAGTATCTTACACTCACGTATACACACAGACATACACAGAGTTTCATCTCAGTTCGCAGCAACACTCCCCCCTGTCTCTGCATCAGTGCACATGACTACACAGATTCCAGCTCATGAATATTAATAGAGCCTCATTGATTATTTATGACAGAACGTGTTAGCAGGGAGGGGTGTCATCGCTGCCGCTGATAACAGATGAATATTTACTAATTAAGAAGCAAATGTACTGTGGTTAAACAAAATACACGTGCCGCTAACACTTTTGTTTATTAAAGGTGGAGCTCGTAAGGGGTACCTTTTTCAAACAACAGCAACAACATTTGCCCTTTACCTTTAGGATCAAAGGGATAATATGCATGAGTAGTAATTTTGGGGGAAACATTTTTGGGTTAGGACAGCTCTCCAGCGTGGGCAATACAATTATGGCACTTGTTTTCAAGTACATGTTTATTATCCCCCCCCCCCAACTCAATGGGAAAAAATGGTTATTTTTCTTAACAGCTGAACCAAGCAAGACAGAAAAAAGAAAATAAATCCAGATGGTTGTACTACATTCTTTATTTGCGTAGTACTATCAGATCTGCCAAAATACTAAAATTAGAAGGAAGTGTGTTCTAACATTCTGCAATACATAGATGTACCACTTCTAGCATTTATAACTCACTTGCTAGTGAAGAGCTCAATGTCCTCTTCTATTTATTTTAATTCACCCTGCATATATGTGTATCAAACATGCACATATATAATAGTACATATATCCAAATATTGTACCATTATCTCCAGTACATTCATTTGGAAGCAGCACCCATTGATTTTAGTGGAATGTACTTCTATCAATCTGAAAGATTGCACGGTCACCTGTAAAAGCGCCTATGGAAACTTGTCTTCCATGGATGGTTTGCTCGCCTGGATGCAGAGCTGCATGCGAATTATGAGGGGGAGGAATCCCATCAACACTTTTGCAATTCAGTGGTATAAATGCTATTGTGTCACATGTGCATCACTGCTAAGATAGCTGATACTGCCACCTTCGATCAGCTGTATGGATTTGAGAGATGGCCTTGTAAGCACCTTCTTTCCTTCTGTCTTCAACAGGTGATCAATGAGGGCCAGCTTAGCCTAGCGGTTACTTCGACTCAACATTTGGAGACTCTCTAATTGCTTAACGGCAGTTTGATACCCCGCAGGCGCCGTCTGGTCTTTTAAAAAAAACAACAAAAAAAAAACAGGTGATCAATGCAGTTAAAAGCTGGTTTGGGGGGGGGGTTGTTGTTTTTTTAAAGAAAAATCTGTTCGCTAGTAGTGAAGATCTTTGGACTGGGCCCAACAGAGATGTAATGGCGGTGCAGAAATGGGGTGGGGGTGGGGGAAATAACCTGAAAGTCAATTTCTGCTGAAATCAATGCGGCTTCCTTACATGCAACTTTAAAAAAAAGAATTGGGGTGCTAGATAAATAACTCTCCTAATTAATTTGCACAATGGGGCATAAATTTTTGAATAACCAGGGATGGAAATATAACTTTAATGTGAACATGAATTAAAGTAATTATGTATATGATCTTTATTTTTAAATATTAAAAAGCTTCTGTAAGAGCTTGCCACAAAGCCTAATTTTGCCATTTGTCAATTAGCTTTTTATAGCTCTATGGTTCTCTCTATTCGCATAAAAACAAGGACACATTTAAATGAAACTTAGATCTTTAAAAAAGTGCAAATTCCTCACATTTAAATCCAATCCCAATGTCATATGTTATACAGAATGCAGCTTATACTTCTTAAAAAATAAACTCACATCATGGTAAAAATCTGGTCCTTTTCCATGACTTCTTTTGTTTAAAACCAGTGCTATCTGACACATTCACTAATTAAATATAGCTGGCTCTTGTTCTGAAAAGTCTTAAACTTAATGGGATGCCAGGTGGACTCTGGTGCAAAAAAATAATTACTTTATAGCCAATGAAATCAGTCAAGTTAATCTTGACATTGGCTCCTAATATGCTTAATTGATAAAGTACTGCAGGGTTTTTGTTTTGTTTTTTTCCCAAAAAGTGCTTTGTAAAATGTGTGGGTTTTTTAAAAAAATCAATACTAGGAAATGATCCTAATGAGTACTAATTGTTAACAAATTGGCTTTGCATCTAGCAGCACCTCAAACACCACCAATGCAGCATGGAAAGCAGACCCACAGCCATACACTGCTTATCATTCCTTTCCCTTGAGATGTAATAATCCGATTTTCTGGGCCTTGATTTTAACCTAACTGGCTGGATCAAAGCCAGGGAGGGCAACCTATTTAGAAACAGCTTCACTGGTGTCAATGTGGCATCACGGGTGTCAATATGGCACATGTAAGTACCGCTATACAAATAATAAATGAACCTGTGCCCAGCTAAAAATGAAATTTTACTTGCTCAATAAATAAACTTAAAAGTTCATAGAAGTAACTGCATATTTTAGGTATGTATGTGCCAAACCATGCAAGATGGGAACTGTGCCAGCTCTAAGCGTCAAGAATAAAATATGAAATTTCCCTGTGGGCCACATGTTCCCAAAGAAGGGTTGCCCCATAATCTTTATTTTAAGGAACGTGTAGATAGAACATCACAGTCCAATAGAGCATGATTGGTCATAGGAAGGAACTTTTTGAATGCCACAGGCACAACTGACACTGAGTGCAGGGCCAAAGCTCACACAGAGAAAGTCCGCTCACCTGGACTGTGGGCAGCAATTACGGTGCAGCTCACCTCCATCGCTAGGGCTCCTTTCCCTGCTTCCAATGGCTGGTGGTTGAAGCTGTGGCCTCTCCCACCAGCTGGCGGGGTGGGAGCAGTTTTTAATTTAGAAATTGACCCATCATGGGTGGGCTCAGGAGGCTGGCACAGTTGAGATGGAGCTGAATGAAGAATCCTGCAGGGTCTTCATTCTGGTCTGCTTCCCAGGCATAAATTAGGCCCGCCACTGAGATGTTTCTGTCCATACACCCAGAAGGGGATGAGAGGCCACAGCACTCCTCAAGGCAGTGAGTATAATGGGCTGCTCCTATTTGATGTATGTCACAGGGCAATCCTATCCCAGGATCAACTCCCAGGTTAGCAGTCAGCAGGCAAGCTGACTGATTCTGGAAACACCCAATGCCGGAGCCAAAAGTCACATCTGTAATCCATAAATTTGTGGCTTATTGCAATCCAAAAGGTTGTCCTGAGATTCCTTTCCTTGTGCTATCATGAAACCCCAGTGGCAGGCTCACTGTGCCTGGGCACACAACTGTGCTTAACTTACAACAGCTGTTCCCATTCTCTTATTTATTTGTACAGTGGTACCTCGGGTTACAGAGGCTTCAGGTTACAGAGGCTTCAGGTTACAGACTCCGCTAACCCAGAAATAGTACCTTGGGTTAAGAACCTTGCTTCAGGATGAGAACAGAAATCGCACGGTGGCAGCAGGAGGCCCCATTAGCTAAAGTGGTACCTCAGGTTAAGAACAGTTTCAGGTTAAGAACGGACCCCCAGAACGAATTAAGTTCTTAACCCGAGGTACCACTGTATAGCACTCTTCAATTAAAAATGTCCACAATTATTTATAACCCCCACAAAAAATACCAATGTAACAGTTAGCAACAATATAAGGTAGTTCTGAAAACTATCACGGCAGGATTTAAAAAAACCCACAAAAACCAGCAAATATTAAGAGCTTCAGAAAAGAAACAAACATGACACTTAGCAGGTATTAGGATAGGTACCAAGTGAAACTGCATTTTGTGCTAGATGCAGGTTTTGACTAGGCATCAGAAACATAATGTGCAGTGCAGCAATCCAATATTGTGGTTATCAGAGCACAAATTACTGTGGCCAGCTTATCCCTGCCTGGATAGGCTGCCTACTATGACCTTGAAATAGTGAAGGGCACTCCATGCCACTAGGGCCACTTGTGGTGCCAAGAGACAACAGTAGATCCAGAAAGACCCCAAAACTACAGGCCCACTCATTCAGAGGGAGTGTGACCCCCATTGGCACCATTTACTTATACTATTTTTTTCCTCCTCTAATGCTTGAAATATTACTTGGAATATAAACCACGGGGGCATAGAACTTACTTGTGCTACTACCACTAATAACTTCCTCCTCCCCGCCCTCCATGGGTTGAATCCAACTAAGTTCTGTTCAGAGCAGACCAACTGAAATGGGACCAAGTTAGTCATGTCCATACCTGTCAACGTTTCCCTTTTTAAAGGGAAATTCCCTTATTCTGAAAAAGATTCCTCGCAAGAAAAGTGAAAAGTTGACAGCTATGGTCATGTCCACTAATTTCAATGGGTCATATGACTAGCACTGGATGTAACCCAATTATTTCACTCTGTTTTCATTATGTCTGTACCTGTTTCATTTGAGCTGCTTCCAACTTCACAAATCTCTTACCAATAAAACACATGTTCGGGAAAGATACTATAAACTTTCCATAGATCCATGTGTACACAATATGGAAATTTGCAGCTGGTTGGGGCTACCTAATTTGCGCATTTCATGAATATGGAAAACACAACCGATACGTGTTGGGACTACCTTGGGTTGTCCTCCATGGAAATGCTTTTCATGCAGGAATTTTGTCACGTAGGGATGAAATTTGTTATGTAGGAATACTTCCTGTAGGCATCTGATGAGCCACTGTGAGAACAGAATGCTAGACGGAGCTTTGGCTTGATGCAGCATGACTTTTCTTACGTTTTGTTCTTATGTTCTTAAGCGGCCTTTCAATTCTGACATATGTGCTCCATTCATTTATCTACCCTTGGCTTATACAAAGCAGAGGTTTTGTTTTCTATTTACAGATGTCTAATCGGCTGAGGATCCAAGTCTGAGAAAAATTATTTCTTAAAGAAAAACATTGTATGATATTCTGAGGTTCATCAAAGATGCTGTATTCATTACATGTCTGCTCAAAGCTACTAACCCACTTATGTAAGGATGCAAACACTGAGGCGTATCATAATTGGATTAAAGATTACATTGAAAATACTGCATTTTAACAAGTCCTTTCCTTTCCTTTTACAAAAGATATTAAAACACAATCAACCACTTTGTATTCAATATGCAATTCGAAGAGGAATGAATTATTCAACAAGCTTCCTGATTGAGCAATTTCTTCTCTACGTCACCTCTAATGTGATGTCACCTCAAAGGTCCATCAAAGCACAGAGGCAAACTAAGAACCAGCTAAGGAAAGCACTAAAACTCCTGACGGATAAAATTTAATTGCTTTTTTAATGCAGAAAGTGGTTTTAACCCCAACAAAAAAAGTGAATTTCTTATGTACTAAGCAGCAGTGGCTTATTCTGTCATGTTTGCAGTCAAAATGATGAGGGGGCTTGTACTTCTTGAATAATTCTGACTATGTTTTATTACACTGTATATCTTGAACACATTTACTCCTGTAGAAACACTGTCATTGTTCAGCCCAATCTTTCGAAGGCTTACTTGGAAGTCCCGTTTCTTTTATACAGTATAACCAATTGTTTATGAGACCAGGTTTTAACCTCCTGATTTACGTGTGGCCATTATTTAATTGCCTTCAAAATCTGATATATTTCATATTTCAACTCTTTTTTTTCAAAAAAAAACCTGATAGCAAATATTTTTTTAAAAAGATTGCTACTTCCATAAATATTAAAACAGATTTTTTTGAAATTTTGATGCCACTCTTTTGAAGTATAATGCTTTTAACTGAAGTCTTAACTGAGCTATGTACACTTTTGTTCAAATAGGCAATTAATTATTACATGTGGCCTCAAATGAAGAGACATGGATGAACGCACCTGTTTGTTTATAGAAAGGGTACTACTGCATGCCTCACTCTTATACAATCACCTGGTTTGCACGTTAAAGGTAAAGGTACCCCTGCCTGTACGGGCCAGTCGTGACCGACTCTAGGGTTGTGTCCTCATCTCACTTAAGAGGCCGGGAGCCGGCGCCGTCCAAAGACACTTCCGGGTCACATGGCCAGCGTGACGAAGCTGCCCTGACGAGCCAGCACCAGTGCCGCACACAGAAACACCATTTACCTTCCCGCTATGAACTGCTAGGTGGGCAGGAGCTGGGACCGAACAACGGGAGCTCACCCCGCCACGGGGATTCGAACCGCCGACCTTACGATCAGCAAGTCCTAGGCACTGAGGTTTTACCCACAGCGCCACCCGCGTCCCACAGTTTGCACGTTATAGTCATCCAAACCATGGGTTAGCATGAATGTGCAGGCTTCTGAGGAGGAGACCATGACCACTTTGATCTTCCCTGGGGTTTTGGGGCAGCAGCTAAGCCATGATTTGGCTTAGTGTACCATCTGACCTGGGATCACAGTCTCTCCTCTTTAACCATGATCTTTAGCTAAGGTACATCCTAGGGTTCACTTAGGGTGAAGGAGGAAAGGCCTTAACAACACTCTAAAGCAAATTTTGTCTTAGCTGGCATCCCACACTGACCAAAATAGAAATGGCTGCAAATCCATGGTGCTTAAATACAAGAGTATATCATTAAATTATAAATGGAATTATGATCATTTCTGACTGTAGGCTGGAACATGATTATATACAGACTTCTATGTATTCAGATCTAGAGAAAAGGCATGTGGAGAGGAAAAAAATGGTTTTAAACACAGTGCTTTTGATAGCGGGCTGCCTCAGCTTGGGAACTGGACAACATTGTGCTTCATTTTGTATCTGTGGTAAATCCTTGCTTTACTTCATATTCTAAAGCTTCATATGACCTGGCAATGAACTATAATGGGAAATCAACAAATGTCCACAGCTTTTTCCTTTTCTGACAGAAGTTGATGGCATTTGCCAGCTTCATACTCTGTTCTGAAGGGATGACACCCCTAATGTTTCAGATATATAGTCTGAGATGTTAGACACAAAGAGCAGTTAGAAAATATGCTTAAAAATAGGATGCAAGAGGTTGGATTTTAGGAAATTTTTGGTCTGGATAGAAATAAGGGAATGTCATATAAGCAGAGTGCAACCAACAACAACTCGACAAGCCTCTGTGAGTGTTGCTGCTAAAAGAAAGTCAACTGGCAAAGATGAGTGAAAGCAGTGAAAGAGTTTCTGATACGTCAATTTAATTTCTCTCCTATTGTGACTGGAGTGCTCCTTCTAAAACCAATCCTTGCCTGGGTGCTACCAGTGCTGTCCCTCTCTACCTCCCCCATGGCTGGCATTTTCCTTTTATGGAGAGCTTATGGGAGGTTAAAAAATGTGTCAAACCTGACTTGCAAAAGGAAATAAGGCAACCACAGAAGGCAGGTCTGAAGCTTTGGAACCAGCCTGCTTCAGTCTGGATAGGGTTGCCTTGATTTCGAGGGAATCCAAGTTATCTCCAAAGCAGGCTGCTTTGCCTCAGAACTGGTGCTTCATCCAAAGTTAGTTCAAAGTCCTAACAGAGATTTCAATAAGCAGCTTATCTTTCATATTTACCTTTTACAAACATCTTCACATTATGCAGATATTATGCAGCTCTGTTCAGATGAGCACTTTTAGAAGTGGGGGAGTATCTCAGATATAATATTGAAGCAACCAATTTTCTCTTTAAGGGGCACCTCTGTATGGATAACTGCGAGCCATGAACTCTTGACTTCTCTGCTGAGAAACTAGATCACTATTCTCTGCATTTTGGCCACTGACGACAATGTGAGCACATCTCGAGCAATGATGTACTTATTCCAGCCCTCCTTAATACTAGCTAAAGTGCCAACCAATGGCTATGGCCAGTTTAGCAACCAATGTACAATAGCATATTGTATGGTACCATTATCTATCTATCTATCTATCTATCTATCTATCTATCTATCTATCTATCTATCTATATCTAAAAAGCTTCCCAGCTGGCTACTAAAAACCTTCAGGAGCAGGACAACTGAAAAGGGACCCATCCAGTTATACAAGATGAAAAACGATAAACTTCCAAACAGCTTAAATACTAAAGACTCAGAAACAAGCCCAAACTTTAAGCAGGTTACACAGAGCAGACCCTGGAAGCTTAGGATTATGTGGCAAAGGTTTCTTTGTGCATGCAGAGACATGTATGTGCTTTCAAACAGATAATCCCACAGTATGAATAATCCAAAGTGTTTTTTGCCAGACGCCTTCTTTATGGCCTTTGGCTTCCTAATGTGGCCACAGCCCTGAGGATTTTTATTTTTATTTTACATTGTCTGGGGTGTGTGTGCTTTATATAGGTGATTGTGAAATTACATTTTTAAAAATTAGCGTTAGTAATCATAACAATTGTAACTGAAATCTACAAAAGAAATTGGCACTGGAAGAATGATAATTCATTTTGATGACATCATAAAAGCCTTATAGCTAATTTTTAATAATAATAATTATTTATTTCTTTCATTTCTATCCTGTCTTTCTCCCACTGCAGGGCCCAAGGTGGCCCACAAGGTGAATTAAAAACAGATACAGCTAAATGAAACCTACCAATAAATTATAAATAGATGTGTGTATTTCAAAAAATTAAGTAAATTATATTAAAACCAGCACTGAAGCAAAACAACTTGAAACACTGCAATGGATTTCCTTAGCGTGAAAGTTCCAAACTGTCTCTGAGAGGCAAGCGGGAGAGTGGAGGGCGGTTAACAAAACGTAATTTGCTTGCCAAAATATAGGAACACCAAGGACACTGCCAATTCTTTGAGAGCCTTCAATAGACACCAAGTGTAAGAGCATTTTAAGACATGCCCTTCCTCTTAGATACACCAACACTACTGCCAACTCTTTGAGAGGCTTCAGCAGACACTCATATTTCAACACAAACAGTCTAGATCTCGGGTTAAAGGGAAATAAAAACATTCTGTTCTTTCATGCCTGGTTATGACTTTTTGTCACTTTAAAACTAATATGACACGGTATATAGGGCTGCAAGACAAAATTCGGTTTCCAGCTAATAACTGAATAGGATGATGGATGGATGAGAGGCACAGTGCAATACAGCGGAGAGGAACTGTGCAAACAGTTTAAGTGTCTTGACAGCTGGCTAGTTTGATTTAAAATTACAATTTGAACGGAAATCAACTCTTATTTCTTGATGGTCATTAAAAAAGAATTATGTGTGCCATTCATTTTGTTGTCGTCAACAAAAACATCCTGCAATGATCAAAGACTAATCTATCTCCTTCTACAAAACCCTCACAGCAGTAAAGGCTTGCTTCGTACACTATGTGGTTTCCCCCCTCAAAACCCTCATCACTGCCAGTGCACCTGCTTTCCAGAAGATCATTAGGTATAAATCCCAATGTACTCCAATCAACCTTGCTTTAGTTACCCTGCCGTCTGCTCTAGAAGAAAATTAATGTTATTAGACTCTTTTTCCCTCTTTCAAGATTGGCTGGTGTTTGGTTACTGTGCCAGCTGTCTAAGAGGTGCTGAGGTCTGTTCTACACTGACCCATCTTATTGTCTGGGCATCGCCCAAGTCCCAACATGCGAGCACTAAAACCGCAACTAAAGCCTGCACCAGCTGTTTAACTATTGTACAGGTACTTAGAGGGATTACAGCATTCTAAACCACAAGCTTGGCAGCGGATACTCAGCCATCAAAGAAGAGCTATGCTGGCTCTTCTCACTAAGGAGCATCATCAGCCTGGGATTCAGCTTGCAGTTTTAAAAGAGTGAAGCTGGGGCAAACGTACACAGAAAGCAGAAAAAGTCGTAAGAAAGAAGAATTCACGTGGAGCCTCATAGGCTACAAATGGTGAAATCCCAATTGAAAAATACTTTTTGCTTTAATTAGAATTTCCCGTGAAAAGCAGAAATTAGCATAGCAAAGTTTGCTTCATCTCTGAACCAAACAGTAGAGCATGAATCTCTCTTCTCTCCTACTGAAACAAAGCCTTGTTGAGTTCAGAAGGAGGAACTTGTTACAGTCCAGTACTTCTAAGGCCAGCCATTTGCCAACGGTTGATTTCAGAGAGCAGAAGTTTGATTCATATCTACACCATATCTTGGGCATCCCGCCACCAAACTAACTTTTTCTCTTCAGCACTTCTGCCTCCAGCTCAAGGTTACTGCAATAATACTTCTTCTGTTTGCCATCTTTGTATTCTGCAATGAAATTGCTTCCTTTCATACACTGTTACGGACAAAATATAGCCACCAGGAAATACAGTAATCAAACTCAGACACCGAATACAAAGGATGATAACAGAAGGCTTATTAAAACTCTCCATCAATTATTTTTGGATTTTTGGGATTTTCAACTTTTAAAATACAAACTCGAAAGTAATGTAAAGAAGCCTGAAGGAAGAATTGTTGCCAGTCTAGGAATTTACAAAGGCTACAATACATGCTACAATAAACATATTGAGTTTATTTCAGTATTGCATTTCCATTAACAACAAAAGTAGAACAAATACCGAAACAATTTATGTGGGATGCTAGTCATTTCAAATTTAGACATCTTACAACGGATACTGTCTGCCCAAAGATTTTCCCTGTTGATTTCAAGAAATTCTTCAGTTAAAAAGAGTTTTTACACTTATTCTCCAGTGTCTCTCTGTTGTCAATACCATTCATAAATAAATATGAGTCATAGCTTAGAAAAGAAGCAAGCCAAGAAAAGAGGAAATTCTCTCAGAGAGCCCTCTTTGAAATTCCATGTTGACTGTTCTTATTGAATTATGTTAGGGGGAAACTCATATATAGATAGGCAGGCAGGTGAAACTCTTTTTGTTGTTGTTGTTGCCTTTCTAGGCAACAAAATGCTATAGCGCCAATGCAAAATGCAAGTTTGAGATGGTATTCTCATAACAAGGAAACTACTACCGCAATAGTTATAAGCACCTGCTGACAGTGCTATTGTATTTTTAAAACTGATCTTATCATGGATTAATATGTTGGGGGCTTTGGGGCCAAAAAGCAGTACATGAACATAAAAAGCACAACATAACATAGGAATATGAAAGAACCCCTCATTTGACCATCCTTCTTTCCCCCACAAAAAAACCTTACCATGTCAGAAAGAAGCCAAATTTATCTCTGTCTAAAAAGTGTGTGTGTGTGTGTGTGTGTGTGTAGTGGATTCACAATAGAGCTGCACATATATAGCTTACTGAAATGGAGGAGGGGAAGTTCACCAAATTGGGGAAGGGCTGTAAGTTCAGTTTGGGTCATGTGAGACAAAAATATTTTGGGAGGGTGGGATTTAGTTATAAGAGAATAAAAACTCAGAAATGTGTATGCCACAGTTTTATATGTTTTATATGTAAAAGTAGAACTAAAATTGCATAAGCAGTTTATAAATTATATTTAAAAGGTTCTGTAGTTTCCAGAGTCTTTCCTTTGTTTGTACAGACTTGGAGGAGGAGGAAGGACCAGAAAATTCAAACGGAAGAGGATCATTCCTCCACACGCACCCCACTTGCCAAAAGGGAATTCATTACATGTTAACCAACTAAGCTGAATCGGCTTGATTGCCAATGTGTTCTTTCTTTCTTTCTTTCTTTCTTTCTTTCTTTCTTTCTTTCTTTCTTTCTTTCTTGGGGTGTGGCGCTTATCTTGCTTCAGGCCGAGGAAGCCGGCTTTTGTCCACAGACAGCTTTCCATGTCATGTGGCCAGCATGACTAAACCGCTACTGGCGCACGGAGGACCGTGATGAGTGCCAGAACGCATGGAAACACCATATACCTTCCTGCCACAGCGGTACCTATTTATCTACTTGCACTGGCGTGCTTTCGAACTGCTAGGTTGGCAGGAGCTGGGACGGAGCAATGGGAGCTCACTCCATTGTGCGGATTTGAACTGCTGACCTTCCAATCAGCAAGCCCAAGAGCCTCAGTGGTTTAGACCACTGCGCCACCCACGTCCCCTTGGAGTTATATACGGTATATCAGCCTAACTCAATGATAACAAAATCTGTACTATAAATCCTATCATGTGGGACAAATCTGCCAAGATCTTGATCATCAAGACAAATTAACAGTCAAACGTATATAGTATATGTAGCATATACTATATACAAGATATATTAGCACTAACAAAACAGGGTGTAGCGGTGTTAGGGCTGCTGTGTCAAACAATGCATTTTCAAACAATATTTGGGGGTGCGTGAAATGAGCCCCTGAAAATAAAGATCCAAAGAAGTCTAGCATTCTGAAGAACAGCTTCCTATTATTATCCCCCCCCCCTTTGCTGGCCATTGCTCCATGCATTTTTTGCAGCTTACCTTTGGCCCAATAATTGCACCCAGACCAAACCTGGACACCAATTAAAGCACGGCTAACAAATCTGAATCTTCTATAGTACTTAAAGCATTTGAACTGGTTCATTTTAAAACCATTTTCAGTCTATTGTGTTGCCACATTAGAGAACACTCTATACATTGAATCATTTACTTTATGGAAGAATAAAACACTAAAGACTGGCCTTTCCTTCCAACAATGAGTACTAACTAAATCACTAACTCATAATTAAGAGGAAGCGTAACTTTCCAAAATCCTGAAAAATACACCTCTCTCGAGATTTGGGTAAGATGCAAATTTGCTTAAAAGCATGTGATTAACTGATTGAAAGGCAGATGATTAATCAACTAAAACATATTTAATTGGTTGGTGGCCCTGGTTAATAGAGGAGGAAGAAAGGGGACCAGATGGGATGATAGAAGTGAAGAGAAATGGGTCTGGGGCATGAAGAAAGGAACGTGGGAAATGGTGCAATGACTGAGGGGCTGAGGAGGATGAGGTGCTGGAGAGAAGAGTAATGAAGTAGTTGTGATGAGGACAAGAATGAGGAGGCTGAGGGAGGGAAATGGGATGAGAGAGCCCAGACAAACTGTGGGAGGGGGGAGAAAATATGTGAGGAAATGAAGTAAATCACCAAGGTGAAATATAGCAAAATT
Organism: Podarcis muralis; assembly: GCF_964188315.1. Lineage (NCBI taxonomy): Eukaryota > Metazoa > Chordata > Lepidosauria > Squamata > Lacertidae > Podarcis > Podarcis muralis. The sequence goes on along the minus strand of NC_135664.1, from coordinate 26,928,515 downwards.
ATAGCATATACTGCCCAGAGTGAGGCCTGCCATTTGCTTGACATCTCTCCTACTTCCACTCCAGGAAAGTAGAAGAACCAGAAATTGTACTCAGTCTTGGTGGGCTACCATACATGGCTAGGGGGTTTGGTGGGTTGCAAGATGTACAGGCCTTGAACAACTGGAGAGAAAGAACAAGCTCAAGGGTACAAGGCATGCCAACAGCCTAATCCTAGTGAAGACTTCGTGACAGGTCCTCAGGAGGACATCTGGTCATTGAATGCTCAGCAGTTAATCTTTCCAGGATACTCATGGTTTTAAAAACAAGCCTGGAACAGCTGTGTGTCTATTGTGCCGCAGAGCACAAATAAGCCAGAATAACTCTGTCACAGGTTTAATTGATTTTTTTTGTCTTTCATGCCACTTCAGAAGTCATCCTGATCAATGCTACTTCACACTCTCCCGTCCAAGTTTTACTGCTCTAGGCTCTGACTAAAAATAGATTCATCAGACAAACACCAAGGGAGGCAATAATATATCTTGTGCAGAACACTGGGGCTGTCACATTACAACTCCCCTCTTTCCCCTCTTCTGTTGCATTGAGCGAGGGGAAGAGGGAAGCTGGATTCATGGTTTTGAAAGAAGCACTAGTGGTGGAAATGGATGTTGTGTATTTATCCACTCATATTAAGTATGGAACAGGCAGGCTCTGTGCGTGCTCCCTGTAGTGCTTTTGCAAATTTGTTTCCCTTCCATCTTCCAGCAGATGACAGAAAGTAGCAGTTACTAACAAATGCTGTTTGGGGGTGAGGAGCACAAGATCTAAACAATAAATAATATACGTCTCTATATTTCTCAGTATTCATATACCTCCCTGCACACCTTGACAAAGGTAAATATCATTATCCCCGGAAGACAACAGGGGAAGTAATGAAGGTGCTGGAACCTAAAGATCAACATGCTTTTGTGATAGCCTGCAATGCAGTCAATTGCAGCAAAATTTATACCAGCCTATTACACCAAACAAAAAAAATTCAGAGCCATTTCTTCGAGTTTGAGAAAGGGGAAAGGGGCAATTGGTATACAACACATCTTCACTTCTACTTGCGTGGCAACAAACATATGGCTATTTACTTGCAAAACCTTATGATCATTCTACTTGTCAATGTTAAGACCGCCACAAGGATTTAAGCACACAGGCAGCATCAGAAGAAAAAATTTAAAAGCATCACCAACAACATAGTTTGAAAATGAAACACATACAATCTGAGCATCAGAGCTGGGAAAAGAAACCCTGTTTAATTAATAGTCCTGGACAAATAAAAAGATCTTCTGGTGCCAGAAGGACATCAGCATCATGGTCAGGCTAATCATTCTGGGGAAGGCACTCTATAACCTGAGCACCACAACAGGAATGGCCCTTTCCCCATCACCCTCACAAAAACCCTGCGGAATAAACTGAGCTGGAAGAGAGCAACTGGCTCAAAGGTCAGCCAGTGAGCTTCTCGGGTGAGTGGGAATTTGAACCCAACTCTCCTTGCTCTGTTGTCTAACATTACATCACACTGGCTCAGTTTAAGCATCACATATACCCTTACATATATGCCACCAGGAGAAACTCATCTTATTACAAAAAATACTCAGCTGAAATCAGATCTAAGGCTCAGCCTAGATATGACACGAGAGCTCTGTGTTTGGAGCTCATGATATGATTTTCTACCTCACAAAGCAAACACGTGGAAGTGTAAATTTGGATACAATTTCCATACTTTTATCTCCTTGCTCACACTGCTATTAGCCAAGGAGAAGAATACAAGCTTGGTGTAAGAGCTTAATTCTGTATATTTTTCTGTCTTCGGCTAATGCAAGCTAAATCATGGAATCAGCAGAGTGACAAAATACTAAGGCGCACTTCCCACATGCTATGGTCCCAATGCAAAATGACCTCATCATGTCGGTCTTTTGAGGAAGTAAAACCAAAGCTTGCATACTGCATCTTGTTTGTGTCCAGTTTTGTCTGAGCGTGAGGCTTACGATAGAAGCAGAGAGCAGACAGGAGGAACAGGACCTTGGACAGCTCCAAAAAACCCTGCTAAATCATCTTCAGCCACAGAAGATTAGGTCTATACATGGAGCTCCTGAAGCGTTATGTAGATTGGCCAGACATGCAATGTGGTAGGCTATGTCTCCCTGGAGGCAACCAGCTGGATGGTTATAGGGCCCTCACATGGCATTTAGTCTGACTTTTGCAAGGCTGCAAAGATAGAGGGACTAGAGACAGCTCATCTTTTGAGACAGAGAACAGTGGTAGAGCTTTGTCCACCATCTGAGAGGGCCCTGAACAAGGCACATGTGGTTCTCTCTCCCCTCCCCCAATGATGTAGCCTGAATCTGGTTCTCATCAGAGTCCTCTGCCACACACTGCAAGCTCCTTGGGCCATGATGCCTTGACCCCAAGTTGCACATAAAATCTAAGGCCAATAATGAAATGGTCCAACCAGAAGGTTGTTGTTCATGACTTTATTGATCATGTAACCTCTGTCACCCACAGGCCTACACTGATGGCTTCCAAGAAAAAAATAGGATGGGAAGTTCTGTGACCGAACTTAATTTTACAAAAAGTGATTTCTGAAGTGCCCTTCTATTTATAATTCCTCTCCTCAGGGGAAAATGAGGCATAGAAATGAGGGAAGAAAGGAATTCCTTTAAAAAAATCTTGGGAGACACAAATGATGTGATCCTACTGAATAACTCCTGTAAGATGAAAATTCCCCCTTGCACCTAAAAAATAAAATAAAAATTATAGCATCCCTATAATTTCTCACTTGGAAAATCTTTCATTCTGACCTGCTGTCAATTCCAGTTCTTTCCTGGCTGAGTAAATCTCCCAAACCTTGCTTCATATATTCAGTTCCTATTGAGCTCAAAATGCTGTGAAATGAATTCTCAACCTTCGTAAGTCTTCAAATTGCAAACCCAAATGGGACAGCTATTAAATGAAGCATGCAAACGAGTATTACTTCAACAACAAAAAATATTGTTTCTGGCAGCACCTCTTAAGGTTCCATCAACAGGCGGCTCTGCACCGACTCAGGTTATGGCTTTTTTGTGGTGGCACCCCGTTTATGAAATTTCCTCCTTTTTCGAGTTATGGCTGTGTCCCTCACCTCACTGATCTTTCAGCATCACCTTGAAACCTATCTTTTCACACAGACATTCGTGGAAGGACTGTAAGCCTAGGCAGGACTATTTATATGCTTGCTGCCAAATTGTTTTAATGTTTATTTATTTAACAGGATTTATATATCATTGTAAAATCCTCTAAGCAGTTTACATATGCTTTAATCTTCTTTAATTTAATGTCAGCATTGTTTAACTTTTGCCATTTGTACACCACCCTGAGATCAAACAGCATGAAGGATGGTCAAAAAGTACCATTATTATTATTATTATTATTATTATTATTATTTTGAAGCTGAATTCCAGTACCTCCTGAGCAATACAGCCTGTATGGCACAGTGTAAGGTGAAATCAGCACTATACCTCGCAAATCAATATTTGCCTACTCGAGAAAAGGGATAGGAAAAAGCTTGACCTTAGAGCAGAGTTCAAGAGGAGTCAATTAATTGTTTTGTTTGCTTATGTTAATTGCCTTAATATAACATTACAAAACTACTAATTTTCAAAATCATTGAATGTTCTGAAGTACTACTTTAATTTTATAAGGTTTCTGCATTCTCTCATGCAGAATTTTGAATAATGATTGCACCACTCAACATACTGCTTAACTCAGATTTAGAATCCTGGCAAAAAAAAAAAAAGTTCACACTGTTATCATAGGATACTGGGAATTAAGATATACCTGATGAGTGCCAATTTGGAAATGATCACTTTGCTTTTGCACTTGAAAGACTGATTTCAAATGCATAATTCCAGTAAAAATACTTAGCTTATCTCTGTGAAATAAGTACTCCACACAGTCTACCTTAAATAATTCCCATTTTAGTTTACAGTGCTTTGGAAAAAAAATCTTCCTTTGTGAAAATATTACCAGCTCATGTTTTCCTCTAAACATCTAAGGACTGCCAAGACAATTACAAAATTATACTTGCCTGGGTAGTTAACCAAGAGCTCCATCACGAAAAACCATATGAATAAACTCCTGACTCCTGTGAAATAACTGTTTGTAAAGTCACTGGGTGCATGTTTTAGGAATTTTAATTACAGTTATGATTGCTTTACATTCAAAACACAACATTCAGGTAATACAGCCTTTATGATGATAAGCAGTTTAATTAGCAAGGTAAGATAAGACAAAAATGCCTTTTAAAGTTATTGAATTTGTTCATGCTGGTCATGTGATAACTTTAGCACACAGTTTCCCTTGGTAGTCTAAAAATGTGAAATGCTAATTCTTCCTCAACCTTTGTTTCCATACACTGTAACAACTGCTTTTTATGCCAATGGGTTCGCTCCCTGTTGTGTGTGTCAACACCACACTTATAATTAGATTGCAAATCTCAGTCTGTCTTTAATCTTTTTGCCAGTCCAAACAAATAAGTTCTGCTTCACACACCTCCACTGGCAGAACAGTGCAAGACAAGACGCAAATGTTGCATTCTGCCAATAGTGTGCTTACCCCTTTCAAACAAACTGTCTCAGAGGATAGCCATTGATTTCCTCGTTATTATGAACATGAAATTATTGAATGACAGATGATAGAGTGTTAGGTCCTACAAGTATATTCCCAAATGAGTTATCTAGCCAACGTTGTCATAGCAACAGTGCTGTTTGACAGAGCTTATATGACAAAGAACTCTCTTCTCAGGACTGCTACAAAACAACACAGTCCTTTTTTTTGTTTTTGTTTTGTTTACTTTGTGCCCAAATCTGCAAATGGTGGAGCAGGGGCACTAAATGGTGGAGAAGAGCGCCTGAACATAGCCTATCTAAACTAGAGGCAATGGGTGGTTGCAGGTCAGTAAGCTTTCCAACAGAGGGCTATGCTCAAAAGTGGACAACTGTACTATTAACCAAGCTTGTTAATTCCCCAAAGTTAAATTAAAATATCAGACAGCACTGAGTCTACAGGGAATACATGTTGTGCACTGCAATACACAACTGACAGAAGAATTGGCAGGCAATGATCACATGTCACCCGTCACTTGCACCATGATGCATTAGTTAAGTCCCTGCACACATTGCAAATGTGCCACAGGGACAACTTCTCATTCAGCCTGCACTCTGCATTAGCCAGCAAGAAGGTGCTTGTATATATGTATTGTTGTATGCCAACCCAATCTCTGAGTGGTGCAAGAGTCCAGGTGTTCCAGACACTTACCCAGGGTTTGGTTTCCTTGGAATGGGGGGGGGGGCAGCGGACACTGCGGTGTATTTAGGATATACTGTTTCTTTACACATCTATACAACCTGAGCCTACGATGGAGGGGATCACAGCATTAACACCTCAAGAGGGTCTTGTTTTCCCCAGAGCCACAGCCTTAGATTCAAACAGGAATCAGGCATAGCTCTGTCTCTCACAACTGCCCAGCCTGCAGCTTCTAGCTCTCTCTTACACACAGCTCTCAGCTCTGCCCTTTGTCTTTCTAGCTACCAGTGAGCTGAGAGAGGGAGGCCCACTCATTTGTGTTCTGGCACAGAGCCACTTCGTTTGTTCCCTTTGTTGCTTAGAGGGCCATCAGCAAAAACTTATCCGGCTTTTCCAACAATCTGAATGCTTGCTTAGATTTTAACCCTTGCTGGATCCAGGGATTAGAAGGGACTCGGACATACAGCCTACCGCTCGCCTTAAACTCACAACAGTATTTGTGACTCTGCAATTCTTGTTTTCATGCAATGTATGTAAGGAACTTGGGAACTCATTGGATGAAGGGCCCAATAAATATGGCATCAGAATAATGTACTGTTATTCCTTTAAGACATACAACTGAATCTGCCCCAAAGTTCCACCCTATCTACCTCCACAGATATAGCTAGGGGCCTCCACAACAGACCTGGCTCCCCACTGGTGGCGTTCTTCCGTGATACAGGCACCTCCATCATTTTCTAATCTCCCCAGGCAACAGATTTGGGGGGGTCAGGATTCCTCTGTAAATTTTAAAGATAACCTTCATTGTCAGAAGGATGGATGATTGCTAATATTTTCTTTCCTAGCAGCTTGGTAATATGGAATATTAGCACATTCTCCTGCCATAGCTGTCTTCGCCCAGCAGGCAACCACCAGTGCAATCAATTATCAAACTTATTGCAACATTTCTTTATATTGAACCCGTCTATACCTTTCCTTTAGTTTTGCTTTGCAAATTACAACCGGAGTTAAGGGGACACAGCCTTGTCGTATTTTACAGCTCTGTGGCTTTTTATGGAGTGATACTGTTTTTTACGCAGCAGTACATCTAATTTTGTTTCACTTCGATGTTTATGGTCACACACAAAGCCAGTTTGCTGACTCTGAGGAAGACTCAGTGATAAAGAAAGAACTAATTGTGAATTAAGAACACAAATATGTAAGAAGGGCTCTTCTGAAGCAGACCAAAGTAATATCTAGTCAAGAATTTTTTATCCCTCAGTGGCCAACCAGGCATCTACAAGAAGTCCCATGAGCAGGTTTCTCTGCTGTTGTTCCCCGGTGGCAGGCACTGAGAGGCATGCTGCCTTTGATCCTGGAGGCAACAGACAGGTTTGGGCCTTTTTAGTGGTGGCACCCACAATGGAATGAAATTAATACCCCAATATGGTCCCAGTGGGTTTTTTAGGCAGGGGGTTGCTCTACTGTAAAATAAATTCAAGGCTTGGAATTCTCTTATACTTCAGTAACAAATTTTGGGGTTGAAGGAAATATCCACCGGATTACACTGGCTTTTGACCCACAAACAGGCTGAATGTCTTTTGTCACTTGCTTAAACCATTTATACTGATTTCCCCCCCCATACACACCCTTTGAACAGTTTGGGCATTTCCCCCAATTATATATCCCTGCTCTAGAAATCACAGTTGCAATGCTCTGAAAAGCAAGGAATGTTCATGGAGCGGCATGTCCTTTAGTAATTCATCAAGGGGCAAACTTTTGCCAGAGATGAAAGCAATGCAATCTTAAACACGTTCACTCAGAAGTAAGTCCCAACGTGATTTATAGTGCAATCTAATACATGTCTGCTCAGAAGTAAGCCCCACAGGAACATAGGAAAATGCCTTAACCAGAGTCAGTCCATCAGAAAGTATTGTCTATACATTGACTGGCGGCATCTCTCCAGGGTTTCAGGCAAGGGAGAGTCCCACACCCACCTAGCAGGGACTAAACCAGATGCTTTCTGCATGCAAAGCAGATGCTCTACCACTGAAATACTACTCCCTGGTGCAGAATTTGGCAGCCAGGTTGCTTACTAGGGTAAGGCAGTTTCAGCATATAACACTGATCCTAGCTTGACTGTATTGGCTACCAATTAGTTTCCACGCCCAATTCAAACAGCTCAGGACCACAATACCTCAAGGACCACTTCTTCCCTGTGACCATAATCTGAGGTTCTTCTTTCTGTGTCTCCTCCACAAGAGGTCTGAAAGGTGGCAAGACGGGAATGGGCCTAGTCTTCAGTGGCTCTCTATTTGTGGAATACACTCCCCAGGGAGGCTCACCTGGCGCCTTCATTAAACACCTTTAGGTACCAGGCAATTTTTTTTAAAACAAGGCCTTTAGCTGATTAACATTCTATGTGTTTGTGGAAGCAGGGATTATTGGTTTGATTTTTGTCTTTGTTATTGTTTTTATTATGTATTTCATGTTCTCATTTTTTTTATTCTTACGTTGTGATCTAACCTGTGATATTCAGATGACGGGCGGTATACAACTTTAATAAATAATAATACCCTTCCATTACATTCAGTAGGGCTTTACTCCAAAGTAAGTGGGTATAGGATAGCAGCCTTATTGTCTGTTAATGTGTGCTTAGTACATGAAACACTTCCTTAGTCATTAACATAACAATTAAAGCCTGCAGGCCTAGTTCTATGTTAAAACCTACTCTTGGCAAAAAAAATATGTGGCAACTGGCAACTGGTCTCTCTTGGAAATAGTGATGCGCAGAGGAACAGAGGAAGATAAGGTTTCAATGAACTAACTAGGCAGGTTTGGTAGATGCTTTCAGATATATAACATTTAACCTATATAATACTTGCTATGGTTCTTTTTTTGGGGGGAGGGGGTTCCCCATAAAGCAACATCTGCTTTAGTAGCACTTTTACACAGCATTACCAATTAGAATAGGCTTTCAGTGCCTGCTTGGGTAAGTTGTTTTGTAAGATACAATAAACAAAGCACTGAGAGCATACTGAGAAACCAGGGTTTATACAGTGCCATTACCACCATTGTCATATTTCCACCTCCATTTCTCTTACTATGAATAGAGCTACAAATGTTTTAGGACTACGTGACAGTCCCAGAGAAATGGGAGAACATATGTAGAATATTTTCAAATGGAAAAGATTTTTTAAAAAACAACAACCCTGAATTTCTAAAGTGTGTCTTCTGTTCAAAGTGTCCCCTTGATGCTTACGCAGCTGCGGCGCTAACCATTTAGCACAGATTACTCACCCATAGACGATAATAAGGCACTGCTGCATGTATATTAGTCAACAATTTCATATAAAACCCAATTACATGTTTTCTGTATCATTCCCTGACTACCCACTAAAATTCTGCTGATATTAACCCATCCAAAGGAATTTCACGGACTGGGAACAAATATAATATCCATTATAGCCTAATCTACGCCTCCTGTCCTGCCTAAGTTAAATGCACAAGAGGGACTGGAAATCTGCAGCAAAACTGCAGATTCAGTAGCTACAAGAAACAAAAGAGTGTGCATCTGTGCACAGCTGTTTTGCTCTGTGGAGAAATCATTTTGTTTCTGGGGTCAAGCTCTGTTTTAAAAATGTATAAAGGGGTTTAAACATAGTTAAATGTAAAGGGTTAACCGTCGGTAAACGGTTGTGACTTTCTGCTAGGAGCTGTGGAGATACAGGGGGCAAGATCAGCAGGGGGCTGGCAGCTAAACTGCTGTTGTTTATAATGTGTCAAACCAGGGATAGTTCAGTGAGTGGGGCTTCTGTCTGTATATATACAGAAACCATGGCATCAGAAATTATAGCTGGTCAGTTGATGGTAGGGATGGATGGTGGTAAGGTGAATGCATCATCATCTTCATTGTTTCTAACCAGTAGGCTGCTGTAATCATGAAAACCAGCACGGTCCCTTCCAATATTACTTTTTAACAAATATTTCCATTTGCCAGGGTGGTTAACATCATATGCTAAAACATACCAATTAAAATTGACTCAGTAAAGAAGTACAGCCACTACAGTGCTATCTAAATAGCTTTTGAGGGGCCACAGGGAACTGTAATGGTGCCTGGCAGACAAAGATAGAGATACACCTCTGCACTACTCCAAGACAGGCCCAAGATAGTTTAAATTGTCTGGTGGATCCCAGATGCTGGGTGGGACTTGTGACCCACTTTTAAAGATGATGGCATCTGAAGTAGCCCTTTCCTTTCATATTGCTTCTTACACAAACAATGGTCTCAGCTTGTCCCAACCTCTGCTCATCTGCTTGTTCTAACCATTCCAATTTAACATCTTGGTGCACAGGAATGAGCTGGAGAGCTTCCAACAGTTGACTTTAAAGACCTTTCCATATCTAAATCTCAGAAATTCCACTGAAGCTGCTGGCATCCGATGTCAATGAGAAGGGGGGATGAAGTCTCCTAACTGTTAGAATTTGAGCTCTACCATGGTCTACAGATTATTTACATTAAAATACTTTGCATAAATAACGTTCAGTCCAGTCTTTTCTGACCCAGTACCCTTCTACACATCTACCTAGTGTGCTATTTCATTGAATACCTGAACCAAATCTGTGTGGCTTGAGTGCATCCCTTACCTTCCTATTCACAGAACTTGGAAGGATGTAGTCAGACATTTATACAGATGATAGGCATGGCAATTTAAAAATCTATCCTGAATTAAATAGCTATGAAATTAAGTAATATGGCTTTATACTTAGCTTGTGGCCAATGAAATTCATTACTATTACATGTCTGTTCAATGTGCTATTATGAAATAAACTGGTAAGATTCAGGCCAGCTCATACAAAACTAGTGTCCCAGTCATTTGAAACAACTCCATTTCATCTCTAGCTTCCTTGGTGGCAGCATAAGGAAGACCCATTTTTCAACAAAAGCTTGGAAATGGCTTTGGATAGGTTTATGTAAGGAGAATAAAATAATATACTGTTCTATCAGGAACAGGAGTGTATATCTTTAATTCACTTCAACACACTATGGAAGATTCTATGAATTTTCCAGCTGACAGGTTTCTTAACAGGGCAGCTCTTAAAGTATATTCACAATGGACTGCAGTGTCAAGACTGCACAGGGTGGCTCCTTTTAGAACCACTACCCAATGCATTTTCTTTAACAACATTTATAAACAGCTTAACATTTAAAATCTTTAGGCAGGGTACAAAACTGCAAACAGTAATACAGTAAAACAGGAAGATAAGAACAGAGCTCAAGCCATAACAATCAAATCTTACAAGGTCAAGAGGGACTTGGGATGGAAAGAGACATCTTTACAAGATTTCCAAAGCAACTGATGTAAGCAGTGGCGTAGCATGGGGGCGGCAAAGGAGCAGTGGCCCAGGGCACAAGTCATGGTTTGGATGACTTGCTAAGTCAAAACTTGGTTTAGCTCAGTGTGGCAGTATAAAGGACTGGGGAAGAGCAAATCTACTTCAAGCTCCTCTCCAAAGCCCAAAGATTTACACAATCACAGTATGCCAAAGTTTGACTTCCCATGTCATGCAAACCACACCACAGAGAGTCTATGCTCATTCAAGTATGAATGTTTAGGAACCTTGAACACAAAGATTCCACTGCTCCATTCATTCGGTTCTACATTGGCTGACAGTTTGTTCATGGCTTTCAATGACACTGCGTAAGCTTTCCCCCCCACAATGGATGAACCAACCCCAACAATAAATTAGGCCTGCTTTCTCAGCTGTTCCACAACCATTTTTCTTCCTTCAATCCTGCTTTTAAAAATTACTCCATTCTGTGAGCAATTAAGCTGGGCATTGCCTCCCTTCCCCCTCCCTGTAAGACTTGTCAATCCTATTAGACCAAAGTCTAATTAAGGGTGGGAAAGTGGTTGTTTTATCTGCCAAATGAAAATAATTTAGTGCAAGTTAATGAGGATGGGCACAGAACTGATTAGTCATTTTGATTCCTGCTTGTTACAGTGGCAGAAATTACTTACTCAAAGGTATAGCAATATCAGCAGTCTTTTTCACACATTATGTAAACAAAGAGTGCTTTCTCCTTCATGATAAATTTAAACATGAACATATTTATAACCCCACAATAATATACCAGTAGCATACAAAACTAATAACCAATGGTCAGCCATGAATACAAAATTTTCATTCAGAAATAGTACTGCAAACATGCAATTTTCTTCATATAAAAATCACATTCCATTGTTTTCTCCTTTACCCACTCAACTTTCCAACAATAGCTAGTTTTTCTTAATTACCCATCTGTGACTTCAGTTTTCTATAGTCACCACTTTGGTTCCCTCCATTAATACTCCAATTAATATTGTTGCCACAAGAAAGATGCCTGCTGCTCTGTCACCAGTGAATGCCTCTAATTGCAGGGATATTATAGAGCACTTTTTTCTCCATTGTGCTTTCAGCAGAGCATTTCTCAGTGGATCCATGGTTCTTGGCCTCTATCTGTCTGTCTATCTACTGATTGAATTTCATACCCACCTTTCACCATAAAGTCCCTGAGTGTGTTAAAACAATATAAAAATACAGCAATACCTTGGTTCTTGAAGAGAATGTGTTCCAGGAGTCCATTTGACTTCTGGAACCATTAAAAAACCAAGGTGTGGCTTCCAATTGGCTGAGGAACATCCTGCAGCCAATCAGAAGCCACGAAAGCTGCGCCAGACATCCAGGTTCCAAAAATCGTTTGAAAACCAGAACACTCACCCTCAGGTATTTAGGTCTCAAGTAATTCAGAGTTTTATACATCAAACCTTTTGAGAACCAGTGTAACACAGTTCTAACTAGAGATTCCACACAAAAGACAGACCACACAATTTTCAGTCTTCAGGGGGAGCCCTACATTTTGATAACGTGCATTATTGTGATTCAAGCAGGAGGTGAGCAGACCATGTATCACTGTTGCCAAGCTCTCCCTCTCCAGGAACAGTTGGGTAAAAGAACTCTGAACCATTGAAAATACCCGTGTTTCCATGGACAAGGTGGTATCAAGGAGCATGCCCAGACCACACAACTCATCTGTCAAAGGGAGTTCAGTCCTATCAAGAACAAGGCATACATCTAATTCCCAGACCTGGGAACAACCAAGCCACAGTATCTTCTTCTTTCAGCTTCTTCATTTTCTTTCACTTTCATCCAACCCATCACAGTGACCAGACAACCAATCCATAGCTTGCCCAGCCTCACCTGACTCTGATAACAAGGAGGAATAGAGATACTGCAAGGAAGAATAATGCTCTCAAGTCACAACTCCAGTCCACCTTCTTCTACACTGCTCCAAAGGACAGCATCTGAACCTATGGGTTCAACACAAGAAACCTGTCCCTACTGAACAGTAGATCAAACATTAGGAAAAACACCAGACAGGCTCCCTTGAAAACTCTTTGTTAGAGATTTTAAAGCAGAGGCTGCTTAGGGAAGGGCAGATTCTGAAGCTGAGGCTCCAATACTTTGGACACATCACGAGAAGAGAAGACTCCCTGGAAAAGACCCTGATGTTGGGAAAGATTGAGGGCACAAGGAGAAGGGGACGACAGAGGACGAGATGGTTGAACAGTGTTCTTGAAGCTACTAACATGAGTTTGACCAAACTGCGGGAGGCAGTGGAAGACAGGAGGGCCTGGCGTGCTCTGGTCCATGGGGTCACGAAGAGTCGGACACGACTGAACGACTAAACAACAACAACAGGGATACTACCGCAGTGGAGTTCCTTTACTGGCAGGACTGGACTTGGAGTAGATGGCCTTTGAGTTCCTTCCATCTTTATGATGCATTTTGTTCCTAACAGAAGCAATGTTATGCTGAGTCTCTCAACACATATTAAGGTTAGGAAATAAAACCGTAAAAAGAAGATCTGTGCACATAAAATGGTAACAGAGAAAGCAGTACTCATTACTTGTGCATGTATGTGAAATTCAGCCACCAGGATTGATGAACCTCAGGTTTGTTTGTTTTTCCCTATTCTTATGATTTTACTTTATGAAAGTTTACTTTATGAAAGCAGGCAATTCCCCCCACCCCTCTAAATATTATTTAGTGGGGGGGGGGGAAGAATACTGTGGGCTCAAGCTCCACGTTAACATCTTCTCTTTCATTTTCTTGCTTCCCCATTGCTACTTATATGGGGGCTTTTTTTTTTATTTAACAAAAATGTAATAACATTTAAATTTTACAAAAAACAACTAAGCAGCTTAAATAAAATAGTATAACTTTTTCAAATGAAAATAAAAACAGCAAGCATGACAAAATTATCAAAATATTAGGTAAAATCACAAGTCTGGGTAGGCTTGCTGAAACAGTAAAGTTTTTAGCAGGTGTTCAAAACTGTACAATGGAACTATTGTGATATTCATAGGGAGGGAGACCCAGAGCATGGGTGACGCCACACTAAAATACTGGTTCCTTTCAAATGCAGAATGGGCACTTGTAAAAGTGCAAGTTCTGTTCAAAAGTGACAATGTTATCATCACCCAAGAGAGAAAACCTTAAGAGATTGGGTACGCTCCTACTGACAAAAAGTTCTGATGATTTTGGCTGTGTTTTATGTTTCTGCCATTTCAGAGGCTAGAACACATATCTATACTCTAGTAATGTATACAGTAATGTCATAGATCTTTAATTCTAAGTAGTATACCTAAAGCATTTTGCAACTGAATTGTCTGTAATATGATTTGAAGCGGACACTTCTCCAGGGCCTTCTCATCTTCCTCACTTGTTTGTTTTGACCTTGACATTGATTTAATTAGAACCGATTTGCCAGTCATGCAAAGCACAAAGTCAGTCTCTTTATGTAGCTGAACGGGCCCCATCCAGTTAGTAATGATTTAGCAAAACTATAGAAAGTGAGGCACATTTCAAGTTGCTAGGGCACTTGACTTGAGGAATCTTTTATTTTCTATTATGGCTTTCAATAAATGGCAAATGAAGCAGATACATAATATATATACTGGCAAATAAGGAACCTGAATATGGTTCAGCGGTGTGAGTTTATTTAATCAGTCCCTCAGTGGAGGGCAAATCTCAAGTTTGCTCAAGCAGTCTTCGCTACCCAGGTTAGTATGTCAGCTCTTTTACACCTAGAGAGAACAGAGGGCAGTATGCAACTGGCATCACGTGTTTGTCACACATTGCGCTCTGGGAGAGAAGGACTTGTTAAGATTGTCAAGTACCATTCACAAATTTATGCCTAGGAAGTCTCTCCTGGAAGAGAACCAAATAACTCATACTTTTTGAAAATTGCTTATGACAGCTTTTCAGTCTGCTTCAGGCTGGCTCTCAATAGTGATTTGTATTTTCATATACTCCTCATACATTAAGAAATTTACACCTGTCAGGCCCTGACAGAGCGTCTCCATCCCTAACCTTTTCAGGGAGGTGGAGTGGGAGAGAAATGTTCACTTGCAGACATTATCCAAATAAGTTTCTATCAGAAGTACCAGTGACATAACAGGTGGAAGAATAAGAAATATGGAGCAGACCTGTTTAGAATTTTAATAAGACAGCGAGGTCTGTACTATTATAAAAGGGATGGAAATTACTACACTGATCCCTGACACCTCAAATTGAATGTCACGCCCATAGGCTAATAATAATGGAAAGGCATGAATACCGTGCTAAGAAACTTGCATTCTCCTTTCTTTTTGAAAACCATGCTAAAGTTCAAAGGAAGAGTTGCAGTTAAAAAGAGATCCTTTATAAATTAATAGTTACATGGCTCTTATTATTATGTTTGCTTCCAAATGCACATGAAGACCATGTGCAACACAGAAATGAATAGACAAGGATGCTGAATCCCAAGAGACATTACTCAAGTAGTAAGAGCTGTATGGAGTTTTGGTTGGTTGGTTGGTTGGTTGGTTGGTTGGTTGATTTGTTTGTTTTTAAAAGCTAACACTAATGCTAATAGGGCAAGGCCATCTTGAGACAAATTATGCACCTGATTAATGCCATAGTTAACTGCAATGAAATGACTTGTAAGAGGATCTGCTCAGAAACAAAGCAAAGATGGAGCTGGCTGTGCTCTCTTCTTTTCAGGAGGACATAACTGAGTCTGGTCTGGTACCTATCCATGTTCTTGTGTAATGAGTAGGATAAAATCCAGGTACCTCAACCCATCATGGAAGAAGTGAGCTTTAGCCAGGGTTGGCAACGGACCCAAGTTTAAAAGGGCAGTTGTGGTGGAGAGGATAATAGCAAACGAATTCCCCGAAAGAGAAAGACATCAAACACAACAACGTACAACTTTGGATAAGTGGTTTTTTTAAAAATAATATACAAGGACTTTGTGCACCTGACTGTTAAGAATAATAGCAGTACAAAGTCACAAAATGGACACATGAAAAACCCTTTACTTGACCAAAAAATGCACCCATGTGTTTCCATAAAGAGCAAGTTCAGCACTGGCAGATGGGCAGTCACTGAACCCATTTCTCCAAAATCTTCATTAGGAGCTAAGTGATTTCCCTCAGCATTAAGATATTACATTATACTTAAGCAAATCTTCCTCACACATATACAGACCCATTTCAGATATGTCTAATGAAGTTACAAGTTTAATTGTACATAAAATGCTGTATTTGATTGCATTGCATTTAAATTGTTGTAAAAGAAGCTTTAGGCATATAGCCAGTATTTTTCCACCACCGGCTGTGTTAAGCTGCCTTGTGACTAATGCCACCGCACGCAAAGGGGTTGAGCGGGCTTGTGACTGCATCACGAGTTTTAGGTCTCATCATGCAACAGGAAACCTGAGCACCTGCCTGTGTGTACAGCGGTACCTCGGGTTACAGATGCTTCAGGTTACAGACGCTTCAGGTTACAGACTCCGCTAACCCAGAAATAGTACCTTGGGTTAAGAACTTTGCTTCAGGATGAGAACAGAAATCATGCGGCGGTGGCACGGCGGCAGCGAGAGGCCCCATTAGCTAAAATGGTACCTCAGGTTAAGAACAGTTTCAAGTTAAGAACGTACCTCTGGAACAAATTAAGTTCTTAACCCGAGGTACCACTGTATATGTAATGAGGCTACTTGCAAAGCAGAGACACACATGTAAGCAGATGTCAGCATGCAAAGGAAAGAGAGAGGTGCAGTATGTAATTTTAGCAGAGAAGTTACATTTTAGTAAATATGTTTAAAACTTCATGCTGGAATCAGTGTGAACAAAGTCTGTAAGACTGAAAGGCATTGCTAATAGGCAATGTAGCATTTTGTTGTTTCTTACCAGTTTTTGTTTGTAACTAAATGTTTAAAAACCAAGTTCTGCAAGCAAACTTATTTAAAATCTATTTCCTGTAGCAAAGAGGATTCATTTCTACAAAAGAGTCAGATCAGAAACTTTCTGTTGGCACTATTTTTAACAATGTCCTCAGCCCAACAAATAGTTTGTCCAATAGTTTATTGGAGTGAGAACAGCAACAAGCCTGATCACTTCCTCTGCATTTTAGGTATGTTTGATATGTGTGCGACTGCGCACACGCGCATCACGCTGAACCCAGAAGTGACCCAAAAGTGTCACAAAAACATCACAAAAAGGGTCAGAATGAGGCAGGGACAGAACAAAGTGTTTGCGGGCTTTTTTATGGTGTTTCAAATATACACAATTTGACTTAAACGCATGGTACCTTGGAATGTAAACACTGCAAAAATTGGAGTTGCCTGCATGTTGCTCAACATGTTTTATCTTAGTATGTTGACAATGGTCTGAAAATGAAAATTAAATATGATAAAACAGGCCTGTAGGAGATTAGGCTACTGTAAATATATTCAGCAGCATATAAATACTGAGAATGCTTGAATGTTTAACATTTACTTTGAAACTTAGTTGCCCATTTACCAATGTACCCTGTATAAGAGCTCCATTCACAGTAAATCTTGATAACCAATACTGTCTCACATTGGATCATGACTGATGACAGTGTCACAATAACTATTAATAATCTGTTGGTCACTTCCTGCCACCTTCAACTGTCTGTCCATTTCATTCAGAAAATCTGAAGAACTCAGTAATGAATTATCCACCTTCAGCAACCAGTGTTATAATAATGTCCTTTTGTAAACTTATTAATGTCTACTGAAAAAAACAACATGTGTGTGCTTCTGCTCCAGAGAAGTCACAATAATTACATTATTGCTAGAAGGAATAAAGCAGATATGGTTTTGAAAATGCAATAAGAATTAAAAATGTAAAGGACCAAAACAAACTGATCCATCTTAAAGTTCTAGCCAATTTAAACAAATTGATCCTAGAATAAAAATACTGCAACTTGGAGTAGGGCAAAACCTCAAAGCCTTACTTAAAAGTCAGCTTTCATACCTTGTCAGATGGCAAAGATTCAGCTTCTTTATTTGTTATTTCAAGAAAAAAGTAAAATAAGATCTAAATAATAACATGGAAACTCATTTTAACTTGAAATCATTATCACCCTGAGCATTCCTACTAACACCTTAATTCCCACATCCCTAGGGATCTGCTTAGAGTTTTCACTTGAAAACTCTAAGTGCTCCTAAGGTAGCTGAACTGATATCAAAGTAGGAGAAACTGTGAGCTGGTTAATAAAGGGCAGTTAGAGAGACAGACTTTCATCACTGGAACGGAGTCACTTGAACACATTTTCAAAAGTCCAAGCTAGAGGCAACTTTCTTCAGTACTGTGTGCTGGCTCGGAAATAATAACTGTTTCCCTTGGGTTGAAACTCAGTGAATGTGGTGCATACAAAATATAGCCACAAATTAGAAACACATTGACAGTGATCCCCTGTGCACGTTTACTCAGATTGAAATCATATTTTGTTCAATGGGCGTTTATTCCCAAGTAGGGAATAAAATAGGATTGGAGCTTATGAGTCTTACAAACTACTATGGTATCTGAAGAAGTGTGCATGCACACAAAAGCTTATACCAAGAACAAACTTAATTGGTCTCTAAGGTGCTATTGGGCGGGCACACACACACACACACACACACACACATATATATTGACTGCATCTGACAAACACGGCTGCCTACCTGAATTTACAAACTATAAGGTAGCCTCAGAAATAAAGATTAAACATAACAATGAATGTAGATTTCTTTTTAATAAAATTACTATCAACTTTTAAAGTTGAACAGCGACTAAAGGAATCTAATCTTTGTCAATTCTGATATGAACTGATCTAATTGGCACCTCTCAGAACATAGCCTATTTGCCAGTTTTTACAGTTCCTGAATGTTCTAGCCCGATTCTTGGCTCAAAAAATGTATCAAAATACATTAAGAAATGCACCATCTTGTGAAAAAAATACTACAGACATGGGACACAATGAACTTAGGAGTAAAAGTGTGGAAGTGTGGTGTAGTGGTTAGAGCATTGGACTACGTCTGTGGAGACCCACTCATCCATGATGCTCACAGGGTGCGTCCTTGGACCAGTCACTTCTCTCAGCCTAACCTGCTTCAAGGGTTATTACAAGGATAAAATGGGGAAGGAGGGAAACTGATGTACATCACCTTGAATTCCTAGGGCAAGGAGGTTGCATGCCCTCAAAAATGAACAGAAGGACTAAGCATTTAACACATGGGCATTTAGTACATTCTGTCATTCCGACCCCATGCTTTCCTCTAATGAAATAAGAATTCAAAATGGAAAGGTAAGAGCAATAAATCAGACTGCTGATTGTTAGAAAAACAAAGGCTGTGGCTATGACGGAACCAATACTCTTTTGTGGTGTTAATGCTGTCAGCCCCATCATAGGCTCAGATTGTATATATGTGTAAAGAAACCATATAACCTGAAGACACCACAGTCTCCACTGTCCCTAGTTCCAAGGAAACTAGGCTAAATACCTGGAACCCCTAGAATCTCACCCTGCTTGGAGATGGTCTGATGTGTTGCAATACTGATCAAAGAGCAGAAGAATGCTACAGTCCAATTCCAGGTTTCATTGCACACCAGCTATAAAGAAACACAGAACTGATTGGCTCTCAACATCACAGGGAAATGTAGGAGAAACAACAGTAATCAACACTTTTATGTTAGTATCCAAGACTATTTAAGAAGCTACTGTATACTGTTTCTCCAGTTATCAAAGCTGTGGACATAACAATTGAAAATGATGTACCGTATTTTTCGCTCTATAGGACGCACTGTTTCCCCTTCAAAAATGAAGGGGAAATGTTTGTGCGTCCTATGGAGCGAATGCAGGCTCCTTGGCTTCAGCGAAAGCAATGCGAAGCCTTTGGAGCGCAGCGCGAGGTCCCGCTGCACTCCAAAGGCTTCAGGTGGCTATCCCTGAAGCCTTTGGAGTGCAGCGGGACCTCACACTGTGCTCCAAAGGCTTCAGGGTTAGCTGCGCAAAGCCTCCGCAGGGCAGCGGGGTGAAGGCACCCCGCTGCCCTGTGGAGGCTTGAAAGGCTGTCCCCAAAGCCAGAACAGCGAGACGGCATCTCGCTGTTCTAGCTTGGGGATGCCGGGGCTTTATGGGGAAACCCCGGGCTTCCCCCTTCAGCCCCGACACTGATTTGATTCAGAATTTTTTTTACTTGTTTTCCTCCTCTAAAAACTAGGTGCATCCTTTGCTCGGGTGCGTCCTATAGAGAGAAAAAAATGGTAATTGAATAGCAGCATGGCCCATGGCATGCCACCGCATATGCTTTACATTGCTTCCTATATACATAAAAATGGAAAATGTTGTCACACTATGTAGTTCACATGCTTGCCAATTGGTGACCATGGCATCTGCAGGGTGAAGAACAGCAGACTGGACTGGGCAACTTGTTTAATGGAAGGAGGGAAGCCCTTCACACAGCAGTTGAACAAGCTACTGGGGGGGGGGGGATGTTAGGACAAGAGGGGAATGATGTGGGGGTCAGGCGAGGGGTGGGTGAGGGTTAAAAGGAGAGGTCTAGTCAGATGTAGGCAGAGTTGGCAAGAGAAGAAAGCAGGGACAGCAGCCCGAGTACGAAATACTAGGAGAGTTATATAAAATGGCAATGCATTTTACAAAATTTATATACCACTTGATTGTAAATGAACCCTCTAAGCAATTTTGCAAAACAACAACAACAACAACCAACCCAAACCATTACAAATCATTCAAATCATTATTTGAAATAGGTCACCATGGGAATTTAAGGTGGGTCCATATAAAAAACAAACAAACAGAAACCCTCTCTAGCATTCCAGTCACTATTTTGCAGGTGGATTGTGTATAAAATCTCAAAAGGCTAAATGTTTAATCTCTTCAGTACAGAGTAGCCAGTAGGTAGCCTAAGCAAATATTTGCATTCATTTAGACATACTCAGATTTGTAAGCAATTTTACAGCACTGCTGCTCAGGAATAATACTTAGGAATAATACTTAACTATTATTCTCTTAGAGATCAATAAGTGGTTTGATGACTGGTTTTCCTTTTTTCTTTAAGCAACACAATTTGTCAAGCACAAATGATTGTTATTCAAGTTAATACTTGATTTTGCTATAAACCAAGATTTTTACTGCAATTCATCCACTCAGAGATTTACCACCGTTTTTATAACAATTGTGAAGCATAAAACAACTAAATTATTAGACCTCTTTAATCTTTTTAATATTCTAGTTTATTACACAGTGCCTCCTGTTGCACATTACAATGATCTGTCATGCTCAGCACTTCCAAACATAGGCTCAGTTTAAAAGAGAATGAAGAGGATAACAGAATGTGTGATCAACCATTCATTTTAGAAAATTCATTTTCCTTTCGGGGCAATAGTTTTTGTACAGTTCTGCCATGAATTCCACCGGGGACTGAAGGAGATCTATGATATGCATCAAGGCATCTCTCTCTCTCTCTCTTTATTTGGGAAAAAGGATTCAAGACCATGTAAGCTCCCAAGGTAAAGGCAATGGAAGTATACAAGAGCACAGTTTGATTTAGCAGAGGGACTGAAATTCTTGGTGGTAAAAGGTCACTCCAGTTCTAAAGACAGTGGAATCAATCCCATTAACAAAAGGCTCTTCTGCCGCTGCCAGCAACATATTGTGATGGAGATAAACCTGTCTCCTTTGAATTTGAGCAACTGAACGCATCCACCTCAAGTAGGAAAGAAGTAACTAACACAAAAACGTCAAATGGTATTTTAGTCGCCACCTTTATTAACAGCATGCTAATGAAATCAATAACATGTTAATAGAATCCAAACATACAATAGAGTGTATAAAAGAGTACACACTCTAAAGCAGTGAGAACAAAAGGGAAGGAAGCCACATAGAAAGGAAATATAATTAATAGGAAATATGATGCAAGGTTGCCTGGACGAGGACAAGCTAAAACATTTGATGTAACTGGCTGAGAACGTATGTGTTTAAGGGTCCCTAAAATCAGAGAAAGAGAAATCGAAGGAAGACAG
Organism: Podarcis muralis; assembly: GCF_964188315.1. Lineage (NCBI taxonomy): Eukaryota > Metazoa > Chordata > Lepidosauria > Squamata > Lacertidae > Podarcis > Podarcis muralis. The sequence goes on along the minus strand of NC_135664.1, from coordinate 26,906,807 downwards.
GCAATGTAATGGGTAAGAGTCTGCAGTGGGATATAAGTTGGGACATTCAGATTTATTTATTTATTTATTTAAGGGGGGGGGTGTCACACTGCTAGTTTGAAACTGGCTCCAAAGACTGCCATGTCTCTCACACAACTGCTTTCTTTAAGACAGGGACAGAAGAGCATAACTAGCAAAAGGGCTATTGCCAGAACAAAGCCACATGAAGCTGAATTAATAAGCAATGCAGGGGAACAGAAGAAGCCATAAGGAAATGGGAGAGAGGTTCAATTTTGCTTTCAAGACTGAGAATGATTAATAACTGGGTTTATTCTAGGCTGCATCGATGGATGCATAGTGTCCAGAGTAGAGTGGAGTAGGCAAAAAAAATTTAAGCACCCCAAAGGGCGCACTCAAAAATTCTTACGCAACCACGTTTTGCAAATGCTAAAGAGTGGAACAGTGGGATACCATTGCAAAGCAGAGAAGGAAGCCTCAGGGGAGGTGCAGACTCAGGGAAGCCTCAGGGGAGGTGGCTGTGGAACAGGCCACGTATGGAGGTGCGCCACCTTGTCCCCGTGACCGAGGGGGCTGGAGCCATGCGACACAAGGGGCATGTCAGTCCATACGCCCTGTGGCTTGCACACTTCTCCATTGTCTCCCGAAACAGAAGAAATGCAACAACAGGTCAACGCTCCATTCCTATTGTTTACATTTTCCCTTTTGAGTAAAATTGTTATAATAGTGGACAAAATTTTGGAAACCTTTGGGGGAAAGCGTATTTCTGAAGTTTGATGGCTCATAACACCACCTTTTTTTTAGCAATACGATAAAATTATATATCAATTGAAAGAAAATTGAATGAAGAATGCAATGCAACAAAGTTTGTTCAATTATCTGTATTCTATCAAAAGTTATAGCCAAATAACCAGAAAAAGGAAGCATAAGGCTGCTCGACATCCCTGTGGGGCAGTGTTGCGGGCAGGCCATGCACTCTCCCCGTGCACAGAGGGGGCGTCGCAGTGCCCCCGCATTATAAGGGAGTTTCGGTCATGTCACACCCCTGGCCGATAGTCGGTTCAGTTCCAATGCCTAAGCCAATACCACTCACATTCTGTAACCAATAAAGTTATGGCCTTAATTTGCCCATTAACCTAAAATAGTGGTGTCCATGTGTTTCATTATTCAACAAATAGGGGAGGGCTCGGAGCCTTGACACTCAACTTTCTTAGGATGATATGTAGTAGCTTTCCTTCAATTGAATGTAGCCAAAGAGCATGAGTGTTTAGAGAACCAATCAGGTGTTATGAGTCATCAAACCTCGGAAATACACTTTTCCCAAAAGCTTTCCATAATTTTGGCCACTAGTCTATATTGTACGTATGTTAGTACTGCACTGCTCTCATACAAGGTCACTTTTGTAAAATTTGTCATATTTGCACCACCAATTTGACAACTTTCCACATTCTTTGTGTAGCACATGCTGCAAAAGTATAGCTTGCTACTGACAAACATTTCAACAAATAAGGTCATGTGACCTTTATTACTATTTTCTTACTATTGAGAAAATGATTGTGCATACAGCTCTTTCGTCCAATTGCAATAGCAGCTCCTACCTTTCTCTCTCTGCTGCGTTCATGCTCTGTCAAATCTGGTAATGCCCATTTTATTGCTAAAAATCTTACAAAAAGAAACAGGCTACCAAAAAAGGAAACATTATGGTCTATTCCATTAAACACGGTAAAACTTAAATCTAACATAAAAATAGGTCATCCAATTACATGGTAAAAGCATCACTTTTTCATTGTCCAGTACACAATATATTTACAGGAAAATTACCAGAAACCCCTCAGCTGTATCAGAACTCAACCTTATATTTAGATGCAGTCATATATTACTGCTGATAATGTGATGTCAGTGAATAGATTGGAATTTTTCACTGTCCTTTATCAAGATAAATTGTTCTGTCAATAGCAAATGGCTGCCAAGTATTAACACTCTGCACACTATATGACTTTTCATTCCAAGCAAAAATTGTATTTAATGCTTTTGCACAAAATCTATGGCCGTGACTACCCCTATTACCTATTTAACTACCTTTTAAAAGGAGGATTTATTTCTGCAAATTAGGACCTGGGTAACACGATGGTAACATGCATCATAAACTTTAAGTCAATACAAAGCAGGACACTTGCAGTTTGAATGGGGAAATACCTTACTCTCATCAGTTGGCCATCCAATAATATTATCAAGCTGTGGTGGGAGCAGCTGCTGAGAGCAGAACTTTATCTTGGCCTCCTTCCATCTACACTTCCATAGTGTCCCACAGTAGCAATTTCCTCATTGGTCTATTACTTTCAATAGGTATTCTAGTAATTGGCTATTTCACACTTGTAAGGCTTGAACTGGCGGAGTGCAAAGGCCAGGCAACCAGCCTGTCAGGGTCCAGCAAGCTGGCCATTCATCAATTATTATCATCTTTTTACCAGAACAAGAGTATGGTCTGAAACCTTGTTGGCTTAGATAAGCTTTGATGCCCATTGCAACTCAACCCCAAAATGCACTAACTCCTTATTTAAGGAACAAGGATGTTGCCAGGGAGTGACAAAATATGTTTGTTAACTGGCACATGTTTGGAATTGGAAGGGGGAGACGTGTCAGAGAGAAGGGCTTTCATTCTTAAGAGGGTAACAGTTCCTGCTGGTTTCTGCAGCCGCCTGCTGCCATGCTCACCTACCACTGTTCCCACTCTCAAGAACTGTTGAGGCAAGATAAAAATAGTTTCCTAGAATATTCAAACGCACAAATCAATATTCATGTAATTAATCTGTGATCAGCTTGAATGCTGCATGGCCTATTTTTACACTCCCAAAAGTGGAAAATGCTTGATGTTATTTGAAAGCTGAATGTAACCATGCATATTTTACACTAAACATCCCCGGAATGATTCCCTGTGTCCTTAACCTTGGTTATGTGTTTACACAATCAGCATTTGCAGTGAATTAATGATAATGAGGATTTCTCTTAATGAGGAACTGAAACCAGCTGATTAAGAAGAGGGAAACCTAGTAAGGTTAACCATGGCTTACTCTGAAGTTATTGTAATAATCACAGGGGTTAAGGCTGGGGGGAGGGAGAGGAGAACTCACAATGGAGAGGGAGTTTCAAGGGTATGGAATATGTGAGTTTAAGAAGCTGCCTTAAACTGAATACACCAGTACCGCTCACCAGGGTTTCAGACAGAAGTCTTCACATCCATACCATGAACTGAACTTGAGGCCTTTAGAGGGCACATGCTATATATCCTTCTCATTCTTGAGAAGATTGTTAGCCGCCCTGAGCCCAGTTTCGGCTGGGGAGGGCGGGATATAAATAAATTTTATTATTATTATTATTATTATTATTATTATTATTATTATTATTGAAAGGCAATCCGCATTCTCCCATACCATCTGCCCAGGACAGTGCTTATATCTATGGCAATACAGTACTTGCACAGACTGTACTTACAGCACAGTACTTGCACCTTCCACTCATGCCATGAGTTAAATATGTAGCTAGACCGAGGCACCCTTGACAAACCATCAGCATTTTGTTTTCTTTACCAAGCCACCATCTCTAGCCTCTTTGGGCCAAGAGGTCAATTTAAAGTTGTATCACTCTGTTTCATTATTGGACTGTAACTGGAATTTCAGGTGTGTAGATAGTTCACTTATCAACAGGCATCCTGTTTGTTCTTTTTAATGCCACAATACCAGGTTTAGCAGTCAACACCGCTTTATTTGTGCTACAGGTCTAGTAGATACACAATATTTAGATGCATTTGTCCTGAATGTAAAAACAAAAAACAAACAAAAAAATCATCTCACGGCACTGCATATGACCATATGTAGAACTGAAGCTACATTTCAATAAAGAGTTGTCAGAGCAGAAGAATCTGAAAAGTTGTTCAGAGTTATTTTATCAGCATAATCACATTGGCTTTCTTTACACACTAAGGGAATCCCGCTTGCTTTAAGAATTCCTTTCCCCACTGTCTTGGATAACGGTTTGGACGCACTGTGCTGGCTATGACCTTTATCTACTTAGCTCTAGCCAAAGTATCTAACGAATCCATGGCCCAGATGAGTGTTTATACTAAGAGAAAACACAAGCGAGGAACAGATTCCTCTTGACTGGCACACATTTAACCAGATGTCCCATGGTATTCAATAGGACTACTTTGCTAGTTGGGTAGGTTCGGGATTGCAGCCTTAGGTGCATATACACATACAGCAAGTGGCACATTAGCTATTTGCAAACATTGTGTTAAGGCTGTTCTGCACTGCAAGTATCTGCATGACTAACCACACAGTAACTAAGAGTAATAACAGAGGAGTTGTTATGACTTGGTGAAATTTGCTGGGGCTGACTGGGAAGCAGCCTACTACTACACAATGTCACTTACTGATATGTGAATTGAGCCTTAGTCCTTCTTTTCTTTTCTTTTTTTTTACAAGTGATTGTACAACTGAGATCTAGTCTCTGCATTTTAAATTGGTTTTTCTAGAAGCCCATTCAGATAGTTTGTTCATCTCAGTTGGGAGGAGATCTGGTTATCTACAAATAAACTGAGCATAAATGCAGATCCTGTAACCAACAAATTTTAAATTTGTCTACAGCCTACATGAATAAAATTCCCAATTCTTAAAGTGGGGGGAATATATGTGTACAGATATTGTAGTGATTTAGAAAGCTGTTAAGGGTTTTCAAAAATCAATTCCAAATTTTGAGGGAGCAGTACTATGGCTCTCAATAAATTTACCTGCAAATGGATCTAAGAGTTATGCACCCTTACTAGCTGAATAAATGACGTGACACTGAAGCATATCTAATTGTAATACATCACAAGATAATCTGTCAACCCCCAGTGCTCAAGCCCTGTCACCCTTCTTCATCCATTATTTATATGTATCCTTCATTGCCAATGAAATCCCTATGAAGTATAGTGCAAAATCTACAGCCTGTGGATGTGCCATTCTACCAATGTATTCCGGCAGTGTTTTTAATTTTTCTTCTTAACAGTGCAAGCCTATGCAGTAATGGTTAATCTCACAGAGAATTGGTTGTGATAGAAACAAATATGCCAGGGTCACAGAATCAGCAATCATTGTGCATTGGCCCAAGGCATTACCTTGTGCTTTTGGCCAGGTACAAAAGCACAGCCTTGCAAATTCTGCTGCCCAAGCTTTCCTTAATCATAGAACCATGTCTTTCCCCTCCTGTACACACTGCTACCAGCAGAAATGTGCAAGTGAATAGTTTTAGAAGCATCTGCTACAGTAATAGGAAATCTAACTAATGGACCATCAGAATTTTTTTCATTCTGAAGTTGCTGAAGATGTGTGAAGGGCAAATGACTGGTCAGATTTACATACAGCCATGATCCAAAAAGTCTCAGTTCAGTAGCTGCCGCTGAAAAGGCTCTATCTGTTGTTGTTGTTGTTGTTGTTGTTGTTGTTGTTGTTGTTGTTGGACCATCTTTGCTTCTTAACATGCTGCAAACTGTGGTGCTTTTCTTTTAGAGCTTAACCCATGCTGCTTTTTAAAACTAAAATAAAACCACATATTGCACTTTCAAAACAATCAAAAGGACTCTCGGTTGCTCAGAAGAGTCTGCAGAATAGCTCTATAAACAAAGCTGGAGCAGAACACACTTTTTAAAAGGCATTTTGAGAGCTCAGCCAGAAACTCTTTCTTTCTCACGAGGGGACAGTATCAACAGGGGGAAAAATCTGCTTCAGGCATGCAATACTAAAACATTAAAGGTCCTATAAAATTAGGGGGTCATATTCTTCTTGCAGTCCAATTACAACATTTACTATTTGTCAATAAAGTTCCACATAAAACACTAACCTTCAGAAAGGCAGCTGCCCTTTGGTGGTGTGGCTTTATTTATGTTCCATAACTTTCTGGTCTCCAGGTCGCTGGTAAAGCATGTATATTAGTAAAGCCTCTCCCACCTTCGTATAGCCTTTGTACCCATAAGACAAAGTATTTAAAATGAACCATAATAGCTTTTTACCAGATGAAACCAAATTTCTAAACAATATTATGCATACGTTTGTGTCAAGCTGTTGTGCTACCAGTTTGAACAAACAGCAAAGCACTTCCTAGTTAATATGGTTTGCATGTGTCAAACAGCCCCCATAGACTAAGTATTTATACTGCATCACCTCAGACAGAAGTCTTTTAAAATGGGAGTAGTTCATGCCTTCAACTGAAAGTCAGCATTTCATAGGATACTGAATGGTGTACATGCATTCATAAATAAGTCCTTAGACCTTTATTGGCTGGCTTCTCCAGTGAGTCCTGGGCTGGATCTACACTGACCTGTTTAACGTTATTAGAACGGTATTAGATATGTCGTTCTAAAACATCACAGGGCATACTTGTAAATAAAAGCCTTTTTTACCTTGTCCCCCCCCCTTTTTTTATTGAAACACTGTCTCCCTGCTGCTGGTTGCTTTGCAGTGTCCTCTGGTGTCACATTTTAATAATGCATGATGAACATTAAAAGTAGGATGTCATGTATCCATATACATTATCAAAAACCTTCCTTAACAGTAAAAACTATGCGTGTAGATCTGACCCTGAACCTATGGATGGCCTTGGACTTTGATGACCTGGGGCTTTTGAAAGCATGCCAGAGGACTCTTATAAGGACCCGGTTTAGACCATTTCCCAGGTGGCTGGAAGAACCATCAGTATTTTATTCCAGCCCTTCTGGCTGGGACACTGCCGTGCCACCATCCTCAAAGGATGATTCCCCCACAGTGACTGTTTCCCCAGCATTACAAAATTCAATAATTAAAAGTTCCACTTAACTACCCAGTCAGCTCTTCCAGAGTGGGGGAACCAACCACAATCCAAGTCTAGTCTGCCTATATTAAGGCTCCATTTGGCTCTAGCTTTGAGCAGAGACAATATATCCTATAGCTGTCTTAGCAAGCCTCCCTAGAGCTGGCTGCACTCTGTTTGACCAGGCACTACCAACTTCCCCTGAGTTCTAACAAAAGTGGACTTGGGCAAGCTTAGAGCTGACATCAGGGGCTGGCACTATGGGGTACCACCTGCCCACTGTGCGTCAGCAAGCAACAGGAATGGGGGGGACCCACAGCAGCTTCCTGCTTACTCATCTCCCGTTTATTTTGCATCAGCAGTGGGAACTGAGCCTGAAGGTAGAGTGAAAAGGCAAGTAAACAATGGAAAGGAGGAGGAGATTGCCTTAATGAGGTCATACAGCCCAAAGGTCACCCAAAATCTGGACCCAGCACTGGGAAAGATGCAATATTCCAGTCTTATTTAGATCTGGGCCTTTAATCATTGCCTTAATTCCGTTGTTTGCTGTTTGAAAAGCAAGAGACTGCAGGCCTTTGCTACTAATGTCCATGGTTCTTCTTAAATCTCCCTCGATGATACTGAACACACATTTCATCCTGTCTTCACATTATACTAGCTCACATATTTCAAGAGAAATTTCCCCAGTTACTTGCAAAGCAAGGAATATTCCTCTCCTAATTTCTGTCAACTGCAGTTTATTCTCTTTGCTCATCCATTCTTACTACTTGATGTGAGCTTTATTCTTCTCTTCCCATTCCCATTTTGTGCATAGTTAAAAAGGTAAAGGTACCCCTGCCCGTACGGGCCAGTCTTGACAGACTCTAGGGTTGTGCGCCCATCTCACTCTATAGGCCAGGGGCCAGTGCTGTCCGCAGACACTTCCGGGTCACGTGGCCAGCGTGACAAGCTGCATCTGGCGAGCCAGCGCAGCACACGGAACACCGTTTACCTTCCCGCTAGTAAGCGGTCCCTATTTATCTACTTGCACCCGGGGGTGCTTTCGAACTGCTAGGTTGGCAGGCGCTGGGACCGAGCAGCGGGAGCGCACCCCGCCGCGGGGATTCGAACCACCGACCTTTCGATCGGCAAGTCCTAGGCGCTGAGGCTTTAACCCACAGCGCCACCCAGTCCCTATTTGTGCATATTTGTGCATAGTTACTAAGCCACTAACTTCACACACCCATTTTTTAAAAATAGAAATTAACAAAAGTGCTGTGGGGCTTTGTTAGGTTTTTAAAGTAAAACAACACACTATCTTCTAACTGGGGGAGGGCGAATCCTTTGTGAAACAAAAAGGAATTCCATTTCCCCCAAAGACTAAAACAGAACTAAAAATTAAAGTTAATATGATAATGCTATAAGAAAATTGAGGAAAGCACTCTTCTGATTGCATTTCAAGGACTCTCTTGCTTAACTAGTTCCAAGAGTCCTTTTTCTGATCATAATAAAATTATTTGCCATATGGTTCAGATGCTTGTGCTACTCTTTCAATGAGGGGATTATGCATGAGATGTAATGCCTACTGTAGCTGCCGCCAAGCACACAGCTGGCTCAGATAATGCCAACAAATGGCTTCATCTATCTCAATGTCACATAGGAGCTGGTGCGATGCGAATCAGCCCGGAGTACAATTAAAATCTACATCATCTGTGAGAAAGGTGATGGAGGTTCTGACATCAGAGCTGTGCCAGATTCATCCTCTTTCCATTGCAACAGAAGAAACATGTTGCCCCTTTCACCCTGTCACACTAATGATGTGCTCAGCACATCCTTCCATGTGCTCATTAAAGACAGTAAATCAGGAAGATTCCTCTTTTAAAAACTTCACCTTTATCTGACATTCAGTAACAAGAACAATTTCTAAATTTAAGTGCCTTCCTTGTTCCTTCTCTCTGATAATGCCACTGAATCGTCCAAGTGGCATACAAATAGACTGCAGTTTATGATCCATAGGCCCCTATGACTATGACAGTGTGCAAGAATTTACTTGTATTTAGTCACAATAATAAAAATAGGTTTGCACATTCATTTTGATCATATTTCTACTGCAAACATACCCATGATTCACAGCAAACAAGCTCAACTCCAATCTCCTCTTTCCACCCTTTAATGTAAGGAGAGTTTAATGATGTTCACTTACTGTCATATTTATCAAAAGGGAAAACCTACAAATATATTTTATAGGCATCTCAATGATTTTGCATAAATATAATAATAACTGAAAGCAAGACAGGAAATAACTTCACATTTTAACATGTTTATAAGCTTTGAAAACTAAAAAAACCCCAAACATTTAAAGCCTTTATTTGTTTATTTTTAATGGTAAGCATTTCTGTTGTGGCTGCCACTAGCCTTTGCATTTTTCTTGCTAGTGATGGTGACTAGTCAGTCCAATGCTGCAACAGCATCAGGGTCATGAGAAGCAAAAGGCAATGATACCACCCAGAGGCAGAATGAAAAGCAGTTCCAGAAGCAGCTTCAGGATAGTAGCAATGGATACGGGGCAAGGAAGCAGGGAGGCAAGTAGGGAAATATGATAGTAGCCTAGCCTAGCCTGGTGCATACTGTAGAGATGTGTTGCTCAGAGTGAACTGTATAAGGTGAGGTGTCATCAGCTCCGTGGGTCACCTGACGGACTGCTGATACAGCGGAGTTCAAATATATGAATTCAAGATAAGCAGGCTTCTGTTAACAGCACAGAGAATTACAGGAAGCAGCATGGAGGAGGCGGAGAGCACATTTTTTCAATGGCAGCATAGTGGTGAGACCTAACTTCTTGACTATTTAAAAACAGAGATTAAAAGGGGGGAAAGCTAATGTCAGAAACACAGAAAGAAATTATGAAAAATGAAAGCCATTTCCCCTAAACTTCAGCATATGAAATACAATAGGAAGCAGAGCCTGGAGTAAGGCTCAGTCATAGAAAGTGTCTGCTTAAAATTTTCCTCAGAAACAGGCCCTGCTTGTCCCCCTTTTCATCTTCCTGCTCCTGTGCCTCCAGTGGAAAGCAATTCCACACTTCTTCTTCAGTCCAGCAATCACCTGCAAACTAACTCTGGCCTTGATCGAGAGCCTGCAATCTTAATATTACAATGCCTTTTAGGACTGCTACAAATCCAGACAGACGATCTGCCCAGATACATGTAAAGCCTAACCAAAAGTGTCAACGGGGACAGATTGATAAATGTTGTTTCTTGATACACTTCCTGACCAAACAAAACAGAAATACATTTGTTTGGAATGGCGCAATTGTAGCAAGGCAATACATTACCCTCCTGCAGCTCACAAGGGAAAATATGGTGGACAATATACGAAAGCTTACAAATACTGTATGAAAGAGACCACAACTCCGATTACGTACACACCCTTTCCTCTCCAAAGCTTTTTAACAAGCTGAGGCTATGGTGAGGCTGTGGTTAAACTAATAGCCATAAAATAGAGAAGAATAGTTTGACCTTGACCTCAGACCATGCTACATGAAAAGAGAGGGTTGCTTAAGTGTAGCTTCTCACTGATGAGCACTTTTAATTAACTTAAACATTCAATATTAAATTTGTCTATTAGTGGTGCAACTTCTAGCACATTTGCAAAGCTAAGCAGGGTCAGGTATGGTTTCAAACTGGATGGGGCAATATGTGTTGAGATTCCTGCATTGAAGGGGGTTGGGACAGATCACACACACACACACACACACACCAAGATCCCTTCCAACTCTTTGATTCTATGATTTTGTAGCATTCAAAGTCAACAGATCAAAATATGCAATGTGAATGTTTAATATGGTACCATACAATGAGACAAACCGTTAGATAATTTTTGTGCCTATTATCTACTGAATGCACAATCAGAAGCTAAATTTCATGCAGGCCACACACATCCCTCATGGAGAAACAATGAGAAAATGTGTTCATTAAAGCAAAGAAAAAACAGACATCCTTGAAAGAAAAAAAGCCATTCGTTCTTCAATGAAAGTAATAAGTAAGTTCTTCAGTGAAAGTAATAAGCAAAATAATATTTCTTAGAAAGAGAGGTGGAAGTATGATAGTGGCTGCATTCAGATGTTACTATCCACAAATCTCTAAAGGTTAAACCATGATTTGGAGGACTGGGACTGAGACTTATGCATTTGCTCTTTCTCTTTCCTTTGGCATACTTCCTGATTGGTGAAACCATTGTTTTCTGTGTAGTCTGAGCACAGAACTAATCTCTAACCTTCTAAACCATGGTTTGAAGGATTAGAAAATTGACAGTCAGAATCTAACAGCTTGACTATAGATCTGAATCAAGCATACAAATTAAAATTGTATAAAAATATATGCCATTGTTTCTTCCTCTGATTCTGAGTATCATCTATTTGAAAATAAAACTTGATCATAGTGATAGCTAGCATGTACAAAATCTGTGCCAATATTTGAAGTGGTGCTGTCTTTGCTTGGGAAAGGCACCACGCTATTTTGCTAATGTGTTCTAAATCTTTAATGTGTGCATGTTGTGAGAATATATTGCCTTTTCAGTCATTACAATTGTGTATGCTGCCACACAATAAGTTCTCTTTGTTGTAGCGCAATGTACTTCTTCAAGCTAATCTTCCAAAAACATGGAAATGAGGACCACCAGATTTAAATGTAAGTGGCTCTGTCATCAGACTCTTTCAATACATGCATTCCCACTCTGCAACAAAAAGCACTTCCCTTGTTGAAACTTGGAAGTTATATTATTTATTTCTCAGAGGATTAAACATATTTAAATATTGTTCTTTAAATTAGCCTTGATTGAGTCTCTAGTCAGCCTCACAATTTTTGCTGAACTTTTGTAACAGTGGTTAGTTCTGCTTATGCTCAGAGGTGGAGCAAAGTGGCTGCGGTGGGTGCAGACCTCCCTTGGGTGTCATCCCTGAGTGGGGTTGACATCACTGCCCCGCCCCCAGGACATTTGGCATGGCGGCACACCCCTGGGACACACCCCCAGGACACTCGGTGCAGCAGAGCACCCCTAGGACGCTCGCCCCGCCTCTGTGGGCAACTAGTCCCGCCCCTGGGTGCACGCCGCTCCAGGTGCCGGAGCAGCTAGCTCCGCCATTGCTTATGCTACCTTTTCTAGTACAGTCATACCTTGGTTTTCGAACAGCTTAGCTCTTGAACATTTTGGCTCTCAAATGCCACAAACCTGGACTTGACTGTTCCAGCTTGGGAACTATTTTTGGAAGCCGAACGTCCGACGGGGCTTCTGATTGGCTGCATGGGCTTCCTGCAGCCAATCGGAAGCTGCACTTTGGTTTTCCAAACGTTTTGGAAGTCAAACAGACTTCCGGAACGGATTCTGTTCAACTTCCAAAGTATGACTGTAATTGCTTCTCTAGCAGAGCTGGCTGAAGAAAGATGCAACAGGCAAGACCACCAGCTACAAATCAAACATCTGAAGTTCAGTAAAATATTTCCTGTAAGTAAGTAGGCACTCTGTACTGAGACATGGTTTCAGTTGTGATAAAATATGGCACATATGGGCAATATTCAATGTCATGCCGGTGGGTGCTTTGGGAGACCCTCTTCCTCTTCTCCACTCTGCTGCCCCCTGCCCACTCCCCATCTCCTGCCAAGGATATCCTCAACCCTCCAGAGCTGATTTTAAGGGTGCAGGGAGCAGCAGCGGGAAGAGAGAAAACCCACCACGCTATTGGATATCACTCTATGTGTTTTGTACTGCACATACAAGATGAACAACTATATAGTTGTTGGCTCAAACATCTGTGAAGTTTCAATAAATTATTAAAAAGGAGAAAGAAAGAAAGAAAGAAAGAAAGAAAGAAAGAAAGAAAGAAAGAAAGAGAAACTTGAAGCAAGAGGAATGTTAAAATATACATAAATGGCAATATGTTGTGCAACAGATCAAAAGTTATGAAACAAATTTTCTTGCTCATTTTCTATTGCAGCATGTTCTGGATGATTCCAAATTTAGGGCATGAATTGCTGTTTCAGCATGTTACAGTTGAGATGTGCCAGAAGCCCATGCTGATCAAGATCCAAGATCAAGTCTGAAGAGGACTAATGCCAGAGCAGATCAGACTAGCTGGTTTCCCATGAGGAACAAAGAGGTGGTCCTGAAGACAAGGTTATGTGTCTTTTTACCAGGCCTGGGCGCATCGCATGGTATGCTCACTACCATATTATGCTGCCTATGAGGCACATCATGTACAGATAATATCAAACACTAAAAATGCTTTAAGGTGGACCACAGAGCAAACCACACTTACTTGGAAATCACATCTACTGAAGCCACAGTCCTTTCTCCCAAGAAATGAGGTACAGAATAAGGACACCAAATACTTTTGATTATTAATATTTGTCATCCTCTACATTTGTATATTACTAGATCCAGTTCCACATTCAAAATATTAACAAGGTCTCACCTAATATTCTTGAGAGAATATTATCAGTTTTTAAAAAGTTTGAAAAATAAGTTTGGTTTGAAAAGCACAATGAAATATAGTTCTTCTATTTTCGAGGGATAGAGAGACATTATACACACACAGGTAATTAGATACAACACCCCATTTTCATGACACAATTAACATTTTTCAGGCTATCTGGCACTGAAGGCATCTAAATTCCTTTGACCTATTATGTAGCTTAAAGCAGAATATGGACAGGGGAATGGTGTGGTTCAGGAGAAAAGCAATTACAGAGGAATATGAAGCTTCAAAGTTAGAGTATACATCAAGTTTCCTCAAGATTATCTCCTTTTATAATATCACTTCCATATCTTAACTGTTCTGAAAATATGTAACAGGTTGATTTTCCTTCTTTAAACTCTAAACCCTTTCACAGTCTTTAGCATTTACTGTCATATGAAATAGTCCAGTTTGTTCAAATCAAATGAATAGGAATCTTGCTATTGTCCAGACTAATACATGGAATCCACTCACATGCCTGATTCATGGATTGCTTAATGGGCACAGGAACACCAGTGTCTACATCAGGTCAATCCCTTCCAAAACAGCTGCTCAATTTATTTAAATAGAGTTTCCTAATCTTCAAGGGCTCATCAGTTCATTTGAATGAGGTCTGGACCCTGATGTTGGGAAAGATTGAGGGAACAAGGAGAAGGGGACGACAGAGGACGAGATGGTTGGACAGTGTTCTTGAAGCTACCAGCATGAGTTTGACCAAACTGCAGGAAGCAATGGAAGACAGGAGTGCCTGGTGTGCTCTGGTCCATGGGGTCACGAAGAGCCGGACACGACTAAACGACTAAACAAACACTATCTTGATAATTTGGTGGAAACTTCTCAGCTCATGTTCTTTAAAGGAGAAGCATATAAACTGTGTTAATTTAAAGCCTATTCAGGGGTCGCAAACCTTTTTCAGACCATCAGCACATTTCACATTTTGAGAAAGTGCTGTGGACATCAGTCACAAAATTGCTGCAATGGAGCTCTTGGTATAAAATTAGAGAGAGTACAGAAATTTCTGCTCCTCATATTTCTCCTGTAAGCAACCTCCTGTTTGCAGTGGGAAGTCAACTCTGTCCTGCTGGTTGTCATTGTGTAGATCACACAAAATTGATTGTGCTTTCTCTCTTTCTCTTAAACACACACTGATGTTGTGCTGTCTAAGGATAACAGGGAGCATTCCCCAGGATCAGGAAAAAATACAAGGGGGCCACACTCCACTTACTCTCACACATGCACATACATCACATATACAGACAACAGATACATATACATCTACCCTCTCTCTGAGTCCAAGTGCACATCTCCCTCCCTTTCATACATTAATGGTTCAATGTGTCCTTTGTGATATTACACAAGTCACTTTTCTTCAATTTGTTGATATTAGGTTTATTTATAACATTCCTTGTTTGGGTGAGTGGGGTTTGTCTTGAATTGAATAGAGACATTTTTGTTTTGTTTTGTTTTCAATTGGTATAGTACTATAAACCATTAAAATGTTTTTTGGACAGTATACGTTTTACGTTAGCTTGTATACATGCTATTGATCCCATTTCTTTTTCAATAAGTCTTTGTTTTGTTGGCATGTATTTCCTCTGCATCTTTCACAGATCACACATACATATATTCCCCTTTCCCTCTCTCTCTCTCTCTCTCTCTCTCTCTCTCTCTCTCTCTCACACACACACACACACACAGAGAGAGAGAGAGAGAGAGTGCACATATCTATCTTCTTCCCTCTCTGTGCCCAACTTAATCTCTCTTAGTCTGTCTCTCACTCACACCTCCACACAGCCCACATTCAGAAAAGCCCCTCCATGGCTGAAAGGCTCAACATTCCTGTTCTGAAAAATCCAAAGAAAACCAAATGAAAGGATACTCTCATATCCTTCTTTTGTTTTTATTTCAAATATGTTATGTTAGTATCAAATGATTTTTGTTGTTAAGAGCATGGTCAATTTATCATGTTTAAGGTATTCTGTGAGCGTGTGTGTGTACATATGTGCACACATGTGCGCTCTGCTGAAAAGTGGGGTGAAAGAATTAATACAGAGAGCAGCGAAAATATAATTTGTCAATAATATGTTAAGAAGCACTAGAAATAGGATGGAGTTCCATGATGTATTAGTACATTCTTTCCCCTTTCCTTAAGCAAGTCCTTCTATTATTTGCTTCTGCTCATACTGAATAACAGCTATTAGCAATGCTAACCAGTCCAAATGCACAGGTTAAATGCAGTTGAGGTTGAACATGAAATGGTTAAGAAATAATTTCTCTAATGTTCTCTAACAGAGGGGATGCTTCTGTGCTGCACATCAATACAGCATCAATCACTGACTAACTGCTTCAGCAAGTCTAATCACAATATTCTCAAGCCAACTCCATGTGCTGTGCAGATAGCTAGAAGGATAATTCACACATTTTTACATTAAAACAATGTAAAGCAAAGATACAGATTAATTAAAACTTAATTAAAGCTACAGAATTTTGGGTATATTAAGTCTTTAATCTGAGGACAATGCAAAGATAATATTAATACTAAAAATGCCAAAAGCATTTCAATGCATAGTTGTTGTTTTTCCAGGAAACTGTTGGATGTTATAGCTAGAGCAAATGTAAATGACCCAACAGTCTTCAACATGCAGATGAGTAATATGTTCACATACATAGTACATTCCCAAATATTGACTGCATTGTAAGACTAGGACACGTTGTCCACAAGACAGTGGGGAAAGGTTATGAGGAACCTTGCCTTATACAATGAATAGCATTAGTTTGTCTCATTTGCACCAAGGGGAACTAAGCATTTCTTTTACCATTTGTTTAATTTATCTCCACAGATAAATTAAACCCCAAATTATTATTTATCTCCCTCCTTTTATATACATATTCTCTCGGACCAACCTTTCTCTCAGCTCATAAACACACACCCTCCTTTATCACACTCAGACCACGAAGAGTACCATTTACCGAGAGCTACTTTTAAATATATAAAAATGAATACACAGTTTCCGTCTTCAACACAAATCCTTCAACTAGATACCCATCTCTTGTGCTGAATTCCCTAAGCAATATAATATGTACATATAAAAATCTTCATTAAAATAGTGGTTAGCTGGTCACACAATCTCAACCAATCCAAAGCAATGCTATAATTTCAGTGACAAATGACTGAAAAAGAGAAAAATCACATCCTAGCATCGGTTCTTTCCCATCACCCCATGGAATTAAATCCAATCCCAGTTTGGCAAGTTATCTGTGGTGTGCAAGCCAGACACCATCCATTATATATCCACTGTGAGTGACAGCATGAATGGCAGCCTTTGCCAGTTAAAACCTTGATAAGGGATGGTGTCTGTGAAAAGTTTCTGCTCCAGAGAAACCTCCATTGTTGCAGCCATCAGTTCTGGCAGGACAATTGATAGTCGAGATAAGAAGCTGATGATGCTAAGGTTTTTGCATTTAAAAAAAAAAATCATGGCAAACTAATCAGTTCATCTGCATTTAGAGAGACATCCACTACTTTTTTTAAAAAAAGCATTTACCATTCAAATGTGTTAGAATTAAGAATTGTTGGTTCCAAAGAATAAGACACAAAGATTACTGTGCCTACTTTGTAGCTTAACATGTTAGAAAAAAGGGGTCATTTTATAATTTGGGTGCTGCTGCCATGCTGGTAACATAATGTAGTTTTATTTGCCTTTGAAGATTTTAGTGCTGTTTGCATGAAGCTATAAATGTAAGAATGCCTTGGCAATTTTTTGAAGTAATGTCTCTTCTTAACAGTTGAAACCAGGATCATTATTCCTATATGAGTCAGTACTGCACCATCTCTGCTGGATTAGCCTTGCCTAACTGTAGTTCAATTAATTCCACCTTGTTCAATAACTGCTCCTATTCTTGAGCTGCTTTACACTTTATAAAAGGAGAACTCATCCCTTAAGTTATAAGAATCTGTACTTATTATACATTTCTTATTAGAATTGCATTTATATAACTGTTTTAATTTTTGCATTGTACAAATATTGTATTGGGCATCAACATATACTGTCTATGTTCTGTGTTGGAAACTGCCTTGTGGTCCTGTGCCCCAAAGGGCGGTACATAAATTTAATGAATAATAATATAAATCTGTAAAGTATTGAAAGGCAATGTGAATATGTTAACCATTCCGAAAGTCCTCAATTCTACCAATGGATAGCTCATTTGGTTAGAGCGTGGTGCTAAGAATGCCAAGGTTACAGGTTCTATCCCCATATGGGAAAGCTGCATATTCCTGCATTAAAGGACTAGATGATCCTCAGGTTTACTTCCAACTTTACAATTCTGTGATTCTAAGTTCAATTAAACTTCCAAGCAACAGTGCAATTTATTGAATTTGCCATTATCAACAACAAAAATAAACAATAGTATAAAAAAATTTAGAATCATGACTAAATTAGGAAAAAAACAACCCTAAGCATTTTGTAAGGTGGATAGAGCTAGTGTCATCAGACATCTGCTGAAGCACATGAATTAGCAGGGAGCCCACAGCTGACTAGCAGAGCTCTCTGGCCCTGCTGCTTCATCTCTCGCCATTACTGCCTTCTCCTTGTCTAAAGTGAAAGCATCTGTGATTGAGTGAGTAAGCAAGGAGAAGGAGCAGCAGCACTTGGCCTTTCCCCCTAGGAAGAGGTGGGAATTGGCTCTAGAAACAAAGAGTGAGTGGGCAATGGCTGGGAGTAGGAAGTAGCATATGAAAGGGATATTGACGGAAAAACACAAAAATCTGGACTGGGCGCTGGATCTAAGTATTTCTAAGTATGTTGCGCTAGTCTCTTGTCATTTTATACACTTGAGAAGTTAAGATTGCATTGTGTGTGTACAAACATGCACACACCCTTTGCTTTTTTCCTACATAGAGAAACAGAGCCAGAAAGATGCGACATGTTGAAATATTCATGTATAATACGGTGTGTACCAATTCCGGCACTAGTTTCACACTGTGAGTTTGTTCTGAATGCCAGTGAATAGTGTCACATAAAGACTTGTGAGTTTAAACCACAATTAATACACATCCCAACTGGCTGCTGGGATAGCTCAGTTGGTAGAGCATAGAATCATATGATTGTAGAGTTGGAATGGGTGCCAAGGGTCATCTAGTCCAACCCCTTGCAATGCATGGGGCTCAAACACATGACCCTGAGATTAAGAGCCTCAAGCTCTCTCAACTGAGCTATCCCAGCATGAGACTCTTAATCTCAGGGTTGTGGGTTTGAGCCCCACGTTGGTCAAAAGATTCCTGCATTGCAGGGGGTTGGACTAGATGACCCTCGTGGGACTCTTCCAACTCTACCATTCTACGAATCATTCTAAAGGTAAAGGTAAAGGTACCCCTGCCCGTACGGGCCAGTCTTGCCAGACTCTAGGGTTGTGTGCCCATCTCACTCAAGAGGCCGGGGGCCAGCGCTGTCTGGAGACACTTTCCGGGTCACGTGGCCAGCGTGACATCGCTGCTCTGGCGAGCCAGAGCTGCACACGGAAACGCCGTTTACCTTCCCGCTAGTAAGCAGTCCCTATTTATCTACTTGCACCCGGGGGTGCTTTCGAACTGCTAGGTTGGCAGGCGCTGGGACCGAACAACGGGAGCGCACCCCGCCGCGGGGATTCGAACCGCCGACCTTTCGATCGGCAAGCCCTAGGCGCTGAGGCTTTTACCCACAGCGCCACCCGCGTCCCCGACGAATCATTCTATGAATCATTATATGGTTGAAGAAAGCAATTCTGGGGAAAGATGCAGTTTACCACCTTCCATATCAGATGACAAACCATACAACCCAAAAGCACAAGCAGAACAGAGACAGTCAGGTACTGTTTCATTTCATACACATAATAGGGAGCAATTTGTGTAAACTGGTTGGGGGAGTGGTCTGCCACAGAGTGAAATGAAGTGTCCAATGTGGGCGTTTGTACAGTCTAAAAATGCTGGGATACCTGAAAAGTGGATCAGCTGGATCTGCAGCTAAACATATGGTAACATTTTAGTGGCATTCTCAACAACCACTAGAAGCAGATAGTTCCGAATTAAGAAATCAGGCATCTTTGCACCAACACAACGGAGAAATGCCTGCTTATTACTATTCAGGACCATGGACAGAATCATGAAATGAGCACAGATATCACGGTCTGGTAGTGATTCAGGACTGAGGATATTCAATTTATTGCTTCAGCAACCAAAATAAGTAGTGTCTACTAATTGGGATCAGTGCTGCAGGGCAACTCTCCTGACACAAGTGTTGCTACTTAGTACTGGGGTGGGGTGGGCACCCATACAGCCCAAACTTTGACACTGGCCTGCCCCACCCCATCTCAGTAAGTAGCAATGACTTGATTGCCAGGAGGGTGCCACCACCCTACTGAAGGAAATGAACAACTATGCGTTTAGCTAGGATTATAAAAGTAATCAACTAGCATGCTTCGAGGTACAAATGAATAAAGGAAGA
The DNA here is from genome assembly GCF_964188315.1 of Podarcis muralis. Lineage (NCBI taxonomy): Eukaryota > Metazoa > Chordata > Lepidosauria > Squamata > Lacertidae > Podarcis > Podarcis muralis. Next base: position 26,887,016 of record NC_135664.1, on the reverse strand, counting down.
GCATTTTACAGGAGTGATATGAATACGTAGTCACTGCCCAGAAAATACTTCACACAAGACAGATCAGGTATTGTGACAAATGCTACAAGTTTGGCTTTGAGAGGTAATACATTTTCCTCTGCATCATGAAGCCGAGTTCAGATTAAAACCACATTGTCTATGGAAGAATAGCTTTAAGGAAAGAACTGAGGGACAGAACTGTTAGCCAGTAATTACAGAGTCCTATGCTGTGAATTCTGGCAGTAATTATTCTAACATAATTCTTAACAGAGTCTATTAAAGAAGAGATGCCAAATTAGCAGTATGTTATTGCACAACAGAATAATGACTGCGGATATAATTTACTATCCCAAACTATGTAGGAGAATTGATTGTTGAAAACAGAGGATGTTTAATTAGAAATGGAAAACATCTGTACAGAGCCTTGTAAAACAGAGGTTTGATTTCAACTTCCAGATACTACCCCCAAAAATGAAGAGAGCTAGGCAGGAAACATTGCATACAATGTAAGAACTTATTTTCAACACGTTTTCCCCCTGAAATACAGAATGTGTTTGTGTTATTTTTCTTGCATTAAATGGTCACCCTGCCAGGCATGGCTAAGCTTCCCTGGGTCCATTTAAATGTCTTTACCAATTGTCCTATTGCCCTAGAAAATCAGTAAGGTCAATTGGCACAATGAGCAATATACAATAAGACATTTGATGTGATAAATTAAAGCACTCAAAAAGAAAAGCATGAGCCGCCAATCAAACCCATACTATGTGGGTAAAGGTTAAGATGGGCAAAGCAGAACAGGGACCAAATTCAATTTCACTCATGGACTAGATATTACAATAGCAGCCTGCTGCATTTCACAACCATTTTCTTTACACTTAAGAAGAAGAATAAATTTTAATATAATTTCCCATAAACCAAATTATGAAAAGCAAATGCTAACTAACTCACATCCATGGCCAAAGGTATGAGAATTTATTGGCAAAACCTAATCTATACCTAATGATACTATTACAAATTCATTCATAGTGACTTCTCATTAGTTTTAAGCCATGTAAAATAAGAAAGGCATTAAAATATTATTATTTTTCTTAAATTTCTGGCAAAGTAATGCTAAAATGTTTGAAACAACAACAGTTTAACTTTTGATCAATTTTATTATTTGATTATCTTTTAGCAGTAGTTTGTCTTCATAATTTTTAGTAAATTGTATATATAAACATGATTACTAGGTAGCTGATTTATCTAGTAATCTCCACTCCCATCGTTCAGCCCAGACACTGAGGTCCAGCACCAAGGGCCTTCTGGCAGTTCCCTCACTGTGAGAAGTGAGGTTACAGGGAACCAGGCAGAGGGCCTTCTTGGTAGTGGCGTCCGCCCTGTGGAACACCCTCCCATCAGATGTCAAGGAAATAAACAACTATTCGACTTTTAGAAGACATCTGAAGGCAGCCCTGTTTAGGGAAGCTTTTAATGTTTGAAGTTTTATTCTGTTTTTAATGTTCTGTTGAAAGCCACCCAGAGTGGCTGGGGAAACCCAGCCAGATGGGCAGGGTAGAAATAATAAATTATTATTATATTATTATTTTGGATACCACATAAAGTTGAGGAGCAAAGAAAAGGGGAGTATAATTTGCACAACCAAAACCATATATAATCACTTTTCATTCTTATTTATCAGCCATATGTGTGCATCTCTTAAAACTACATGTAATGTTTTAATAGAATTGTTTTTGGTGTACTTTAATTATGGGTGTTTATATTTTAATGTTTGTGTAACTGGTTTTTATACTTGAAAACAGCTTAGAAGCATATTTTGGCATTAAATAGTATATGAACTAAAAATAAATAAATGATGGGGACCATAACCTTTCGGAAGCTATTCCATGTGTCTGCAGTTGAAGATATGTTGGACCAACGTCCTCAGCACTGAAGAACCAGTTCCATTTGGCTCCTCTCCACCCTCAACTGTTTTCATTCAAGTTGATTGTTATATAATGGCTTTGGTTCCTCTTCCTTCCTCATTCATTTTTCCTTTTGTGTTCTATTTTTTAGATTGCAAGTCTGAGGGCATGGAACATTTTTTTAATTTATGTAAAGCACTTCCTAAAGTTCAGGTGGGTTATTAATGATAAATAATAACAATTAGCCTGATGTAATTATTTCAGTTGAGCCTAACCTCTTGTGGGAAATGCAAAATATATAGGCCATAAAAGTGTTACCACTCTTTGCAAACAAGTTTAACACAGAATCAAGCCCTACCCAGGATAGAGGAATTCTACTCTGCCAATCTTTTATGACAGAGAATAATATGACATCATAATGGCTATATCAGCTGTAATAAAAAATGTATCCCCCTGACAGATATTACCCGTAAGTGCAGCATGTAAATAAATGATTCATGCAAGTACAATTACAAGGGTATGATGTGTATAAATGTGGGGGGGAAACAATCCCATGATATAGAGACGTAAAGGAAATCAAGCCAAAGCAGAATTAAAATGCCTTCTAGCTATATTTCAGACCCATTTTAGCGTATTTTATAATACATAACCCTTAAGCCATGTTAACAAACTGTTAATGGAAATTGACAAAAAAATTCCAAGCAGTTCAGAATATCACCCAACAGCTCTTTTCACCAGATTATGGTCCTGATTCAGAGAATTATATTGCACAGCAAAGTGTTGCAGCTGACTAGTGACATGAGGTAATAAACCTTCAACTTTCAGAGACAGTATGTCTCTCTCAGTACAAGTTGCTAGCAAATGGTAACAAAAGTGGTCTGTTGTCTGCATGTCCTGCTGGCTGGCTGGCTGCTGTGGAAACAGAATGGACTGGGTGGGCCTTTGGTCTGATGTAGCTGGGGTCTTCTTATGTCCTTACATGTAGACCAGGTATGAGGAATCTTCAGCTCTCTAGGTGTTGCTGAACAACAACTCCCATCAGCCCCAGCCAGCATGGCCAATGGCAGGGGATGATGGGAGCTGTAGTTCAGCAACATCTGGAAGTCCAAAGGTTCCCCACACCTGATCTTGATATATGCTACCTAGTATAACTAACAGCAGCTGGTATTATTCTGTAGTGCTGACCGTTATGGTACAAGCATAAACAGTTGCTTGTGCTAGGGCATACAGTGGTACCTCGGGTTACAAGTGCTTCAGGTTACAAACACTTCAGGTTACAGACTCCGCTAACCCAGAAGTAGTACCTCGGGTTAAGAACTTTGCTTCAGGATGAGAACAGAAATCATGCAGGGGTGGCGTGGCGGCAGCGGGAGGCCCCATTAGCTAAAGTGGTACCTCAGGTTAAGAACAGTTTCAGGTTAAGAACAGACCTCCGGAACGAATTAAGTTCTTAACCAGTGGTACCAGTGTATAAGACAACGTTCCATCTTTGTCAAGGGAATCAGTAGGACATTGCATAAATGCTACTCTGACAAAGGTACAATGGGAATGACCATATGGGGCAAGACAACAGCCTTTACTGATTTGGTCAGAATCAAGTGTTTTTGTACCAACATCCTTTCACTGAGGCTAGCTGCTGCAGCCAGAACAGAACTCAAGATTGGTCCCAGGGCAACAATATTCAACAACCAATGTGCTATTACTTAATGTAGCATCAGGGCTTTTTATTCAATATACTGTACGGTAACAGCACTCACCAAAATATTCGGATTTAGTTGGTGGCTAATTTTCATTTCCTATAGCAGAGTACATAGGACATTAGAAATCATTTGTTCATGATTTCAGATAGCAATCCACCGTGCATGAAACTTCCACTCCTCCCTCTGTGCACAGAGAGGATGAATCTTAGCCAAACCTTTTAATTTAGAATAATTTGCTCATCTGCAATAATTTGAACTCTACGGGATGTATCCGTATGTATCTGCGCATAGCCCTGCAACCTAACATTTTATCTGCAGTCACAAGTGAATAAAAAAGCAAACTGTACATTCTGCCAGCATCTCATTTCTATATCAGCTTCCTTCACACACTGAAGACCAGAAAGTAGCATGCACTGCTCTGTCCTCTTTTGAAAGACTAAGTATATTATGTAGCTGCAGAGATCATAATTTTGCTTTGTACATCCATAAAAAGACAAAAAATAAACAGAGAACCCAAAGACATTTCAAATGCATTTTGCACCTACCAAATTAGGCTAGCTAATGGCTGCAAAATAACCAGACACTTAGGTTGTCATCAAATGCACACTTAGCTAGAAGTGGGTGGGCTAGCCCTGTTTAAGGTCCCACAACATGCACCACTTTGCCTGAAGGATGAGATCAAAAAGTATAGAATCTTAATATCCAAAATAGGCTCCTTGAATCTAGTCCACTATATCTCCTCCTGCCCCATCTAAAATATACTCATTCAACTTTCATTTGAAAGCATCTAGAGCAGGGGTAGTCAACCTTTTTATACCTACTACCCACTAATGCATCATTCTTTATGGTAAAATTCTTGACCACCCACCAGTGCTCGATGGAAGGAGGATTCAGCTTCTGCCGTAGAACCCCCTACTGCCCACCTAGAATCCTGAAACGCCCACTAGTGGGCGGTAGGGACCAGGTTGACAACCCCTGATCTAGAGGAAGGAGAGATTAAACAACTTTACTAGGGACAGGGTCCATTCCTCAGCAGCTCTGACCCATAGTTATTTAATCTCATTCTAGATTAAGGCATGTCTGAGATGTAACACCACCATTCAGTGGAAGCTGCTGCCCACTGAGCAGAGAAGAAGACAAAGGAGGCCAACAGTGGGTGGAGCCAGGACCAATGTCAGTAGAGCAAAAGCCAATGGCAGACAGAGCTAACTACTTTGGGTCTTGCCCCCATCATCCTCCCTACTGAATTATACAAATGTGACACTGAGACTAAGGAGCAGGAGGCTAACAGTCAGTGCCACCCCCTGGACTGTTTTTAAGTAAAACCAGTGGGGATTACTTAGGGCTGACATACGTCTGGTTTTTCCTGGACACGTCCGGGATTCGGGCAGCAAAATGGTGTCCAGGCATGGGTTGTTGTTTTTTGCTGAATCAGCAAATGACCGTGGAAACCCAGACAAGTAGGGCAAGGGAAGCCTTCGCAGTAAAAAAGAAAAATATGATAAGTAATTGGGCGACATATGAAGATATACTGGAAGAAGAAAATAATCAATTAAAAATCAAAAGCTTTGAAGAAATGAAAAAATTGGGTCTGGGTAAATGAGATATTTAGATTAGACAAAAAAAATGGATTTGAAACACAGATATCAAAATTAGAGAAATAATTATTATCAAATAATAGGAAAACATTATTGAGAACATATAGATTATTATTAGATTGGGAACTTCAGGATGAAGAAGCGAAAGAGGTTATGGTCAAATGGGTGCAAGATTTTGGATATTCTATTTTAATGAAAGATTGGGGGAAATTATGAAAAACAGACCTAAAATTCACATCATATTATGAAATTTTTTATGAAAATGATTTACAGGTGGTAACTGACCCTAATCAAATTGGCTAGAATATATAAAAATAATAAGAATACATGTTGGAGGTGTAATCAGGGGGAAGAAACCCCTGTGGTGGACTTGTCCCAAAATTAAAAAATTCTGGAACATGATCTATAAAGAATTAAAGAAAATGCTCAGAGAAACACTCAGTAAAAGACCAGAGGTGTTCTTACTGGACATTTTAACAATAAACATCCCCAGAACAACAACAAAAAGTGTATTTCTTTATGCAACAACTGCGGCTAGAGTATTAATTGCCAAGTACTGGAAAGCAGAGCAGATCCCAACTAAAACAGAGTGGCAAAAGAAACTATGTGAATATGTTGAATTAGCCAGAATGACTGAAGCAATAAGGAATCACTCAAGCTCAAGAGTGAAAAATGAATGGGATTGTTTTAAAAATTGTATGTTTAAACATGGTTCCCAAATCCAAACTTGGATGTGCTTAGAGTAAATTTCACAGAATGAAAAGTAATTGGAGGAGTTATTCTAGATAAAGAAACGGTTTAATGTATATTGGAACACAGTACAAAAAAGAGGAAACAAAGAGAGAAGTTGTTACGAGGTAGAGGGGAATTAAGCATCATAGAGAAATAGATGAATATGAATATGTAAGGAAATAAAAGGGGACGCGGGTGGCGCTGTGGGTAAAAGCCTCAGCGCCTAGGGCTTGCTGATCAGAAGGTCGGCGGTTCGAATCCCCGCGGCGGGGTGCGCTCCCGTTGCTCGGTCCCAGCGCCTGCCAACCTAGCAGTTCGAAAGCACCCCCGGGTGCAAGTAGATAAATAGGGACCGCTTACCAGCGGGAAGGTAAACGGCGTTCCGTGTGCTGCGCTGGCTCGCCAGATGCAGCTTGTCACGCTGGCCACGTGACCCGGAAGTGTCTGCACCTATAGAGTGAGATGAGCGCACAACCCCAGAGTCTGGCAAGACTGGCCCGTATGGGCAGGGGTACCTTTACCTTTTACCTTTAAGGAAATAAAAATGGATTACGAATGTAATTGTAAAGAGAAAAGATGTTGTAAGATCTGTAAAGTTTTTAAATTGCAATAAAAAAATTTTTTTAAAAAAAAATCCAAAAAATCCCAAACAAAAACACCTCAAGAACTTTGCCCAGATTTTCACTTCGGGGAATATGGCAACCCTAGTTTACTTAAAAGTAGGTGGGGGTGTATCGAGGGCAGACTGCTCATGGTGCTGCTACTCCAAACTGGCTTGTTGGAGCAAGAACCAACAATACACTTCTCTCCCTGCCCTTAATTTCACAAACCTATCTTGAAAGGAGGCTTCCTCAGGAAACGACACAAGGGAGACATATACAGATAGGGCTATGTGATTTTCAGTGGCTGTGTAAACCATGTCATCTGGGACGAAGGCAGCAGAATCTGGTATGCAGTTAAAATGTGCTTAAAGCTTGCTTCTCCTTCCAGTCACTGGGAGCAGGTTTAGGCACATAAAATATTGTTCCTCAGTGCACGTCTATTATTTCTCTTATATAAAACAGTACAGCTGAAATGGAGGGTTCTTCCAGCTGGGTGTTCATCATGGGATTAGGGTTCCTCATGCATGCACATTTTTTTGCAGCAGTATACAGCGTCATTGACATCAAAAGGCCAGCCCATACCCCCACCTTCCATTAATCCAGATTTTCTCTTCTTGGTCGAAATCCCATTTAAAAAAGCAAACCTGTTGCCAATGACTAATTTGCAATACCATGCCCTCCTCTAGATGTACCCTGACCTTTATGGAAAACTAAAGTGCAGACAAACCTAGACAGCATCTTAAAAAGTAGAGACATCACCTTGCCAACAAATGTCCGTATAGTAAAAGCTATGGTTTTCCCAGTAGTGATGTATGGAAGTGAGAGCTGGACCATAAAGGAGGCTGATCGCCGAAGAATTGATGCTTTTGAATTATGGTGCTGGAGGAGACTCTTGAGAGTCCCATGGACTGCAAGAAGATCAAACCTATCCATTCTTAAGGAAATCAGCCCTGAGTGCTCACTGGAAGGACAGATTCTGAAGCTGAGGCTCCAGTACTTTGGTCACCTCATGAGAAGAGAAGACTCCCTGGAAAAGACCCTGATGCTGGGAAAGATGGAGGGCACAAGGAGAAGGGGATGACAGAGGACAAGATGGTTGGACAGTGTTCTCGAGCTACCAGCATGAGTTTGACCAAACTTTGGGAGGCAGTGGAAGACAGGAGTGCCTGGCGTGTTCTGGTCCATGGGGTCACGAAGAGTCGGGCACGACAAAACGACTAAACAGCAACAACAACAACAACATAGTGCAATACTTCTGATAATTTTTGTGTGTGTGGACAAGGCAGGCCTGCCTACCACTTGACACCAAGTGGTTTTAAGCAGGCACCCAAGGCTTATCAGAGCAACTATTAATTGGAATTCTATTAAATAATGTTCTAACAGCAGTCTAGAGCAGACTATCATGCACATTTGCATTTTTGGAAATAATACATAATTTCAGAAATGCAAATGTGCTTGATCTGAGGCACCCATAACCCCCACCCCAATCTTCAGAAAGAATGTGGAAATTAGGTCTTAATAACTCAGATGCCGTTAAAGTTCCCAGAATATTGAAGCATTTATCTTTAAGAATTCCAGCAGTGTTTGCTAATTTCTTTTTAAAAGAATGCACATTGTTATAGCGCAATATTTAAAAATATATATGCAAGCAGTCAAGCAACTGCATGTGTTAACAAATACAGTTCCATTAAAATTAGACATAGCCTATTAACTTAAAATCATGAAGGAGCATGGATAATACCTTCCCAGCTATTTTTCTTAATTGTTTACTTAAGGAGATGAATCGCTGGATCTTGGGCACTGAATCATTTGCAAACAGAGTTATGTAGGATTGTTCACCCAAATGCCAAAAAAGGCACAAACATTCTGGTTGAGTGGGGCTGCTGAATCAATAGGCCCATTCAGTAAAAACATAATGACCAAATATATCTGAGTTGGAATCCTAATTGATGTGCAATGGGTACCAGCACCATGGTTTGGGGGGGGGGGGGAGGTCTTTCAGGCATGTTTAGCCAGATGGGTAAAAAGTGTAAGAGATATAATAATAATAATAATAATAATAATAATAATAATAATAATAATAATAATACCCCGCCCACTCTGGGCAGCTCCCAACAGAACACTAAAAACAGAATAAAACGTCAAACACTAAAAACTTCCCTTCAGATGTCTTCTAAAGGTCAGATAGTTGTTTATTTCCTTGACATCTGATGGGAGGGGGTTCCACAGGGTGGGTGCCACTACTGAGAAGGCCCTCCGCCTTCGCTCAGAGAAAGGCACGCTCCCAGGTTTCTTGTGGTGTGGAATAAGCTTTGGCACTTTTCCCTTCTTAAACCAATATCTGACATCACTATGCTATACTTCCTAAACCTGGACACATAGAATCCAGTCCTACTGTATTTACAAATGGAAAAGGAGACATACGGTACTTTTGCGCAAGCTCTCTTTAATTATCCTTAAAAGCCTGTAGCATGGATGAAGAGGCATTGCAAGTAATTGGGTCCAATATTTTAATTGGTCTTATAAATTGATGATGTTGTGTAATAGTTTATTCTGTTTTATGATATCTGTAACCTGCCCTGGGACTGCTGGGGAAATGCAGGCTTAGAAATGTAATAAATTAAATGATCTTGTGGTTAGACAGAATACTTAATCAAATTCAGGCTTCTGATTTAAAGCATATTATTAAAGCCTTCAGATAAGAGAACAGAGAAATAGTAGTAGGCTGCAAATGCAAATAAAGTAAACAGTAATTTCTAAGTGACTCTACACTGATCTCTCTAAGAAGATTCAATAACTTACAAGCGGAATATCTTCCACTGACATACAACTATCATGGCACTCATATCATAGGGAAGATTCCCCAAGTGGCCCTATTTTCCAGGGACAGTCCTGGATTTACAAAAGCCAGCCTGGTTTCTGTTTTGATCCCAGAATGTCCTGTTTTACCTCAGGATGTCCCTATTTTCATTGGGGAAATGTTGGAGGTTATGGAGTTATGTGACACCCGAGCCGATAAGTAACTGTACAACCTTTAGAAGACAACTGAAAGCAGCCATGTATAGGGAAGTTGTTTAACGTTTAACAATTTATTATGTTTTAATATATGCTGGAAGCTGCCCAGAGTGGCTTGGGCAACCCAGAGTATAAATAATAGGCAGGACATAAATAATAAAATTGTTGTTGCTGCTGTTGTTGCGGTGGTGGTGGTGTTGCTGAATAGGGCATCCTTATTTTCATCAGAGAAATGTTGGAGGGTATGTACTCAGAACCATCCCATTGTATGTTGTGTGTTGTGAGGAGTGATGGGGAAATGCAATCAAAAGATGGAAAGTGTGTGTGTGCGCGGGGGTGTCTGTTGATTCCAGAAGGATTGAAGAAAACATATTCCATATTTGATAGGATGCTTGGGATCTTTCAAAGGGATAAACTGCTACCTGAATGGTGATGTCAAAGGCCTAGACATCTGATCAGAATAACTTGATCCTCAGCTAACTTTTAGTGGACATTGTACCAGTGGCTAGAACAGGGTGGTCCACCATATGCAGCTCTTGAGGCTTTTTTTGTCAGCCCTTGGCAACATCTGACGCTCCCCTAGCCCTCGCGCTGCCTTCCTAAACTTGGGTAAGTAAGCCAGACCCTGGGCTTTGGGAAAAAGCCATGAGGGCTCTGAAAAGATGGTCCATGCTCCAGGCATTTAGATTTGGGCTGTTTCTGAGTCATCTTGTGGAGCTGGTGTGCTAACTTTAAACAGAATCCAGACATGGGGACATGCTGCTCAGGACATGGCCCAAGCGCTTAGTGCAATTTCACCCACTTTTCCAAATTACACCAATAGAAATAAGAAATGAAGATGCAACTTTTTTTAATAAACAAGAGAGAAAGGTGATCAGTAAGCACTCAGGCCAAATGGCTGCAATGAAGAAGGATGTACCAAAGTAATTCGCTTAGGAGATTAACATATTGAGTATAGACCAGTGTTCTCAAGTATCATCGCGATCCGCTTGTAGGTCAAGAACAAAATACTTAGCTTTCTGACATGCATTGGATTAAATGCATCTGACGAAGTGGCCTGTAGTCCACAAAACCTTAGCCTTATGCCATACATTTGGCATGAAAACAGGGACCTTATATTGCTTTAGAATACAAAGTCCCAATTTTCTTGCAGAATGATGAAGAGTATGTCATAATAAATTATTAGTCTTGAAGGTGGGACTAGACTTAATTGTTTTAGCTTACCAACATATACCAAAGACAGTTTTACTTTCAGCCAGTGTTATAAACTGAGATATGAAAGCTAGGAGTTAAATGACACCTTAAACCTAGGTTATGGGTGCAACAACGGAATGTCTAGGCATGCTTTTTTTATATAACAAGAATACAAATCTGAAAATGAATGGACTGCAGCTAAAAACTTATGTTCATTTTTCACATGGTCTAGTCCTCATCTCAAGACTGCAAAAAGCAAAGCCATGCTTCCCCTACCAGCTCCCCTAATATTCATAAGAGGGTCTTTTCTCCAGTCTTTAGAGAGTGGCTGGAAGCAGGGAGGCAGAAAAAGGTCCTCCTTTCCTTCCACTGAGCAGTTTTAACCTGAAATCTTAGGCGCAGTACTGCATCCAGAGCTCAGAAACTGCTCACGCTAATGAGATTCCCTGTCGCAAAATGCACCTAGAACAATGGGAATTTTGAACGCTGCTTTCAGCCTGAACCTAAAAGAATGGACTGAATTTTAAAAGTTAAAGAAAATGAACTTGCAATCTTAAAACATTAGTTAAGTTCTTCAGGGAATCACTCCAGCTACTGGCCCACGGCATTATCAGATCAGTGGAGGTACACCACAATGTCACGCAGCTCTGGCTATGGGGGGGAAGCACATAAATAGGGAAGTGGGTAGATATTCTGCCTTATGACATTGCCAGGAGGCCAATTCACCATTAAAAACGAGGATAGTTCAAAAGAAAACATATAACTGGATAGCTCAGTTGGTTACAGCGTGGTGCTGACAAGAGTGTGGTGCTGATAAAGTCAATGTTACAGGTTCGATCCCTGTATGGGACAGCCTCGAATTCCTGCATTGCAGAGAGTTGAACTACTAGATGATCCTCAGGGTCCCTTTCCGACTCTACATTTTGATGATTCTATGACTGGAAGTTCCCCAAAATGATTTCTCCACAGGGAAGACCGTCTCAAATGCTGCTAATCTCTGTGCTCAATTATGCGTGACATCAGCAGAAGGAAACTCTAAAAGGTTTTTAGAACTGTCTGAATGGCACCTTTTCTCTTATTTACATCAATAGGTGATAAACCAGACACAGCACTCATTAATGGAGGGGGGAAAATGAAGTGATTTGCAAGCATTTTAAGAGATTAAGGAAATGTAGCAATCTTTAGTAACTGTGTCTTTTGTTCTTTAATTTCAATAAAGAAGCATGCGAAGATATCTCCGGCACAAAATTTTGGCCCTTTTCTTTATCCGGCTATTGTGCTACACAACAGCAATCTAATCAGCCAAGTGTGGGTGGGAAATTGCTTCCAATCCAGCTGAAGTCTCAAGCATAGTTACTAGGAAGATCATTGTACTCAGAGGAATGAACTTCCAGGTAAACATCTATGGTAGTTCACTGCAAGTGCAAGGGTTTTCAATCAGGTGTGACAATAAGCTCAGACCCTCCAAGTGTCCCTAATTTCCACGACTGTCCCAGATTTACAGAAGCCTTCCAGGTATGCAACTGTGCAATGAACAGACATTAAAATATTTGAATATGGAAAAAGCCCATGCCAAGCAAGAAATTTCAGAAGGCAGGAGGACCTTTACAGAGGCTAATCTTTATGCCCATAAAGATTACACAGAAAATGTGGCAATCTGTTAAGTATTAAGAACTAAACTCACTCAGAACTTGATGAATTTCATTTAAAAAATTTAACTATCCCAAGCAACAGCCTGCATGCTATGAGGTATACAGAGCAAAGATGCAAGGCAAAGTTCCTCTTAGATTCTTCTCTTTCAAATAGTGAAAGACAAACATATTCCATTAAAAAGAATGAGTGAGAATCACCTCTGGATTCTTACTCCTTTCCTAGTCAGAATGATTCCTAACATTTCCCCTTGATTGGATGCTACACCATACAGAGAAAGGTTATATATTGTTATATTATAAATGGCCCTGTGATGTTCAGATTAAGGGAGGTATAGAAATTATTTTATTATTATTATTATTATTATTATTATTATTATTATTATTAGTCAAGTCAATATGCAAATGAGACGGATACTGATGGTACTGCAGCCAAAAGTGCTTACATATTTCTCAGTTTAATCTCAATTTCACACTGAAAAATACAGAGCCCCAAGAGACTCTCCAACAGAGGGCTCTTTTGAGTGGATGTGCAATTGCTAAAACAAGCAAAGCACCTAGGTGTATACACTCCAAAGATTATTTTCTAACCTATTAATATCACCTTATTGTCAATTATATCAAAGACCACTGATACATATAAATATAGGGTCCTCTTTCACATTTTGCCCCTCCAAATTTCATTTATCAACATGACAATACCAGACGATTTTGCATTAATCATAATCACAATTTTATTTTTTTAATATATATAAAAAAGATTGTAGACAGAAAGTACCCAAAGTGGCCTTAGCCTTCTCCTTTGCTAAACAGCCTTTAGTAGCAGTATCACACAATTGTTCTGCGGCAACTAAAATGAATACCATAAGCAAAAACCAAGCAACTCTGCTCCTATGCCTTTAATAAATCCTACAATTTACCTTTGCACATATCTCAAGGAAACTGAGTCACTATAGTAGCCCTTTCGAATATCTGAACATTGGAGAAGCAAGTCTACCTGTTGTTCCATCTCTACTGAGTCCTTTAAAGCTTCCTATAAAGCACAGGTAGCCTACGAAGGCAATACTTAGGAGTCAAGCCCAAACTGCAGTGCTAGGACAGATAGTGCCTTATGATATTTTTGACGTTTGCACGCAACAGGATCAACTTGCATGAGCATCAGTCTGACTGCTGGATGTCCAGCCATCATTTAATTAAGAGAAGACTGTCTATAAATCTAAAACTGGTGCAGTCCCTTTTCCTAAAGTGAGCTTGAACATCAGACCAAAAGCCATTCACACAGATTCCACACATTAAGGTTTCCTGATTCCAATGAACCAATTAATACACGTCATATTGAACACAGATATAATAGCTCAAGCTACTAGAGTTCTGACTGCTTTTGAATTTTTGTTACTTAATCTTAATCTTAATCTTAAACTTTTCTTATAAATGGCTAATATCTGTCCTTGTGAGTTGAGAACTGTGTTATACTACTTGTGGCTTGTACGAGTCCGCTGTTTTATTTGATTTGATTTGTTTTGATTTGTTTTGTTGTGTTGTGTTTCATGACGGGCGTAAAGCCGAATAAACATTTTGATTGATTGTTACTTAATATTTCTTTAAAACATAGTACAGTGGTACCTCGGGTTAAGTACTTAATTCGTTCCGGAGGTCCGTTCTTAACCTGAAACTATTCTTAACCTGAAGCACCACTTTAGCTAATGGGGCTTCCCGCTGCTGCTGGTGGACAATTTCTGTTCTCATCCTGAAGCAAAGTTCTTAACCCGAGGTACTATTTCTGGGTTAGCGGAGCCTGTAACCTGAAGCGTATGTAACCTGAAGCATATGTAAACCGAGGTACCACTGTATCCATATTTTATAACCTTCTTGTTGAATCTAGTGAGGTTCTCTGATTCCTGCTAAAGTATTCCGGGACCATGAATCTGATCATCCAATATTGGAAGACAAATGAAATGCTATGTGGCTGGGGGTGAAACCCATTCCTTTTCAGCTCAAATAAAGCAAAACTCTCTTAAATTGATTCACAAATGGTGTATCACTCTGGAGAAATTGTAAAGACTCATGGGTAATGTTAAGTCTGACTGTTGGAGAAATTGCAGAGGGCTAGGGATATTTATCCATTTATCGTGTTTTTGTCCAATAGTACAAACCTTTGGGTCAGTAGGGTTTTCAGTAATATCCTCCATCATTGTTCAAGTGTTAAACTTGTTGGCTCACACGGGCTGATGGGAGTTGTAGTACAAAACATCAGAGAGGCACCAGATTGGGCCATTCTTCCAACTAAAGTTTCCCCAAAAGTGCAAATTGAAAATAAAAGTTCCATCATAGCTTGATTACAGAATTTTAGCCCTATTCAACTCAATGCAATGGAGAACCATCTTTGTTCCTTGCCGAGTTCCTTCACATCAATGAAGGGGAAAGTTTGGCCAGGGAAAGCAAAGCTTTTGTTCTCACTAAAAAGAGGAGAGAATAAAGATTGTAGCCCAGCAGCAGGAAGCTGAACTAACAGCTTTCCTCCGCCCAGAGAGCTTCAGAGCAGCTGAAATTTCAAAGCAATGCTTGAAAACTGTCATTCTTAGTGGTATACCTTCAGCTACATAAAGTGTCTAATGCTGGCCCCTATGGGAGGCAATCAGAGGTTAAGGTACACAAAAGTATGAGATTATGACACAAGTTTATAACAACCTGGCATTGCCAATTTAAACCTGTTTCTGCCTACTCTGATTTCTCACCATATGGATAACTGGATAACAGTGATTAACTGATTTAAATATATATGCACATATTATGTAGTTTAAGGCAATGCAGTTTGGCTAAGACAGCAGTTTTCAAGCGGATTTAAAAACAAAAAACAAAAAACACCCAAGCAAAATGTAACAGTTTGCCCTGTTTTCCAACTATAACTGCATTCAGGAACTGTGTTCAGGTTGTCACTCAAAAACATTTTCATGGTGCCGCAGTACAACATATTTTCAAAAAGACTGACAGGGAGCCATATTGCAAATAGAGACACAAAACATCACAGAAGAGCTACAGTTCCAATTAGGGCAAAATCAGACACTCTAGGCAATAAAACAACAGGAGGCATCACAACATCAATACCTGAGAAACACTGCCACTTGTTATCTAACCATATCGCTCAGTAAAAACATTACCCAAGAGACCCTGAGCCAGTCTAAACACTTCAGAAACCACCCAGTGCCGTATGGCACGAGATTCTTTCATACCTCAAGAGTAAAAGTTAGCCAGAGCCCCCTGACAAACTAAAATGATTTATTATCACAAGGCAGAACTAATGCATTCTGCTTTACAACTCTCCTGGTAGTCTAGGAGAGACACTGCATTTATTACCTACAGTGCATAATGCCCATTGCAAAGCTCTGTATTATTCATAAGGCTAGCTTTTTTGCGCCATCGTAATGCTGATAAATTATGGAAAAAAATTGCATATTTTATTTCAATTTCTAGAATATTTTGATACACGTATCAATACATCATGCTGCTGCAGGAGAAATAAGCATCACTGCTGACTGTTCTTGACATGCTGACCTCAATAAAAAACCAAAGGGCTGCTGAGATCATTCTGACTAATTTTAGCATTTCACATAAAAGCTCAAGTCTTCCTCCTCTAATATTTGGAAAGGCATATGTACAAACGTCAGGATTAAAGCATACAAGGGAAGTGAGTTGTTGGAAATTCATTTTGAAATGCATCAAATTATATTTCAAAGTAATGGGCCTGAAGCCAAAGTTTTGGTTAATGAATTCAAATCAATATGTAAAATTCAGCAGCTCCCTCTCTTTAGGTTTGCTATCTACAATTTTCAAAATTGTATGTGTCCATCCCACTACATTGATGACAACACCTCGGAACTTTTCCTCTTCCTAGGCTGTTTAAGATGTTTTCCTTCTCCTATCTCAGATTGACTTGTTGATCCCCTGAAGTCACATATAAGGATCTCTAATATACACAAACATTTCTTATATACAAAACAATCCATTCCAAACAGAAGCCTTCCCCAGGGTTTCAAATTTGTGCAAAGGTTTACCCACAGATAAATTATGGCATGTGTTTCCACTACTTAGTGTAAGTAATGGAATATGAAATAAGGAGTACCTTTGAGCATGTAATGAGTACATTTTCCTCAATAATTGCAGCTTATTTCCATTGCCTACCCCCTCCCAATTATACCTCTTAGGCTTATCAATGGCTATTAGCTATTACCAATGAAAGCAAAGTGGAATCTCTGTGTCCATAGACAATGACTCTTGTCACACATAACACTAAGCTATTGATTTGTTTTAACCATAGTTCATTTAAAGAAATCACAAGCTGGATTTTTGGGCTTTATGGACTTTGGTCTAATCCCTTAAAATGCAATATTTATGTATTTAAAAGCCAAGAACAGCAACAGTAAAATATCACCTTTGAAGCCCAAGGAGCACATTGTGACTATTCCATTTTGTCCTCTCAGCCACCTTACAAAGAGAGTTTAGTGTCAAAGTGTGTGTGAATGACCCAAGGTAATACAGTCATGTTTACAGCTGAATGTGCATTTTTACCCAGGTGTTCTTATTCTGACCAACATGCTAAGATATCTACCACATTGAGTCTCCATATGTGTGTAGAGATGCACTTAGAGATGAGGTAGTAGCTATGAGGGTATTGTGCGAATGTAGAAACCAAGAGTAGTTAGCTCTCAAACAAGTGTCCTTAACCACTGATTACATCATTTATTATGCATTCGTTTAATTACAGTACTGTTATGCAGTCCCATTAAAAGTGTTTTCTGAGCAGCTCACAGCAATAAGGGATGGGGGTGGGAGCAATAAACCTCAGCACAAACTGACCCACAGAATTTGGGAGCAGTGTGTGTTTTCCCTGTCACACAAAGCCCTGTCAGAGCAGGTCCCATCAATTCAGCCAGTCAGCTGCTGGGTGACATCCTAGATCACACTGGATGAGACACTGGAGGGTGACCAAGATGATAAAAGGTCTGGAAACCAAGCCTTAAGAGGAATTGTTGACAGAGTTGGGTATGTTTAGGCTGGAGAAAAGATGACTAAGAGGTAACATGATAGGTAAAGGTAAAGGTACCCCTGCCCGTACGGGCCAGTCTTGCCAGACTCTAGGGTTGTGCGCTCATCTCACTCTATAGGCCGGGAGCCAGTGCTGTCCACAGACACTTCCGGGTCACGTGGCCAGCGTGACATCGCTGCTCTGGCGAGCCAGAGCCGCACACGGAAACACCGTTTACCTTCCCGCTAGTAAGCGGTCCCTATTTATCTACTTGCACCCGGGGGTGCTTTCGAACTGCTAGGTTGGCAGGCGCTGGGACCGAACGACAGGAGCGCACGCCATTTTCAAAGATCTAAAGAGTTGTCTTATGGAAGATGGAGTATATGGAAGATTGAGAGGGTGGGACCCAAACCAATGGATTCAAATGACAAGAAAGGAGATTCCAACTAAACATTGGGAAGAATTTTCTGTTGGGAAGAGCTGTTCTAGCAGTGGAATGGACCATCTCAGAAGATGATAGACTCTCCTTCATTGGAGGTCTTTAAGCAGAAGTTGGATGGCCATCTGTCATGGATTGTTTAGTGGTGATTCCTGCATTGCAATGGGTTGGACAAGATGACCCTTTGAGCCCCTCTATAATTTTATGGGGGGGTGGAGGAGAATAGGGCATTCATTTCTATTTGCAATGGTCAGCTGAGCTAAAGGAATTTCTGAAGCGGCAACTGGAACAAGGTACTCAGTGGCAAGTCAGGATCATGACACCGGGGCAGCATCTCGACTCTTCTCACTGGAAGCCTCAAACAGCTGGTCCAGAATTGACTCCTCTTTGTATCCATCACTGCCACTTTCCTGTTATTTGAGACAAGCTTTTCTCACACACAGCATCAGGCAATTCAGTATTTGAGCCCTAGGGCTGCAATGGGGCAACTGCTGTAGCAGCTGCCTTGGTTTTACCTTCCTCAAGAGGGCACAATACCAAAACAGAGATGTCAGGTCAGGGAAGCAGCAGTGGGGTCAGGCAGTAGGAAGGTGAAGGAAAAGAAAGAGGGCTTGGGTCTCTTGTTCTCTCTCCCCTCCCCGCCCCCCACCCCAGCATTAAACTTGCACCAGGCTTCTCAGCTACAGGTAAAGGTAAAGGGACCCTGACCATAAGGTCCAGTCACAGACGACTCTGGGGTTGCGGTGCTCATCTCGCTTTATTGGCCGAGGGAGCTGGCGTACAGCTTCTGGGTCATGTGGCCAGCATGACTAAGCCGCTTCTGGCGAACCAGAGCAGCACATGGAAACGCCATTTACCTTCCCACCGGAGTGGTACCTATTTATCTACTTGCACTTTGACGTGCTTTCGAACTGCTAGGTTGGCAGGAGCAGGGACCGAGCAACGGGAGCTCACCCCGTCGCGAGGATTCGAACCGCCGACCTTCTGATCGTAAAGTCCTAGGCTCTGTGGTTTAACCTACAGTGCCACCCACATCCCATTCCTCAGCTACAAGTACAATACAATTTAATATTGTGCCTCCCAGTACTTTAGGTGCTCTCTTGCTAAAACTGAGACTGTGTGCGATGAATTGCATTCCCTTTGAGCACAGTGCCTCCAGATCTGATCTTTGAAAAAGAACTACAAAACTGCTCTGATATTCCCATTTATATTCTGAATCACAACAGAGGTGCTGTGAAACAAAACCATAAATATGCTGCAGCTGAAGCAGAAAGGAGATGAATTTTTAGTCAAGATTTTATCTCCTCTAGCAAATGCCTTGTCAAAGCCTCTATCAGCTCTTTAATATTAGTGGGGCTTCAGAATCAAGGAAGTCCATTTAAAATTAACACAAACCTACACAGCTGGAGCTTTTTTCCAGATCTAACTAGTTTCCCCATAACAGTGAAAATAAGACATGTCACAGTCTTAAATATTACTACAAACATTGTTCCTAACACCTTATTCGACACACACAAACACACAACAACAACAACCTGGGGTGGTTAGTCCTGCTTTTGCAGATATAGAAATTAAGGCTGGGAAAGAGACTGACAAAGCCAAGGTCATCCACATAAGTGGTAAGATTTCTCTAAGTTGCACTGAGTAATTATTGAGAAAGGTAACATAGGAAATTTAGATAATAACAGCAATGTCTCTCTTCACAAACCAAACCAAAATAATGTATTGCTGTCACAATGTTCACATGTATAGTATAATTGAAATGTAAGTTTTATGGTAATCTGTTTGGTGAAAATACTACACAAATACTACACAAATTCTAATACCATGATCTCACTTGAAGCTACCATACCAGCATATATCTATGCCTTTCCAAAACTCAATGACCAGTGGAATTCACCTCAAAGGTATGCTACGGGAATCATTTTCCAGTCCAACCCTTGTTCTATGCTGCTTAAAAATACAGCTATTTGCCTGTCCATTAGAGCTGGCCCAGAATTAGAAACGGAATTAGAATCAGAATCGGAATTAGAATCACAAGTAACAGGGATCATTTAATCAGGAAAGCAGAGTGCCCATGGGAGGTACTCAAGGGAGCAACAAAGACGAAATTTGGACTTTTCAGGTAAGACAGTTGTATTTAGAAAACATAACAAAACAGAAATTACGCTGCTCACTATTACAGGCTGCCCCAGAAACAGAAGAGGGGGAATAGGGTGGGGGAAGTTTCCAGGCAACTGGGCATTAAACTGCTTCAGCATCTGGAAAGGGTCCAGAGGAAGAGGGGGGAGATTCAACGAGAAAGGCGAAGCTACTGGAGGAAAGAGTTAAGGGGAGAAATACAGTATGTGATACCTGCCATTTCACTGATGTGTCTGAGACAAAAGGAGGGCGATCCAAAGTGCAAAAATGGGCAGAATGGGATCAGAAGAGGGATTCACAAACTTTAGGGATAAAGAAGCGTAGGATTAGGAAGGAGGATTTCAAGGTATTCAAACAGAGAATTGTGAAGCTTGTGGAGGAATCTGGAAAGACCTGAGGAACTTGGGATGCTCCAAACTAGCTGTAGGATTGTGTGCTGAAAGTCATATAAAATAATTGGGTGGTCCTGGACAAGTGCATTCCAGGAGAACAAGCATAGAATTATTGTTGCTTACCATAGGCACCAACTCCCCAAGGCCCTGGGTGCCCGAGCACCCACAAATTTCAGTGTCAGAGCCATGCATGCTTCATGGCACCCACAGCCACAGGCACCCACGGTCGCGGGGCCAAGCTGGCACTCCTGTCGCTTAAAAAGCAATGGCAACTAGTACCTCTGATATAACACCCATTCTGGACTTCCGGGTTAGCGCCAGCGTCTAATGGCGGATTCCCTCCGAGCTCCGGAGGGAATCGGCTCAACAGGGGTCGGGTCCTGCTGCGGCGGCGACGCGGGGACCCTTAAAAACCACAGGCGCGGAAGCCTGTGGACTTGGTGACTCGGTGGGCACCATTTGCGCCCCCCCGACCCGCGAAGGAGCCTTTTTAAAGGCTCCGGAACGGGGGACGGGGAGCGGCGTGGTGCTGAGAGTCCTCTGCTTCCCCTGCTGAGTGAAGCCGCATGCCATGGACGGAGAGCGCTGACTTCTTCCTTTGACCATTTGGATTAAAAGCAACAACCCGTGAGTAACATGGAAATTGGACTTAAAGGTGAAAAATTTTCTGTTTAATTCGGCACGACCGGGGAAGGCGCAAAGAGGAAGTCCGCCTCCCCCGCCTTGTAAACAACTGAAAACAAGGACTAGATATCTAAGGCTGAAGAACCCTTTTTCTTATAAAAGTTATTAATTTCATGATTGGACAATACAAGTATTTTTACTGGAGGATAAGAAGTGTTTTGAGAGCTGAAGTGCAACCCCCCGGGAACCCGGGAGTGATCCACGAGAGAGCCTGTTGAAGAGACACAGAAGATTTTGACAGCTGTCAAATCAGCTGTCAAAGTGGGGGAATAAAAAGAGAACTTTGTTTCTGGTGCCTTTGCCGGCTAGATTTGTTACAATGATGGCACAGTGAGATTTTGATTAGATTAAAACCAGAGGAAGCTTTCAGGAAATCCCTTGGTAGCTGAATAGTAGGAGGGGGGGGGGATATTCCCTTGCCCATGCCAATACAGAATTTCATAGGGATGCTTTCAGGGTTGATCAGCTACGCTTCTGCTATCTCACCCAATTTGGAACTTATTGAGCCAAAGCAGCCATGAAGGAACACACAAATGGTGACAGAATCACCATTCTCCTGTAGAAACACAGAGAAGATTACTTTCTTTATACATCCAGGAAGAGTTCATGCAATCCTTCAACCTTGATATTACACTCACATAACTCAAGTAAACCACGTTGATCCCACAAGAAAGGAAGCGTGCTGGATTCTGTTCCCCACTTCCCCACCAACAGCTTTTTAATATGCTACAATGCAGACATTCAATAAGATCAGGGCTGTTATTATTTCCAAAATGTGGATGCTTACACAAAATAGGGAACTCACAACCAGTATGGTGCGGAATTTCACTATTCAACAGGATAGTCAAGTCACATGATTATTATTTTCCCTCTAACCATCCCCTGCTATAGGGAGGATCAGATTAAAACACATTTTCCAGGCCCACATACTTCAGCCGGGATCACCAGAGCTGATTCCTTGCCTGCCCACTCAGTGCCTGCCAAAACGTAGGTCCACCTGGTGGCTATGCTGCTTGGGCCTCCAACCTCCTGCATTATTCCCCACTTGGCCACTTGGCTTCCCAACCCATTACAGCACTGCCGCTATTGGGCAAGCTAAGGCTGGGCAATATATGTGTTTTTCACCATCGTGATACATCACCAGCTAAACATTGTGATTTACTGATGTATCACAGTATCTGAAATCAGGATGTAACTATGTAAAAGCAAATGGGGTAATATCCTGGCAACTGCTATTACTTAGGGGTCCAAAATGGACACATTTTTTTATTGTTAACAACTGTTATTTTATAGTACAACAGGGGCAGCAGCAGGACTCATGGGAGAAGTGATGACCAGCTTCACAGTTTTCCCCATCCTGTGATCCCCCCCCCATAGCACACACACACATTGTGATTTGTAATATATCAAATATTATGAAAGTATTATCACAATGTGGACTTCAAACCGACTTTGGATGATGTGTCGACACACTACCCAGCCCTAACAGCTTTCTCCCCACCCATTTTCTCCATCCTCTCAAATGCCAGCAAACACCCCTGCTGCAACACATCTAGTGAGCCAAGTAGCTATTCAGGTTCTGTCCCATTATGGCATAGTCACCAGATAAGCATAATAAGAAAAGAATATGCCTAGTTACTTTTTTCAACACACACACACACACACACAAAAAAATATAATATACAGTTGCCCATGGTAACAACATGTGAGATGCCTGAAGATCAGTCTAAGAACACAACCAGCAGTTTTCTCTCTTTTTAAACTCCCCAAGGCAGATCTTCAATCTACAACCCCCATCTGCATGGTCAAGATGATAATAGTGACCCAACAGATGGAAGAGAAGTGTGGGCAAAGAGACTCATGGAAGAATAGGATGAGAAGTGCAGTGGCCAGTCGCACACATTGCATTAAAAAATGAAGAAAGATAAAAAGCCATTGCTGGTCCAGGGCTTTTTCTCCGTTTTGAAATCCAAGGTTGAAGAAATGAAGGGCTTATCTAAAAATCAGACTTTCCAAATGCATATGATTTAGCTTTTCAGATTAGTTACACACACACACACACCTGTGCAATGTAGCTAAACCCAAAGGTCAAGGCAACGGTGGCAATGCAGATATTAACAGAATTTTAACATCCAATACCATGAGAGTTTACTTGAGCACCTGAAATAAAGTTCTATAGAGCAACAGGTTATTAAGTACACGGTTGTAAGTGCATTCTCAGTGTGTGTGTGTGTGTGTGTGTGTGTGTGTGTGTGTGTGTGTGTGTGTGTTGATTTTTGCCTTAGAAAATTACATTTCCAACAAACAGAAAATCCACAAAACAGTCCGAATTGTTGCTTTTTAATTTTTTTCCACTTAGCCTGGGATATTCTGCCACCTGCTGGTAGAATTCTGAGTTGTAGCAAACATAAATATCATTTCCATCCAATCATTGTCATGAATGTTTGGTGCCCTTGTTTTATGGTTGGTGGGTAATGTGTGTCTACAATGTCCAGAACAAGAGATAAAGAAAAACACTGGAAAAATATATAAAGCATAGATCAGAGGAAATATGAGAACAACATCAACTTTCTTCCTAAACTGGAAAATGTGTGTTTTGCTTAAGACAGATCTAGGAAAGTCAAGCTTTATGTTCCGGGGGGGGGGGGGGTGTTGTTTCTTTTTTGTTTGTTTGTTTTTTGAAGGATGTGAGTAGGGATCAGCCATTACTTCTTCATCTCAGAATCCTAAGTGCACCAGATACCAGTACATAGCTGTAGACACTAATACTGTATGCAAGTTCCATCTTTAAATACACACCTCAAGACTTCAATATCCAACCCAATTTTTTAAATATGGGCTTCCCATCCCACCAATTCCTACTTTGTGCAACATCTCGCCTGATGCAGAATTCTGGTGAACTCAAAAGTCGTGTACTATTTTCCAACGTTTTGGTTGATCCTAATAAATAAATTGCCTAAAGTCTAGGCACTGATTTTCCATTTCCATGTAAAAATATATTATGATGGTTCTTTGCAGAGATTGGTATGGAATTAAGTGCCACCAATAATCTAGACCATGAGTCGGCAAACTAAGGCCCCGGGGCCGGATCTGGCCCAATTGCCTTCTGGAGCCGGCCTGTGGACGGTCCAGGAATCACTGTGGATCAGTGTGGGGATTCTGATCATTTGGGCTGCGCCATTCCCCGCCCCCCAAAACTGTGGCAGCGCCTCCTCCCTCCCTCCTCCTGGATTCTCCCCGCCCTGCCTGGAGGAGGAAGGGGGCTGGGTTTTGTTGAGCCGTGGTTGGCTGAGCGCCATTTTAAGCAGACCCTCTTCGGAGGCAGCCCTTTGGTGCCACTCATCGTCCCTCCGCTCCCACCAGCCCCTGCCGCTTGCAAGGCACAGGAGATGCAGTTGGCTGAGCGCCATTTAAAGCAGAGCAGCCCCTCTCTGGAGCCAGCGCTTTCACATCACTCATCGTCCGTTCCCCCCCCCCCCCCCGCCACCAGCCCCTGCCACTTGCAAGGCATAGGTAAGCAGCCACCGGAGCTCGTCCAGTGCAGTGGAGAAGGGAGGGGAGAGTCGGTGGGGTTTTGGTTTTTCAAGATATAGTCCACCCCCCCCCCACAAGGTCTGAGGGACAGTGAACCAGCCCCCTTTAGAAAAAGTTTGCTGACCCCTGATCTAGACATCTGATAAGATACTGAGAACTTATATGGATCACATGTGCTGTCTTAGGAATGAACTCTTGAGAAAAGTATCACTGAAATCTCAATGCTGCACCCCAATAAAAAATGGGAGATAAAAAATATTTCACCAAGTATTTCCCCAAAACTGAGCAACAAGCATTACAACTGGTAAAGGAAACCATTATTATGCATATAGCCAAGTAGCATACAAGAAAGTTGTACACGTTTCTATTTTTAAAGAACTAAAGACTGAAAAGTGCAGTCAATAACTTTAAATGTAAGAATTATGCACAAACTACAGTTTCCCCAAAATATGTCCAAATACAAAAACTGTCAGGCTAAATATCAATTCCAGACAATAGGCATGATGGATCCAATCAATTTATAACATTAGCCTTCCAGCATGCTATGCATAGAGTTCCTTTCATAACCACCCAGCCCCATTTCCTATTATTCAGACCCTGGAAAGGTAGTCCATTCTCAGTGAAATGTCACAGCTGTTTCACAGCAAACACAGCAGCAGATTAGGTCAAAAAGCAAAGAAAATAGCTTTTAGCACCTGAGGAATGTAACTAGGCAAAGGATAATTACCCACATTGGAATTTGGCCAGGACCCTGGGAATAAAACCCTCTCATCCCATGAAAATTGCTATGGGCTTTTAATTAGCGCATAGGGTCAGGATCTTCATTTTACATTTAAACTGGAAAAGGAAGCCGCCAACAATGCAGCACTCTCTACAACTGACTGGTTAAGAACCCCCCTTAGGAGGGGGGAAATGTCATTTTCCACAAACAAACAAAATTTACAGCACAGAACTTAAGTGCACAACATCAAATTAAGTTAATTTTTCTCCGCATAATGACTTGCTAAACAACATCTTCGCATGAATCTTTTATAAATATATTTTCTAAGCCACCATCTCATTTGTATATGCCAGTATTAATTCAAACTCTACTTCAAAGCACTGTCAGCCTAATTAGACAACAACACAAGCCTTATTCCTCTTCCAAACACACACACACACACACCAAATGTTGAATTAAAAATACTCACTGCATAAAAAACACAGTAATAGTGAAGCATACTATTGTAGATAACAGCAGTATAGGCATTTATATACCACAGTCATTTTCAACTTAAGTTCTGGGAAGAAATGGAGCTCTTCAGAAGCTTAGCAGGACCTCACCAATGAGTTGGTCAGTAACAGTAGACAACCTTTACTGAAGACATTCTTCCATGTAACACACAGCTGCAGAAGTGTGTGGCCTTTTTTCTAGAATACAGTATACACATGAAAAAATGAGGAAGCCAACAGACCTAGCCAGCGTCACATGTAAACTAGATTTTATCAAGAATACTCTGCATGTTTAAGAGCTCCATGACAGATAAATGTATGTGCAAAGTGTCCTTTAAAATAGAGAAAGATGAAAAAGTCATTGTTCTCTTGCATTTGTATAGTGCCCTTCCTTCGAAAAAATGCAAGGGGCCCTCATTCTATCCTCACAACACACTGAGGTGTTAGACTAGAGATCTCAGATAACACCTTCCTTCTTCTTTTTACAAACATCTAATACTTATCAAGCACAGGATCACTACCCAGGAAACAATGGGTTATAGCCAATGTTAGCTCTGCTCAGTGTTGACCCCTTGGAATTAATAGGCATGGCTAACTTAAGTCCATTGATTTCAATGGGTGTACTTTGAGTAGAACTTAGTTGACAATAACTCAAAAATTATGCTTTCTGTACAACCAGTTTTTCAAAATATTCAGGGTTTCCTTAGAGAGGGAGTCAGCCTATGGCACTATGGTGTATTCACCACTGCAGCAAAGCAATTGTAGACCTAGTGAGTGCCTGGATGTGGCAATGGAAGTCTAGGTGTCAAGGACGGAATGAAGCAAAAACGACAAGCATTTAGTGTGCTAAAATAACTGTATGTCCTTTTAGCGGAGAAGATGGGTTTATTGCATGGCTGAAAAAAGCATTCTGACCACTCTTTATATCTGTCTTCTCCCTATGCAAACAAATTCGTAGCATATCCAAACTGGCCTCAGACAGACAAAATAGAGAGGAGAAGAATTCACCAGAACTACAGATGGAAGTTGCAGAAGGGGAGAGAAAAAGAGGACAGAATTTCAATGTATATGAGAGGGGCTAGATATTAGTAATGAAATGGCTGATTTACCAGATTGTCAAAGATTCTACACATTTAGTTAACAAGTTGTAGATGAGATAGATTTGCTCAAGAAGCATTTACATTTATCATTTTATTTTTAGCAGGGGAAACTTAGTTTGTAAAATTCCATATAGTTCAGACCTCTAGAAGCATATACATTTGCATCCAATAGTAATGCCTTTAAAATTATCTGGGTTCAGTTCCCTGATTTTAATTTTGAAAGACAAATCAATTCAGGCATGTGACAATTTCTGGTGGTATACTCCCATTTTTGTTAACACCTTTGGGTCTATTTGCATGACTAAACATCACAGAGGTTATCAAAAATGTTCATGATTATGTTGTAGCTAGGACTAAACCATAGGTGGTACAGAAAAGCAAAAATATTATAAGAGCTCAAAACATTATTAATTGCTGGGCTATGTGTATAAGAATTTACTACTATGTTTGCATATTATTGTATATATTCCAGTAACACGTCTTAAAAGGTCATTACACTTGCAATCTCTTAAATAGTTTCCAGATTTAATGCTCTTTTTGCCAGATGAATGACCCTTTTTGGCAAGCTTGTTGTTGCTCAAGCAGGTTGATTAGATGTGTCCTAAAATCAATCTATACCACTTGTGAAGCACATTTCATGTAATAGGAATATGTTAATTAAGAAAGCACAAGTCTCCTAATAGCACACACTCTGAACTATGCCAAATCTGACTGAAGAGAAATCTCGTCACGGGTTTGTGACTTTTAATTAATAATTTAAACAACTATACAGAAGACCATCAAGAAATGGAAAAATATATAATAATTTCCTTCCTGCAAATTCATTATGTTACAGATAATGATACTGAACATAATCACTTACAAAGGGATAACTGTGTAAGCCGTATACAAAGAGACTTGTAACAGTTTAATGTCTAAGGGAGGTAGGTGTCTAACTAAACAGTTTTGCTAGCGCAAACCCTTGGGGGCTGCGCAACTTCTCACCCCCTAAATCTATTAGCTTTCATTAGCCCCACCAACCATGGTCAGTGGCAACATCTAAAGGGCCAAAGGCTCTAGATAATCTGTATCATCCAAGAATGCCCACATGACCTGCCACAACCCTCTCTACCACTTCTCTAGAAACAGAAGTATTTGCAGCTGATAATTAATCCAAGCCAATGGGGCCAGGGATGGCTGTTTCACCACCTGTTTCAAGATGATACATTCATGCAATGAACCAAACCATGCTCCAGGCCAAACCAATCAGATCTCTTATGCTACATGTAATAAACCAAGAGGGATAAGGAGGCAAGGGAGCATGAGCTCAGGTATAGAACTGCAAGCACTTTGGCCACACCATCAAGTTGCCCATGATGGTGCCACAGGGTGTGGCACTGAAAAACTTCCAGCTGGAACTGCAATGGTGGAATCAAGGTCAGAGCAACTTCATTCTCAAAATGAAGTTAGTCACGGTGGGTACTTGATGGCTACAGGGGTTCTTCCCCCACAATGGGAGTCAGCACTGTGGGTTATACAAAAGAGGTCCACTGGCCACGCTACCTGAGGATGGAATGCAAGCTGCGAAATGTGCCTTCTTCGCCACCTGCACTGCTATAGGGTAGGCACAATTAGGTGCACTAACCAGTGTTTGGTCAATCTCAAGAGAGCCTTGCACTCTAGTCTCAGTGCAAAATTGTATACTATTGTGTGGTTCCATATGTAAGGTATGCCGGAGAGAGGAGCAGCTATGGAGCTCTTATAGTTGGGAATGAAGGGATTCATGGAGGTTTCAAACCAGCAGCATTCTAAGTCCACTGTGGATGCATCACAAGGGTAGAATACAGAGTTGCCTGGGTTGCTGGCTCCACCTCAGGTCATTATCTGTTCCATGGGTAAGTACCTGTCTATATGTGGTGCCTTTGAAGCAAGACAGCTCATTTTTGGAAAGGGCTCGTTGACTATCTCTGTTTCTGGGCAGGCTGTGTGGTAGGTGGGTGCTCCTGAATTCCATGGGCATGGCTGCTATTTTTTCCTCCAACTGTTGCATTTCTTTAACATGACTTTTCCTCTTCCCACCAGTGTTAAAAATTGTTTCGATGGGGCCAAGTTTTCTCGTGGTGCAACAGTGGTGCATCTGCCTCCTGCTCTGTAACTGGCTCTGATTGCATTCATCCAACACTTCAATTTACTGTTATCAGTAGCCAGCTGTTTCTTATTTAGCCCTTGCACTGAACTATTCAATCCTACACTTCGCAATTACTATAATGTACAAGACATTAACTCGGTTGTTGGCCAGTCTTGAATACAAATGGAGAGCTAAACAAAATTGAAAATTGAAAGAAGTACTTGTCCAAATTGCAAGGATTCCTCGGAGATGATTTGCAGATTAAAAATTGTCAATATGCATGTCGGTTCTCTAGCAAAAATACTCCAAAGCAGCAACAGTTGCTTGCTAAGGCCAACTGAAAATCACAAAGAACCAGGCAACTTTCAAGAAAATACTTCTCCAGAGAGTAATTTCTCATGCGTGTGGTGAGTGTGGAAGAAGGAGAGAATCAGCTTTACAAGGCATGATAAGGAAAGCCCAGTCTGTAGTTTGTAATAGATTTAAGACAGCAAAGGGGAACTTGTAACCCTCTCATCATTGCTGACTATTGGCCATGCAAGCTGGGGCTATTTGGAATTGAATTGCAACAACATCTAGAAAGCCACAAGGTGCTCTATCCCTGTTTTAAGAGGTCTTAGGGCTATCACTATCTCTATAGCGCAAACTACTCACAAGCTGGTTAAATGACCACTATCTTTTGAACATGTCTTGCCATGGGCAACCAAAATGGTCAAAGGCCTGGAAACGATGCCTTATGAGGAACGGCTAAGGGAGCTGGGCATGTTTAGCCTGGAGAAGAGGAGGTTAAGGGGTGATATGATAGCCATGTTCAAATATATAAAAGGATGTCACATAGAGGAGGGAGAAAGGTTGTTTTCTGCTGCTCCAGAGAAGCGGACACGGAGCAATGGATCCAAACTACAAGAAAGAAGATTCCACCTAAACATTAGGAAGAACTTCCTGACAGTAAGAGCTGTTCGACAGTGGAATTTGCTGCCAAGGAGTGTGGTGGAGTCTCCTTCTTTGGAGGTCTTTAAGCAGAGGCTTGACAACCATATGTCAGGAGTGCTCTGATGGTGTTTCCTGCTTGGCAGGGGGTTGGACTCGGTGGCCCTAGTGGTCTCTTCCAACTCTATGATTCTATGATTCTATGATTTTGATGCAAAGGTATTAGTTGTATCAAAGATTCAGTTGTAAAAAGACATTCTACTACTAAGAGACTCTGAAATTGTTTCAGGGCATACCAATAGAAGTTTTTAATACTCGTGCATCAACTGTATAATCAGGAATATAGTACTAAATGTGGCTAGACTAGACCTATTCTTATTCATTTCATACAATGAGGCACTGTTTGAACTATTTCAAGCTCAAATACCATATTTTTCTGTGTACAAGACTATATTTTTTCCTAATTTTTTGAAGTTTAAAATAAGGGGTCATCTTATACACGGATAGTGCATAGTGTGTTTTCTTAATTTTGGGTTTAAAAAATTAGGGGTCGTCTTATACATGGGGGCATCTTATAAACAGAAAATACGGTAATTGCAATCTTCTGATTACACTATAGTCAGATCCTATTGAAATAAATCCTATTGAACTAAAAGTCTGCTTCCTGCTGCATATATTTCTAAAACTTAAGTGAAAGTTCTGCTGTGTTTACTTGCAAGTTTAGGATGGTATAATTTCATGGGACAGGTACTGCTGCCTTCCTGAGCAAGTCTGAAATTTCTCACTCCAACAAGCTGTCTTATACTGCCCTCTAATGGATCGATTACATAACTGCAATATGTGCACCTGTATTTGTAGTAAAATCATAGAATCATAGTTGTAGAGTTGAAAGACACCACAAAGGTCATCTAGTTCAACCCCCTGCAATGCAGAACTTTTTTGCCCAACCTGCGACCCTGAAATTAAGAGCGTCATGCTCTACCCCATGAGCTATGCTCTCCCATCTATGCACCTGAACTGGTAAAACAATTTGTACAAATACAGTCCTATGCAACACCTACTCTGTGTTCAATGGAATTTAGCTTCAGTGAAAAGTGTGTATTTAATAGGGATATATATTTAAATGTGTGTTTATCCAGACTGCCCCAAGTACACAAATGAACCACACATTTATTGGAAAACATTGGCTTCTGCTATTGTAGCACAATTAGGTGGAATATAATTGATGTTGGGGACGCGGGTGGCGCTGTGGGTAAAAGCCTCAGCGCCTAGGGCTTGCCGATCGAAAGGTCAGCGGTTCGAATCCCCGCGGTGGGGTGCGCTCCCGTTGCTCGGTCCCAGCGCCTGCCAACCTAGCAGTTCGAAAGCACCCCCAGGTGCAAGTAGATAAATAGGGACCGCTTACTAGCGGGAAGGTAAACGGCGTTTCCGTGTGCGGCTCTGGCTCGCCAGAGCAGCAATGTCACGCTGGCCACGTGACCCGGAAGTGTCTCCAGACAGCGCTGGCCCCTGGCCTCTTGAGTGAGATGGGCGCACAACCCTAGAGTCTGTCAAGACTGGCCCGTACAGGCAGGGGTACCTTTACCTTTACCTTATAATTGATGTTCCTAAGAACATCCACTCACACGTCTTTGCAATAAGAAAAACATGCAAGTGATCAGAGAGACTGTGCCTCAGTGGGGGAGCACTATATGGCATTATAGTATTGGCAGTTTTGTTCTTAATCCCTTCCCCAAGTTTCCTAGCATACAAGAGCAGCTGCACACTGGCTCAACATCTTCAATGAGCT